>NC_062562.1:82610423-82913453 GCF_022837055.1 Prionailurus viverrinus | reverse complement strand
AGACGTTGCCAACAATTGCTGCCTTCCCAAATGGGGACCTCTTCCAGTCAGCTCAGTGATGATTTCCAGTATGACCAAGGCTCAAGCTAAAAATTAATTATTTGGCTTGAGTAGATACTAATTGACTGAATTCTGTATACCCATTTGTGTGTGGGCCAGAAGGATGAGTCAGAGATGCTGGAAGTGAGTGAATTAAAAAAAAAAATGCACATGGTATTTGGTCACTTTGTGACATTCACTGTATTATTCTAAAACAATGCTATCCGTGCCCTATACCAGAAAGGATTGTTGGCAAGAAGACAGTCCCATTTGGATCTAGAACCAGCTGAGTAGAAAAATAACACAGAATCAATTCTATCCTTCAAAATCTACCATTGGAAATCTTCTTAACTCCCTGGCTTTAAATGTGCTCATGTTGTTAAAGACAAAGAACTTTTTTTTAGAGGTTGAAAGAGAAGTCCAAAAGCAATAGAACCATATTCTATTAATGGATTGGCCCTTTCGCTTACTCAGGGACCATCATGCTGACTTAGTGCATGATGTTCTTCTAGACCCTATGGCAGAGCCACTCCCAGCCACTTACTACAAAGACAGATCATTTTCCTTCGTTGCCGCTCTCCTGACAAGTACAGCCCTCAACCCCCTAAAAATATGACAGCCAGAAAATGAGATCTCTTTTGTCACTGCCTATGACATTTAGTTACTGATTTGGTCCAATAACTCGAGGAGATTTTCAATTTAATGTTGCAGCCTAATAATTGTTTTTCTTCTTCCTGACTATCTCTAATCACTTTATTTCCAACTTGCACAAGGACTGATAAAGGACATGTGCTTTACCAAGACAATAACAGCTTGTCTTTGGATGATATTTTCTGGTGGGGAGGGTACATCTTACAGGCACTTTTAAATTCTGGTGGAAAAGAGGGAAAGACTTTGATGTTGACATTTCGTTCTTTTATCAGCTCAGTACATTTCTTCCAGACGTAAAGTATCCATTTGTTTTCTTTAATTAAAACCTGATTAATTAAATCTTACAGAAAAATTCGAATATATCAAATGTTAATAAGCAGCAGCCTAGGTCTTAATCATTCTGCAAATACAAACAAGAAATGAATGCATTTTTGTAAGGCTGTTTTTAATCCGAGTATATGAAAAAAGGCAGCTCCTTTTTCTTTACAGTATAACGAAAAATCTCTTAGAGTCTGTGTTCTTTCTCCCTGATTTTTGAAGTGATTTTGATTTTTAAAATGAAATTATTTTTCCTTTCAGAATGGAATCACAGCTTATGAAGTTAAAAGCCTTCACTGGAATTTTTGCTCATTATTTTTAACTTGCCATATGAGACACCTACCAGAGTCCTAAGACGGAGACCATATCTAGAGATCCAAAAAGAAATAATTAATTGTGATTACTTTCCTTCTTACTATTTCTCTGCTCCGTAAACATCTTTTGAGCACACTAATCAAATTGTAAGATGGGGATGAAACCATCCTATTTCTAATTACAATATTCTAAGTACCTGCTTCGGTTGTTTTCATCAGAATACCAAATCCTAGGTCTTAAATTAAAATGACAAAATTCTTTCTGGATGACAGATGAACTTTCATTTTTAAAAAGTAGTTTCTCTTGGCTTCCAACTTTCCATCATTTCTCCCTATAAATAAGCTTGTTTTCTCATGGAAATATTGGTTTGGTTTTTCTGGCTGATAATAGTGTATCTACAGAATATAAATGAACAACGTCGCCAGCACCTCCCTGAGAAATTCAAAACTCATTGTCCCTTATCATAACATCATCGTTACATTGATCCTAGAGCAAGTGAAGTATGGGAAGGACCCTTTAAGAAGGATGTTTCCCACCTGCGCGGAGTGAATTAACACTTATAGGCTAACAGAGTATCACAAAATTAAATAAAACCGTGGCTCTTTAGTAAAATTATGATGGGTTCCTTTACATGGACACCCCCTTTACATGGGGGTAAGCCCCACTTACCATATCCTACAGCAGCTTTGCTCAATGGTGGCTTGGAAGCCTCATCTGGATTCCTGTGCCCAATCTTCCTAAATTTACTGAAAACACTTTCCACAGGTGGACCCTGAAGATGCACAGTTGTTACAAGTTCTTTAAGTAATTCTTATGCATACTGCAGTTTAAAATACTGTCCACTTGTTTTATAATCTTCTTTGATCAGTTATTATTATGCAACTAAGAACCTTAATATATGAAACCAGGCATTGTCTTGGAGGGTTGCAGATTTAACAAGAGGAAGATATAAACTACAAGCAGCACAAAGGAAGCCAGTGAGGGGGTTAGCTGTGTTTGCTGTCAAGGGTGGAATGGGGCTTAGACCTGAGTGCTCCACAGCTAGGTTTGTAGCTAAGTTTGTAGCCCTTCACATGCCCTGCACTCTTGGGACTAGAAGGCAATCAACCAACCAGTCTTGTAACAATGCTAATGTCTAGAACTGCACCTAGTATAACAGAGGCACTCTCCAAGACCCTTGTGAAATAACCAAGTACTTGGGTACAATGTGTATTGCAGGGGAGCCCTGCCCAGAGAACGGGAGGAGTCCAGGCTCCGTATCAACCCACCACAGCTCTCCACGCAGTGACTACGCAGCCTACACCAACAGCAACCATGCCGCCCCCAGTAGCAATGCCTCTCCGCCCGAAGGCTTCGCCTCCCACAGCCTGCAGACCAGTGATGTGGTCATTCACCGCAAAGAGAACGAAGGCTTCGGCTTTGTCATCATCAGCTCCCTGAACAGACCTGAGTCTGGATCCACTATCAGTGAGTGATGGCTTCACTTGCCTTTGCACAAAGGGTCTTGTGTTCGTTTGTTCTGGTGGTGGGGATACTGGACGTGCAGATCAGAGGACTGTCATAGGTGTCTTGTGCAGTGGGAAAATTACGGGCTGTGAGCACAAATAAGGCATCTTAACACATGATTAGCCAAACATTGCTGAACCTTTGGCTCAGGAAGAATACAAGATCATACCTGATGTTCCCCTGACCCCACAACTCCCATAAAAACCCTCATTCATTCATTTTAAACTGGGAAGAAAGTCAAACCAAGTGGTGTGGGATGTTGGTGTGAGGGGAAGGGAGCTGCCTCCTGTTTGATAGGATGAAATTAGATATGCAAAAGATCTGTGAGGAAAGCAGTCCAGGAGGGAGCCTTGAGGTTAGAAGGAGTTCAGCATTCCAGAACTCTGTAGAAGTCCAGTGTGGCTGTGATGGAGTGGACAGGGGAGCGCGGCATGAGACCAAGACAGGAGCCAGGCTGCACAGGGCTTCACACGCCCATGGGAAGAAGTCTGGATTGTAACCCAAGTCATGGGAACCCTGGAGGGGGTTAAGCAATGGACAGAAATCCAATTTATATTTTTTAAGTCTGCTTTTGTGCAAAATGAAATCAGGGGAAGAGAGCAAGAGTGAAAGCATGAAACACAGTTAGAAGGTCATGTAAACAGCCCTGTGGGTGCAGAGATACTGGAACCTTCTCCTAGGGTAGTAGCAGTGGAAAAGGGAGTTGTACGTGACTTCACCTGGGGTTTCTCCAAATCTGTGGGTCTGTACAACAGGTGACAGTCAGAGGTTGTATTTCTCTTGCAATCAGTCATCTTATAGATTCTCAGTCTTCTTGGTGGTTTTCCTTTTAGCAACACATTCCAGAAGTCACTCGGCCACTGGCAGGTGATAGGACAGAAGAAACAATAGGAAAATTTGCTTCTTTTTCATATTGAAGTGATTTAGTCCAAAATATTATACATAGAAATACCAAAACCAAGAGCATTTAGACAAAAAATAATTGAATCATGTTGCAGTCTTAAAATTCTTACAAACTGTGGTTGTTTCCAGCACATGGGGGAGGGGGAGTCGTCAAACAATACTCAAAAAATTAAATCACTGAGAATGAATAAGAACTTTCTTTTTTTTAATGTTTACTTATTTTTGAGAGAGAGAAAGAGAGATAGAGCACAAGTAAAGGAGGGGCAGAAATAGAGGGAGACACAGAATTCAAAGCAGGCTCCAGGCTCCGAGCTGTCAGCATAGAGTCTGACGTGGGGCTCGAACTCACGGACTGCAAGATGGTGACCTGAGCCAAAGTTGGACCCTTAACCGACTGAGCCCCCCACGCACCCCAAGAATGGATAAGAACTTTATATGATACAGTTAATGTTATCAAAACACCACCAGGACTGAATAGAAACAATTACCTTTGACAAATTCAGGAGTGAAAACTATAAAAGTGTTGAACCTCAGCGAATATGTTGCAGAAGCTAAATTATATACATTTGAAAGTGCAATTTTATTTCTCTTTCCCTTCATGACAAGATGAAGAAATAAATCCAATCTTTAAGCAGAGAGTAAAACAGGATACTGTCAGTACAATAGATTCACCAAGATTAAAAGGACATAAGACTAAAGATTTTTGTGAATTATATAAACAGCGTTCTAATAATTTATACTTGGGGAAAATGTTCACAGAGAGCTTTTGTAGCTATTCCAGTCAGTCAGATTGTTTACTGGGGAAGGAAACCTAAAGGACTGGAATAAAAATAAAAAGTGTACCACCACAGTTAAAGTGTTAAACATGTATTTAAGGTCTCAGCTTTATTCGAAGTGTGACAGCATTATTGCTAAATGTAGAGGGAAGTGTGTGTGTGTGTGTGTGTGTGCATGTGTGTGTGCACACACATGCACTCATTACATAGAGAAACCACAAATGCTTTTTCTATTGCAAATAAACCCATGCATAGGTAGATTTGGAAAACAACAGGTACAAGTGCTTATAATTAATGTGAATTTTTCCTCCTACTAAGTGACATTAGACTGACCTCAAAAGAATAATTCTAGCCATTTTCAAAATGGTATATTATTTTATATCACCCTAGAGAGTGGAAATATATTCATAATGCTTCCTGGCTTCTTTTCTCACATATTTATTTCTTTCAATTTAAAGAGTTTGAAATGCAAGTTGCCCCCATGTTCTGTGGGAAGAGCAGTTATTACACTGATGGCCTGCAGCGTTTACAATATATAATTTGCAGCATGCACCTGAAAGCTTTCTGGACCTAATGCTGCTTCATACTTAACTTCTGTTACAATTTTGAGCTCTAATTTTGAACAGAAATGCTAAATGCCTCATGAATAGTAAAGAGCCACCCCCATGTCACATATCATTGTCAGAATATCAAGGGTCCTTGGCTCTATGAGTCTGGAGAGCATGATACGATCAGGTACTCAAGAGTCACAATCAATCATGGGGCTTGGGTCACTTCTCTCTTCGTGTCTTACCTGAGCCCAAGGACCAGGAACATGATCATGGTTTTTCTCATGGCTCCTGAGCCTTTTTCATTGGCAGACAGAGTGCTGTTTTGTTATGCCTTTGAGAGGTGAACCACCTAAAGTATATGCCTGGATTCAAAACCTGCTTCATCAATGCCCACCTGTGTGACCTTGAGGAAGTTACATGACCCTTTGGGCCACAGTTTCCTTGGCAGTAAAGAGAAGATAATGTTAGTCCCCATGCTGATGGGCTGCTCTGAATGTTAAATGAATTAGTACATGGAAGTGTTCAGACTAGCCCTGGCTCAGAATAAGCACTAAGTATGTCACTGTTGCTGTCTAGACCTCTGTCATCTTTCCATTCCATTAGCTGCTCAGAACTCACATGGGCTGTCTGTTCCATCAGACATGAGTCAGCACCCCCACTCTCCCAGAACAGCTAGATATGAGCAGCCAATGAACAGCTCTGAGGTCCAGCTCCTCATCCCCACGTGCTGACCTTCTGGGAGCACAGTCTTCTCCCCCCGCCACCCTGCAGCCTGGGTTGGGGGTTGGGGGTTGGGATTAAAGCAGCGGAAGCCACACCAATCCAGCTGAGTATGCCCTTTTTTTGCTGAAGCTTCAGGCTGGAAGTGTCCCCAGAATTCTCTAGCCAATAAACTAGAAACATCATGGGAAACATAAAAATTCAGGCCCGAAGCTGTGCCTTTTACAATCTCCTACAAATATGATGTCTCTATTGAATTTATCAGAGAAGACAGGAGAGATGGAGAAAACAAATGTAAATTTCACCACCCTGAAGGTGGAAAAAAGAGTTACTTTCTGGATGCTGGATGTTCAACCAGTTGAGAACTTGGGAAGTAGGGTTCCTGGATTATTTATTCCCTGGCCTTTAGTCTGGCCCACATTTCTTTTTTCCAAAATATTGTTTCCCAAAATTTAAGAAGAAATTTCCTTTATATTAGTTAATGTAATTAAGGAATGCCATTTCCTTCCAAAGCCAGTGACCCAGGAGGCCAAACATTGCTTGGAAGGAGATAGAACCTAGAAGCCTCTATCTGAGGTCCAGCAATATCCTTCCTGATTTAAAGCGGGAATAAGCAAATTTCCTGAGCATTTTGTCCCATTGTCCAAAATATTAAGTACTTTTTTTTCAGACCCTAAAATTGGAACCAAGAAAACAAAATGGTTTGCAGACCAGAGCCTGGGACAGTAATCTGTAACAGGCAATTGAATTTTAAATTCTTTAAAACATTCTAACAAATATTTGTATACAAAGATGTTTGTTTCCATATTATTGATAAACATGGAATATTGGAAACCATGTTAGAAACTTCTCAAAAACTGGAGACTTTGGTATATTTGGGAAGTTCAAGGCATTTCCTGCCTTTGTCTAGCTCTGTTGTGACTCTCACTGAGGTCTGTGTGCACAGGATACAGGAGACTCAGGTCACTGTCTGACTCCAAGCAGAGCAAGTGCTTGCTCTGTGAAGATGCCCCTGTGGTCATGTGCACTGGGGTTGACAGGTTGGGGCTTCCCAGCCCAAAGCTGAGCCCTGACATCCAGTTTTCACTGAAGAGCTATCACCTGTCTTTGTACATGCTTCCTGTTACTTTCCCCAGACCTGCTTTCCTACCAGAGGTTCCCAAGAAGGGCTTTGGCACAAATGATAAAATCAAAGTAAACCCTCAGTCTCCTGCTGTTCAGGAAAGTTATGTTGGCATTTATGGGGTAGACGTACACAGGCAGCTTCCACATCAGTGGGAGAGGTGGGCAGTTTGTTGAGAGAATTTATGAATTTAGATGCAGGCCGATGACAAGCTGAGAGGGAGAACATATTCAGGACAGCAGCCACAGCAACAATCCAAGCAGTCACAGTAGGGGCACAGTCATCATGGCCCTTCCTGCCTTCATTGGTATTGTCCTAACAGCAGGGACTCTGTTTTCTTTGGGGGTAGGGGTGGGGCCTCAGGGGCTACAGAATCAGGTTCTGGACCTTTCTAGTGGAGGGTGAATATGAAGTGGGCACCAAATATTGGGGTGCATGAGAACGGCAAGATGAATGGATATAGACTCACGATGAGGGGAGGATTTCGTGATAATTCTGGGAGCATGTGGGTGCTCTTACCTGTCCCAAAGTGCTGGGTCATAGGCAGACACTGTTTGAAAGTAAGTGGCTAGTAAAGGCTAGGGCCCTCAGAGAGCCACCCCCGTCCCCAAGCAGGCCAGAGTTCCCATCCTAGGAGGATGAGCCAGGAGCCCCTTTCCACACACACACACACACCTGGCCATTGACCTTACTTTGTACATCAGAAAGCTCTGCACACCCTTCAAGCCACTCTTGGCTTATGCAGGAGTCAAAAGAAAAAAAAATGCAAGCATATCACCCGTTAGCATACTGCCAGCTAATGAACAATCTTTCAGCTCTGTGCCGGCGCGAAAAATCTTTGTTTCCACATGTGTGCATTCTCTGGCACGGGTTGGAGTACAGACGTGGTCATTGTTAACTTTCCCTAAGGCCCACTGCAATCTGACATTCTAGAACGAGTTCGTTATCTTTGGTAAAACGCCCTGATGATTTTTCTCAGTATCTTTGATGTTATCCATAGGGTCTGGAGTTTAAAATTTTTTCTAGAAATGCAAAGGCTTACCTAGCGGGTGTCTTATGACATTTCAAGGCATAGTTTCCTAAAAACGGTGAAATAAAAGTGAACAAAGCAGTGAAACGGTTTGGGATTTTTCCCACCAAAACTCATCCCACAGACCATGCAGCCACTGAATAGTCATTTGAATTTAGGGAAGTACAAATTAAAACCAAAAGCCAGGGCGCCTGGGTGGCTCAGTCGGTTAAACGTCCGACTTCAGCTCAGGTCATGATCTCATGGTTTGTGGGCCGGAGCCCCGAGTCAGACT
Source organism: Prionailurus viverrinus (assembly GCF_022837055.1). NCBI lineage: Eukaryota > Metazoa > Chordata > Mammalia > Carnivora > Felidae > Prionailurus > Prionailurus viverrinus. Next base: position 82,905,247 of record NC_062562.1, on the reverse strand, counting down.
CTGTGCAGACAGCTCTTGTGTAAAAAGCCTTGGGTAAAACTGAGGCCTGGGTCGTATTTTTCATTGGCACAGGCTATCATTTTATTTATTTTTTTTAATATGAAATTTATTGTCAAATTGGTTTCCGTACAACACCCAGCGCTCATTCCAACAGGTGCCCTCCTCAGTACCCATCACCCACGCTCCCCTCCCTCCCATCCCCATCAGCTCTCAGTTTGTTCTCAGTTTTTAAGAGTCTCTTATGGTTTGGCTCCCTCCCTCTCTAACTTTTTTTTCCTTCCCCTCCCCCATGGTCTTCTGTTAAGTTTCTCGGGATCCACATAAGAGTGAAAACATTTGGTATCTGTCTTTCTCTGTATGACTTATTTCACTTAGCATAACACTCTCCAGTTCCATCCATGTTGCTACAAAAGGCCATATTTCATTCTTTCTCATTGCCACATAGTATTCCATTGTGTACATAAACCACAATTTCTTTATCCATTCATCAGTGGATGGACATTTAGGCTCTTTCCATAATTTGGCTATTGTTGAAAGTGCTGCTATAAACATTGGGGTACAAGTGCCCCTATGCATCAGCACTACTGTGTCCCTTGGGTGAATTCCTAGCGGTGCTATTGCTGGGTCGTAGGGATGAGGCTGCTGGAGGCCCCCAGGAAGCTCTACCCCACACTTTACCCTACCATCCTCGAGAGTAATGTGGCACACTCCTTGTAATACCCTATGGTTACAAAGCCTTGCCCTAAATGAAGTCTCTAAATATCAGTAACTGATAAGTGCCTTGTCTTAGATTTTATTGGTTTAGGTTATAGCAGTGGATCTTCTTCACACCTCCATATCGAGGTCTGTTCATTGATCATCTTATTTTCTTTTAAGTGCATTTATTTATTTTGAGAGAGAGAGAGAGAGTGCTGGAGAGGGGCAGAGAGAGAGGGAGAGGGCTGTCAGCACAGAGCCTGATGTGGGGGCTTGAACTCACGAACCGTGAGATCATGACCAGAGCTGAAACCAAGAGTCAGATGCTGAACTGACTGAGCCACCCAGGCACCCCATGTTCATTGGATCGCCTTAAAAGCACAGGTACCTTGTGGGACTGGTGCCAACGTTAGGACCTTGACCCTCTCTAAATCACTATAAGTGTTGACCAACCAATGTTCCAGCCCTAAGAGTCACTGCTGCAAAGTTTCTTAAGTCCTACCCATGCAGTTGAACATGAGAATTAGAAAATGAGCCTCATTCCTCTGTTTCTCATTGTTTTGCAAGGCAAATTTCCCTTCGTAGTTCTTAATAAGCATTGTAACATATAACACTGCATTCGCCTAATCCTTAAATGAACCCTCTGCTTTGGGTTCCTTCAGTGACACAGTGCTTTCACCTGGAGCTTGATGCCGACGACAGCTCACTCAGGAGGCATAATGGTGTCACCCACACCATTAACATGAGTGCTGCTGTAACAGAAGAAATATGGTGGAGGGGGGCAATTTGGGGCACCACATAAAATGCCAGTTTTCCTCCAAATATCTGGCTTCTAAATAGAACTCATGAGACAATAAGATAAACAAATGTCTTCACAATATTATAAAAAATCTACATATACAAAAAAGATAAGATGTCTTCATAGTCTGTACTGATGTACATATGTTTTAATTCAAATCGATCTCATTTATTAGTGTGATTTACTTAACACTTCAGGAGGTAGTCAGGAGGCTAAGGTAGGAGTGGATGCATCAACAAAGATGTCACTTGTGATGGACAGTCCAGTCTTCCTATAACATGGCCCTGATCATAACACCCATGATAGAAATATCTACAAGGTAAAGTTCCAACACACTGTTCTTACATCCAAGACCCTACATGACATGGACACAGCTGCAATTTATCCACAACTCTTTGTGATTCTACTCCATCAAAGCTGGCTTAGTTACTTACCCCTGAAAGACAATGTTTGCTTTTCCATCCCAGTGCCCATGTTTTGCCCTGCTGCCACTTGGAATGATGGCTCCTCTTTACCAGTAATAAATGTTATCAAACTCTCTCCAAGGCACCATGCTAAAAATCTTACATTGTGTTTAATTTCATAGTAACCCTGTGAGGTAGACTACTGCCCAAATAGTAAACATCTCTCATAAGCAGCTCAAAAAGCTCTTAATGTCTTACTAAGACTCTGCCTGACCCCTTACCCTTCTCCTTGAAGTGTTTTCTCTAACTCTTAATTGGAATTTTTGCCTGTAAACTCTTTAATTGTTGACTGCTCCTTGACTTCCTTTCTGTTATTATGCCTGTGATTAGCTATCTAATATTGTCATTTTATTTTTCATGTGTTCATGGTTTGCTTTCCCTAAACAGATTATAAGTGCCTTAAGGGCAAGAAATGATGGCATTTCTTTGAATCTCTCACAGTTCCTGGTAGCATGTGTTTCAAGGATTTGTCACATAATTTATGTTGGAGGGACTGGATTGGATTCTCCAATAATAATCCAGTGCTGTCTCATCAAAATAAAAGTGGGAATGTGCTCTGCTCTAACTTTCCCTGCACCTAAACCTAGCCACTCTGTCCCTCCAAAGCAGCAAGACCTATCTCTGAGAACAGGCAAAGCAGCAGAGGATCACTTAGGGGGAGAAATTGTGTGCAAGCTGGTCCTTGCCCAGCATGAAAAATTACACTATAATAAAGTGGAACTGGAACAATGTCCCAGACTACAGGTTTCCCATCCGTTGTTTTCAGCCTGAGTAAATGATTCAACAGCCAGCTCAGAGCCTGGCGAAGTCTCAGATAAGAGAGCCCTCTAAGAAATCAGGCTCAAGGGAGCCGCCTCTGTGTCTCTGGGAAGCCCCTCTAGTCTCAATCATCTGGGTTGTGAAGCCCTTGTCCTCTGAAGGACCAGGCTGTAGCCTCAGCATGCTCTCTGATTTACCTCCTCCTGGCACTGGCTGTTCCTGGAATCGCCATCCATTTGTGTGAACACCACCTTAGCGATAGTTATATTGTCCTACACAGGAGGGTTTGGATGGCATCCCAAGCGCCTTGGAAAAAGTATTCCTTCAGGTTAGTTATTCATTTCACATTCGTCATTAGCAAACAACCCATTTCAGTTCCAAGTGAACAGCTTCTCAATCACATTACTTCTTTAGAGGATCTTACCCAGCTACAACCAGGATGAATAGGACCTATTGATCAAACTTCATTCTCTCAATCCTGAGCATGACTACTTTTGATCCCAAGTTAAAACCTGGCTGCGTAGGTCCTACCAGGAGGCAGACAAGCAAACACAAAAAGATTTTATGTCAAATTCTGAGTACTCTGATATCTGAACATTGAAGCATCTATTAACTAAAATGGAAAGACGATTATAAAGATTTCACTCTCTTAGCACTAACAGATTTAAAGATCATTTAATTGTAAGAGTAAGTCCACAGAGAAACACCATCATTCTTATTTATTTTCAAATAGAGGAGCAATGCAACCTATCAAAGAATCTGTGAGTGCTCACAGTGCATTTTTTTAAATACCAGGCCATTTTTCTTATCGTTTGAATGGAGCTCATAAATCATGAGTTTTCCCCTCCAGGAAATCATTTTTCAGGAGAGTTTTTATTATTGTGTCCAAAGACTCTCCAGGCAGCAGCAAAAAGTGGATGTGTGGATGTCTTCTTACCTTCAGCTTTTTGGTTGTCTTAAAAGCTGGCAAAACAGTAGCTGTTTCTTCAGGGCTTATATCCTGCAGTTCCTTGTTAGTGCAAGTAGATTGTAACTACGAAGAGAGCCCAGACCTCAGGGACAGGATCACCCTCTACCAGTGCACAATGTCTATCACTCTCCATGGAGTTTAAATGAATTCCAAGCCTGCAGGTCACTTTTGCAGAAGGCACTTTCTCTTTATAATCTATTCAGGGCCCCACTGAATTAAATTCTCTGTAATTTTAATTTTTCTTCTTTTTTCCAACACTCAACCACATAAGAAAAGCTGGTTTCATATACACAATTGTGTTAAAACATGTTGTTAAGTGAACACAGTATTGTCATTTATCACCATTTTTCAGCTATGTTGAAAGCGTGTTGTAAAGGGATATTTCTCCCATTTGGTCTTGGATGAGTAGCAATTTTTTTTGATCCCCTCCCTTCACCAAGGGCTCAGGAAGTACCTGTACCCAAACTAATTTCTGTCACACCAAATCTTGGTAAATACTTTTTTTATTTGTTCATTTCACTACCATTTTGCTTTGTAAGATGGGTTTGTTCCCAACCAAACTATTGCCAATATTTCACTTGGAATCACTTCTAGAGATTAATTAGTCAGCCTCTTCTGGGTGATGATCACTAGGCATTCCAAAGGTGTACAGTGTTAAAGAAAATTTACTAAATAGTGGGGCCTGCTATTGCCATTTTAATTTTCCAGTTTTATCTCTTCCAGATCTTATTTCTGTAGGGTTTGTTTCACAAACATGCCCAGATGTTGGGCACCCAATGAACCCATCTGCTTTCAGGGGTGAAGTGTCCAAAACCTTCTGTTAAGAGGCTGTTCATCATAAAGATGTATATATATGGATTTGTCATGAAAGGAGGGTCTTTCAGAAATCAAGGAAGAGCACATCATTTAAAAGATGGGTCCTTATGGTTCTCTGACACAGAACAATTGAGATAACATGAACTAGAAGAATATTCCAACTTAGAATTCTTCATTCAAATGTGTTACAGACTTGCTAGATGAACAGCAAGATGAAAAATGCTCATATTCCTGTAGATACTTGATGAAATTAGAACACAATAAAACCTGGTTGCTAAGTGTCTTAGTCTGTTCAGGCTTTTATAGCAGAACACCATAGACTGGTGGCTTATAAACAACAGAAATTTATTTCTCATAGTTCTTGAGGCTGGAAGTTTAGTATCATGATACCAGCAGATCCAGTATCTGGTGAAGACCAGCTTCCTGGATCATAAGCAGTCATCTTCTTCCTGTGATCCCACATGGCAGAAGGGGGGCAAGGGAGCTCTCTGGGGTCCCTTTTATAAGGGTACTAATACCATTCATGAGGACTTGATCTTCATGACCTGATCACCTCCCAAGGCCCCACCTCCAAATACCATCTCTTCGGGGATTAAGTTGCAACATATAAATTTGAGGAGAACACAAATATCCAGTCTATAGCAGCACATTGGCCACTGATACTGATGCTCCCTCATGCTAAGTGGACAACAGAAGACTAACAGTATATAAGATCACAAGATTTAAAGCATGCCCCCAGGTACCTAAGTTTGTGTCTTAGCTGAAATTAAGCATGACTGCATTTCCACTCTTGAGAGACTAAGGTGAGCTGTTACCCAAAAATGCTTTCCACATGCAAAACTTAGTTACATCAGGCCCTCTGGCCCACCACTGCTAATGCCTTAGTTGAGGTTCTAGATTAGATTGTGCAGTAGAACTTTCTTAGATGATGGCAATGTTCTATGCCGCACTACACAGTACTGCAGTCACCAGCCTCATGTGGCTATGGAGCACTTGAAATAAGGTTAGTGTGGCTCAGGAATTAAATTTTTAATTGCCTTTTCCGTTCCATTCATTTAAATAGTCCCATGCAACTAGTAGCCACACATTGGACTGCACATCAAACACTGCAGTAATGCACTGGAGCATTGTAGTGGCCTGTAGGTGCCCTCCCTGCCACTAGCCTTCTTGACACCCTCCTACCCACCCTCCACACAGCTACCATGGCATTCTGTCTAAAATGACTAGTCTGATGATATCACTTACCTTTCCTGATCCATTGGTGGCTTCTCATGTGGCTGTAAAATAAATTCCAAACCCTCAGCATAACCAATAAGTCCTTTTGCAGTCTGTCCCTTCCTTCCTCTGTTGGGTCTCACTGTTTGTGCTCATTGGCATGCCCATATCCCCCAGTACAGACCCTGCTAATCCACCAGCCCAATGCCTTTGCCAGGTCACATCACCTAGGACTGTGGTGCCCACCTGGAAAAGTCCGATTCATCTTTAAAATGCAGACTAGACAATGTTTCTTTCTGAAGGCTTCCTAGGCAGCACCCCCCAATCTCCCCTTGCTACCTCCTATCTCCCTCCTCCTTATTTGAGAGCAGTTATTTTTTACTTACATCTATTCACTTCCATCCAAAACCTTCTCTTCACCTCCCCCCTGCTTTTTCACTCTTTCCCCCATTTTTTAAAAAGTTTATTTATTTAGGGGCACCTGGGTGGCTCGGTTGGTTAACTGTCTGACTTCGGCTCAGGTCATGATCTCTCCATTTGTGGGTTCGGGCCCCGCATCTGGCTCTGCGCTGCCATATAAGAGCCTGGAGCCTGCTTCAGATTCGGTGTCTCTCTTTCTCTGTCCTTCCACCACTTGTGCTCTCTCTATCAAAAAAGCAAATAAATAAACATTAAAATTTTTTTTAAGTTTATTTATTTATTTTGAGAGAGAGAGAGCACAAGCAGGGAGAGAGAGGGAGAGAGAGAATCCCAAGCAGCCAGCACAGAGCCCTGTGCAGGGATGGAACTCATAAACTGTGAGATCATGACCTGAGCCAGAATTGAGAGTCGGATGTTTAACCTGGCTGAGCCACCCCAGCACCCTACTCTTTCTCCCATTTTTAAGGTTTAGTCAGATATAGTTAATTTTACCCCTTTTAGGCTATAATCTGTGAGTTTTAGCAAATGTGTTTAGTTATATACCGCCACAGTGAAGTCAACCCCTCCATCCACTCCCAGCCCTGGCAACCACATACTTGTTTTCTGTTCTAGTTTTGCCTTTTCCCATATAAATGGAATCATGCCCTAGGTAGCTTTTTGAGTCTGGCTTCCCCCACTCAGCATGATACAGTTTATATTCATCCATGTTGCTTCATGCCTCCACATTGGTTCCTGGAAAAAAAATATTCCTTTGTGTAGATGTACCATAGTTTGTTTACCCATTCCCCTGTTGAAAGATATTCAGATTGTTTATTGTTTGGTGATTATGAATAAAACAGCTATGAAACTTTTCACTTAGGTTTTTGTGTGAGAATAGTTTTCATTTCATTTGAGTAAGCACGGAAAAGTGGGCTTGCTGGTTCATGTGGTTTCCGAAGTGGCTGTACCATTTTGTATTCTCCTCTATGAGGGTTCCAGATGGTCTACGTCCTGTGTGAGTGCTTATTTTCAGGCTTTCTCATTGTTGTTGTTGTTTCCATTTTAGCCATTCCAGTAGGTGTCTGGTGATGTCTCATTTCGGTTTGCATTTGCATTACTTCCCTAAGGACTAATGATGTTGCAGGGCTTTTCATGTGTTTTTGTGCTTTCCTTCTATCTTCTTCAGTGATGTGTTTTTCCACTCTTGGTCTCTTCCCTCTAGCGTGTAATTGGTATTTCACTGTGGACAACAAAATACATTTTCAGGCTCTTTAGCCTTCCATTTTTCATTTCTCACTCATTTCTCATGTTAGAGTAATAAAACTCATTTTATGATGATGATCTCAGGTGAAATTAATCATGGAGACATATGTCTGCTTGGTAAAACCAAAAACACATATAGTCACTATGCTTTAGAAAGCAAGGGATGAGAGAAAACGCATGTAAGCAGAAATCTGAATGAAGTTAAGGTCTACAGTATTTGGATAAGAAAGAGAAGGCTAAGAAAGAAAGACTATGAGTGACAGTTCCTTTGCAAATAAGGAAACTCTGGCATGATTTATTTGGCCACTCACAGGTCACACTGAAGTTGCTTGCAAAATATATATATATGATCAAGATCTTCTAGCTCCGGAGCACTTTGCTTGAGGGCCTTTTCATATTTAGTTTTATCCAGTCATGCAAAATTGCATTATTTCAAGTTAAAACATGATATACCCTGTTAGTGGAACTTTGGCTTCTGTGGGAAACTGAAGACCCAATAAATATTCATGTAATCTTCTGGATAACATATTGAAAAGGACAGCTGGCTCAGGAGGGATCATTTGCCTGGGTTAGTATCTGTTTCCGTTTACATTAAGAAAATATTGCAAGAAGTTATTATCTACCAGAGGGCTTAGGGGAATACAATGAAAAGCTGATACTGTACCTGATTGCTTTTGACATTTACCTATTGTAACAGGGAAACCGTGTGAAGATAGCCAAGTGACTTTTTACAAAACACAATTTCAGAAGCTATAAAAGGAAAAAGGAGATGGCAGAGATAGAATACACTGCATCTGTAAAAATGAGAAACATGACTTGTCAGCAACACCTGCTTGTAACTATAACCATTTCTACTGGGCCTGCTGAGAAATCACTGAAAGCCAAGTACACTAATGGGTGTGAAGTCTCAAAAGGCAGTCAAAAAATACAGAGGAAAAAAAACGTGGTTTTATGGAACACTTTTAACCCAATACCTGGGGCTGACGAAATGTAATTTTATGACATTTTCTGAACTCTTGAAAAGAAAAGTTGCAAGTTTGTTTCTTTTGTTTGTTTGGTTGTTTTTGTTTGTTTGTTTGTTTCTGTATTTTTATCTGTCAGGGATACAGGAGACAGCAGGACTTTTAAAGTTTGGTCACATAAATTGTTGACATTTTTTATTTTCCAAATAGATTCCAAATCTCTATCTGGTATACTGAAATACTGATGGCAACAACTGGTTTAAATTTACAAAAGATATATCCAGTTTCTAATTAATGGTGGTAAAATTGTAACATGCTTATCTCCTCCCATTTCTTAGACACAAATAAAATGGGAGTAAATGAGCAAGAATGCAACAAACATGAGTGGAGAAGATATTCTACAGACAAAAAAGTGGCAACACATTTTGCAGGAGAGAGGAAACTGAAAAACCGAAATGGACAGCAGATATTATTTCTTTAGAAATTCAGAGCAGCTCAAAACTTAAAAAGCTTGGGATAGGGGCGCCTGGGTGGCGCAGTCGGTTAAGCGTCCGACTTCAGCCAGGTCATGATCTCGCGGTCCGTGAGTTTGAGCCCCGCGTCGGGCTCTGGGCTGATGGCTCAGAGCCTGGAGCCTGTTTCCCATTCTGTGTCTCCCTCTCTCTCTGCCCCTCCCCCGTTCATGCTCTGTCTCTCTCTGTCCCAAAAATAAATAAACGTTGAAAAAAAATTAAAAAAAAAAAAAAAAAAAAAAAAAAAGCTTGGGATAGAGGGGTGTCAAAGTAGCTCATTCAGTTAAGTGTCTGCTCTCAGTTTCAGCTTGGGTCATGATCTCATGGTTTCAGGAGTTTGAGACCTGCATTGGGCTCTGTGCTGGCAGCGCAGAGCCTGCTTGGGATTCTCTGTGTCTCTCTTTCAGTGCCCCTCCTTTCATGCTGTCTCTGTCTCTCTCAAAATAAATAAACAAACTTAAAAAAAAAAAAAGCTTGGAACAGAATGGAACACAACAACTGTGAATTCCAGATATGAAATGCTCATTTTTAAAATGGAAAAACAAACAAGCGAACCAAGAATAATGAAAGAATACTAGAAGAAATGGAGATAATTGAGGGCACAAAAGAAAGTTTCAAAAATGTCTCACTTACATACATAGATATTAAAACCTCGTGATTTTTTATTTTATAATAAAAGTGGAATGTTATAAAAAAAGAATACTATGATTAAAGAAAGAATTATTAGAAATTGAAAACATCATAACTGAAATTAAAAATTCGATAGAATGATTGATGGGCACCTGGGTGGCTCGGTTGGTTAAGCATCTGACTTCAGCTCAGCTCATGATGTCACAGTTCATGAGTTCAAGCTCTGTGTCGGGCTCTGTGCTGACAGCTCAGAGCCTGGAGCCTGCTTCGGATTCTGTGTCTCCCTCTCTCTCTCTGCCCCTCACTCACTCATCCTCTCTCTCTCTCTCTCTCTCTCTCTCTCAAAAAATAAACATTAAAAAAATTTTTTTAATCCAATAGAAGGATTGAAAGGAAAAGTAAAGGAAATCACACAAGTAAGATAAAAAGAAAGAGAAAGTATGAGAGGAGTGATAACTGACAGATCAATCTGGGAAACCAATAGCCAGCCGATAAGAGGTCCAGAAAGAGAGACCAAAGGAACAGAATGGAAGTTATCAAAAAAAAAAAAAAGACTATAATGGAAGTTCCCAACCCCAAAACTAAAAGAAAGTCTCCAGACTGAAAAGAACCACAGCATGATGCATTGATGTGGACTTTAGAACCCAAAAATCACTGGGACAATCGTAAACATTTCCAAAAGGAAAAGGTGAAATAAATAGATCACATAAAGGAAACAAAAAATCCTAATGGATTCAGACTTCTCAGTAGCAACACTGGATACTAGAAAACAGTGGAGTAATGCCTGTAATTCTGAAGAAAAATGATTTTTTTCAATCTTTAATTTCATAACAATCTAGAATTTTAGTTAGAATCCAATCAATTGAGAAGGTAAAAATGAAGACATTTTCAAACATTAAATATTGAAAAATTATTTTTCGCCCATGCATGTTTACTTAGGAAGATACTGTAGGATATCTTCTAGCAAAATGAGAGAGTGAGTCAAAAAAAGTGTCCCAGGGTTTATGGAACCGCTCATCCCATATTGGAGCACAACAGGAAAACCCCGAGTGTCACTGAGCAGCAGAACTTGAGACAAACTTACCTACCTATGGGAAGGAGGCCCCTCGACCCCGGGCTCAACTGAACAGATGACTTGGGCAGCTTTGTGGGGGATAATGAGGAAAGAGAAAGGGTATTGCAGAAGTGGGGGCAGGGGGAATGACACAGTCAGAAACTTGATTCAGGGTGGGAGGGGAGGCAAACTGTACAAGAAAAGAAATGAAATCCCAGTACACTACAGTGAGCAATAGTTACATGGTGAGACTATCAGCAATGATAACTGGTTTAACTGAAACTAATGATAAAACTGTACGTGGATAAGGAGAGGAGGTGGGCCACTGGATAAGAAGGCCAAATCCTCTAGCATTATAGGAAGTCAATAGATATGACTCCAGTTGACAAATTAAGAAATAGCCATGTAAGAATATAATTTAGAAGTGTGAAGAAGAAACCGTTTGCCTTTGGATCACAGAACTGGAGAGGATGTTGGAGGATTAGGGCAGGAGACTGTGGTTTTTCATTATAAGCATTTAGGTTGTCCTTTATTTTGTTTTAATTTATGCATGTATTATTTAAATTGTTTTAATTATAAGAGATCTCCAACCATTAGAAGACAATTATTCTGATTATTTTGTCCCTTTTACATCATGATATGAGTTTTGACATTTTTATATGATTTTCTCATTTTATAGAATAATCCAGCATTTTCTGGTAATGACTTGATAAAGCCTCCACAATTAAATCGTAAATAAAAGGAGCCTCTTATTCAGGAACTAAATTTGTCATAAAGACAGCGAGTAACCCTTTGACAGGGAGAGTTGCTTGTTTGGGATGTGAGTGTTATACTGACTCTCAACCCTGTGACCGTTTTTATAAAGGAGTAAAACAACTTGTTTTTATGCTTTGCAGGAAATGAAACCCTTTATCATATTTTAATATTAGTAACTTTCTAAACTTTTTCATTATTACTATATCAGGTTGTTGTTTGGTTATTTGTAAGAAAAACTTGCTAAAAGCTATCCAGTTTTACTCACTAAAATTATTCAAGTTGAGCCACACAGAAAGTCCCTGTCTACTCCTTGACTAGAGACTCCTGGGTTGTTGATTTTACTGAGTGGTGGAATGTGTTTCTTTGTCAGGGTTTTGGGGGACCAGGAAGGGGCTTACACAAAAATGCTGAATAGGGTTGGTATTTGACTTAGGGGATCAAATTTTTTATAGCAACTTTCAGACCAAAACAGATCAAAAAGAAAATCTTAGCTACCTAGAAATTAGCAAAGTAAAAAGTGAGCTTTTAAGATAGTCCATAAAATGGAAAGTACCTCAACAGAAGATTAAGGTTTAAATATCTAAAAGTGGAACTCTTTTTCCATTCTGTTCAGCTCCTCATTCCCGCACATGCTTACCCTCCTAGCCAATGATAGATTTGGGGATCATAACTATTCTGAAGTTTCTTTGGTTCCTGTCATTCTAATATCTAGACATTTTGCCAGATTATGAGGGAAATAAATCATATCAAAAACACAAATTCCTTGAAATATGGTGGTGTTTATTAAAGTCTATTTAAAGACAGATAAAGAACATTTGCTCTGTAGATGACTCAATAATGAGTGACTAATTATATAAAGATAATTTCCACAACATAACTGAGGTAATACTTTAGGGTTCTTGCATCAAAATGTGAAGAATTAAGGATCTTCAGTATAATTAACAGAAATTCTCTGGACTACTTCTTCTAGTGATATGTATGGGGATAAGAAATGCAGCCACATGAAAAAGGGGTTATTTTTGCTCCTACCCTACCACCCACCTTTGTGATAATTTTCCTGGATAGCTATAACATATTTTCATTTACATCTTCCAGGGAAGACATTAAAACAATGGACTGATATGGTTGTATCTACATAAGATCAACTACATAATTTTCAGGGCCCAGTGCAAAATGAAAATGTGGAGTCCTCATTCAAGCATTATTAAGAATGTCAAGATGGTGGGGTGTCTGGGTGGCTCAGTCAGTTAAGCATCGGACTCTTGATTTCAGCTCAGGTCATGATTTCGTGGTTAGTAAGATGGAGTCCCAGGTCGGGCTCTGCACTGACAGTGTGGAGCCTGCTTGGAATGGTCTTTCTCCCTCGCTCTCTGCCCTTCTCCTATCCTCTCTCTCTCTCTCTCTTTCTCAAAATAAATAAATAAACCTAAAAAAAAAAAAGAATGTCAAAATGATGACAATAGACGTTAAACTAAACACAAGGCCCTTTTGAGCATGGAACCTGTGTGACTGCACAGGTTATACAACCATGAAACAGTCCTGTATTATAAGCCCACCAAATCTTTGCAAACAAAAAACCATTTTAACCCAGCCTCATGTTCTGGGATGGAACAGTCAAGTTATAGCTAATTACAGTTCTTAATAAAATGAGGTTTCTTTAGATTACCAATTCACTCTCAGTACTTGGCTATGAGATTTTAATTGGTGCAAAATAAAAGCATACAGGGTAAAATATAGCTAACAATTGTTTCTTTCTATCCAGGCATATAGTTAAATACTTTCTGTATGGTGCTTTCTGCCCTTGGAAACATGAGTTTGGCTGGACTTCCCAGTTGCCATTGATGGGCTCCTCTTCCCATTCTCCCATCTGACCGTCTGCTTATTACCAACTATAGGGTAACTCAACCGTTCAACCACAAGAGAATGACTAATGGTGCTGAGAGGGGAAAAGTGCACTTTTGGAATATGCAATCCTTAAAACACCAGCTGCTCGATTTTGGGTCTTGTAACTCAGTTGGCTATGAATGTCAGGGAAGACCTTTTCATTTTTGGAAAGCAAATTCCACAGACTTTTAGAGGAAAACGAGTCATGCTGTTTTTTCTTAATTTTTCTGCAAATTTTTAAAAAATACCAAACACATGTTTTTGCCACATTTCCACTCCCTGATGACCAAGAAAAACTCTTTCGAAGGACACTGTCACACTCCAGGAAGGAACAACATTGACCTAAATGGATTTGTTACAGTAGAACATGCTTATCCAGGACTTCTAGGAAGGAGATACGGAAAATCAGCAATTAATACTAAGCCTGGATTTCTAAAGGCAGGAAAACAGAATTCTTCACTGTGGGTTAAAGTGATAGGAATGCTCTGAGACAATTACTTTTCTGTTGTTCCTATATGTTCAGGGTCCATCTAGAGGATCTGGGTAAAGTTATTGTATCAGGGATCTCAGTGAGGGAAACAAGAATTTTGAAGGCAGGAGGGACCCCAACTTCAAAACATCTCTCTTTGCTTCTTCCTCCTTGGATTTGATAGGTCCCTGTGTACCACCATGACTTTTTCACCAAGGGAGCTGCCATTTAGCCTAGGACACTATGTGCCCACTTCCCCAGAATGAACTTCCTTTTTCCTTACCATTCTCTAAGTCCGCACCTGAACCCAATGATTCACCCCTCTTCTGTACCCTTGTTGAGGGTACCCTTGCTACCTTTACCATGGAGTTGCCAATTTGTGTTATAAGTATTTGTATATGAATCTCCCCAACTTGGCTGTGAGTTTCTTAAGGCCAGATAGCATGTGTTGTTTCATTACTATCTCTCACACTGTGCCGAGCACTAGAGCTGTTAGTAAGATGATGCTATGCAGAAATGTGTTGTTGATGGAGTAGCTGATCCCCCTGCTCTAACCCACAATTCTGAAACTAGACAGTAAATCATTGTCACAGATTATTTTAAGTTTTTTTAATGTATATTTATTTTTGAGAGACAGAGACAGAGCATGAGCAAGGGAGGGACAGAAAGAGAGGGAGACACAGAATCCAAAGCAGACTTCAGGCTCTGAGCTGTCAGCACAGACAGGGGGCTCAAACTCATGAATCCTGAGATCATGACCTGAGCCAAAGTCAGCCACTTAACCGACTGAGCTACCCAAGTGCCCCTGTCACAGATTATTTTAAGAAAAGAAACTGTAATCATCCAACTGAACACACACACACACACACACACACACACTTCTTTCCATATCAGGTCACAGATTTTAAATCCAAAGTAACTTTCCTTGCCTCCTTAAACTAATAGCATGTTGTTTAACCTTCACAGATTAATGGAATTGTGAGCTAATGAGAGTTTATGTTATTGATTGCCTTTGAAGTATTTACTATTGTCACACTCATTTCAGAAACTTCTTGCTTATAAATTTGACATGATTGATGCAGAATCCATTTTCCCTATCTAATGCTTTCCTCCGCTTCCATATACAATTCCACTTTGTGGATCTATTAACAAGAAGATAATTAAATGTAAATATGAGTCACGAGTTTTCCTTTTCTGAAATAAAACACATAAAAAACAACAAGGAAACATGGGGGAAAAAGTGGAGGGAGAGGGAACTACTACCCCTTCCCTCAGGTGCAGCTGAGAATTTCAGGAAGAATCCATCACCAGAAATTTCAGGAAGATTCTACTGCCAAAGCAAAAAAAAAAAAAAAAAGTCATCCAGGCAACTGTGTCATCTTCTTTATGGGAATGAACCTAAGGTAGAACTCAAGAAGAGTTCATTGGTTAACCAATGGCTGAAGGAGCCTGGATAGACCACACAAAGCTCCCTGAAGAGAACCAAACAGCAAAAAGGGAGGAGGACCATTGCCTCCTGTAGTAGTGGGGCCAAAGACCCAAAGAATCCAGGCCTTTAGAACAAATTTAGGATCCAGTCCAACTGTGTCTGAATAGCCCTACTGAAACAAGGATGCTGTGCTTGAGCAGGCATCAAAGGGTTAATTCATGTACAGGAAAATATAAAATTGAAAATACTAAATTTTATAATATAAAATATGAATATATAGTGGTGTTTTCCCCACAAAGAAATAAAGAGGAAAAAGATGGGTTTCTTTTTCCATAGCTTATGTGATTTGAAGTTAAAGGGAAATTTCTAAGTAGTGATATATTGTCTCCTTCCCAAATGTTAGCATGTTCAAAGCCTCATGACATATTGCAACTTTTCCAAATATCTGTGTATCCTAAGCACACTGTGTCAAGAATACTGGTCCAAAGACTTGATTTATGCTGCTGCCTGACAGATGATGTCTGGAAGGCATGCTGTCTAAATGGACTGTGCTCCAGCAGTTACCTTAGTCATCAATTCCCAGAGAATTAACGAGTACCATTCATCCCAATAATAGAAACCAAGGTCATGGCCTCTTCCATGCTCTGTAATTCCATTAGCAATGCACAGAAAGCACTTAGGTCATTAGTTCTGCAGACTTCCTAACTGAGCAAATGGAACTGCATCTTGTTTTCAGGGAGAATCCTCTCTGAGCCCACCTCTTGTCAGTGAGTTGTTGCACATCAACATTCAATGTACTTACATGTGTAGGGAAATTGCTGGTGAAGAAAAGTGAAGCTGTGTTCAGCTGCCAAGAGTTTCAAGCACTGTTTTTATTAAAGCACATGCCAATAGAAACAATTTTAACGAAACTATGTCAGATGCTTCCAGTTATGGGCACACCTTTTTAAATTGTGTACTCACTCCCATTTTATGTAAGCCACTCAGTCATTCTGTGTGGCTACCATAGAATTTATTTCAGTTTTCACTATTTCATTTTAGTTTTTATTATTTTAGTTTAGTTGTTATTCTGTCTGCCACAGTAAAGTGAAAATGGCCTTGAAACTAAGAGTTATCATCATAAGCAAATAAATCTGTTTACAATGAAACTTTCATCTCAAAATCTCAAGCAGCATGCTTTCCTAAGCTGTTCCTAAGCTGAGCCATTCCCTCAGTTCTCATAATTCAAATTGCTTCCAACCTGGCCTATATCAAAAAAAGGAGGGAGTAACCCTAAGGTTTGAAGCCACAGGCATAGGTTTGAATCCTGGCTTTGACATTTCTTTGTTTTCTTAACAATAAATTAAACATGATTATTATACTTTTACAGCTACTTCACACTGCTGCTGTCAGGATTTAAAATAAGCACTTAGCCCAGTGCCTGGAAATTAACAAATGATAACTTATTGTTTTGTTTTTATTGTTATTGAGCTCATAAAAGTGTGTGTGTGTGTGTGTGTGTGTGTGTGTGTGTGTGAAATCTATGTTTTGAAACATTTGGGGCTTTATGCCCAGGAGATTCTAAATGATGCACGGTAATGGAGGGGAGTATAGGCATGAATAATTCAAAGCAGCAAATCATCCAAATACCAGCTGTATGTGTTTTAAAGTGTATTTTTAAATTTCATTTGAAATGTATTTCTAATACCCAAAGAAATGACTTCAAATAAAGGAATGACACCATGATGTGAAGTCCCAACCAAAAGGGATCTGAGGAGCTGTCCAATTTTCCTCGCCCTTCCTCTCCTTCCCCTTGCCTTCCTTCCTCCCCTTTCCTCTCCCTTCTTCCTCATGTCCTGCCTGTCAAAAGACAGCTGCCACAAAGAACCAGCTTCAAGCAGAGTTTCTGCCTTCCACTCTCCCCTGGATGAGGGCCACTGGTGAAGTGTTTGTGACTGCCTGATTAGAGGCAAGCTGCACTCACCAAATAAAAGTACCAGGTGCCCATGAAACAAGTGCTTGGGTGGAGGAAAGGAACCACAAAGTCAAGAGATACAGTGTAGCGCCGTGGTTAAGAGCAAAGCCTCTGGAATCCAGCAGACTGGGATTCTAAATCTTGCTTGAACTTTCTGAGTTGGGCAATCGCTAATGACTTTGTAGCTCGGTTTCTTCCACTCTAAACATGTAATGGTAATTCTATCCAGTATCTCACAAGATTTCTTAAGGATTAAATTATATATATTTTAATGTAGTTGTAATTGTGTGTGTTTAAGGCTCAATGCGGATAATGAGGACATCTGTATTATACTAATTTCCCTTTAAATAATAAAGTCTTACTTATGAGTTGGCATTTTCCTACACAGACATACAACATCTTTTTTGTAAAACCAGAGAAAAACAAACAGGGTGTTTGGCCTCATCTAGCATCTGTATAATCCCCAAAACACATTTCTTTTTCCCAAGTGAAGCTGTTTTCCAGTGTTGATACTTAGGAGATACTGTTGTGTCATAAGCAAAACATTTCTTCAGTTTTAACAGTAATACAGGTTTACCCCATGTAGGAAGAATTCAAGCTGGTACCTATATACAAGCACACGTGCATATCAATAGTGATATCAGAAACATTAAAAAGATAATAGTAATAAAGAGAATGAAAGAAAAGTTAATAGTTATAGATCCGTTCTTACACCAGGCACTGTTCTAGTCACTTCACATGTGCCAATGCATTTGTTTCTCAGAGCCATCCTGTGAAGTCAGGGATATTATTATCCCAATTTTACTATTGAAAAACAAACTCAGAGAGGTCAGGTAACTTTCCAAGGATCACATGATGGATAGCAATAGACACATTGGAAACCAGGGAGACCGTGTCATGTATGGACTGTTCAAGGACAATATTGAACATGAAAGGGGGCGAAAACAGGAACAAATGTTCACTCTAATTATGGTAGAAGACCAAAGAATTTGCAATGCCTTCTTTTTTTAAATAACTAAATGAATGAGTTCTTATTACATTTCTGCTTAATAAGTACATTGTCCTGAGAGTCTAAGATGATCTTTAGTATGCTTTAAGTAAGATGTTCTTAATTAAAGCCATTAGTGCCTGTAAATAAAAACTCAACATGAGTTTTACTTCAGAAACATCGGCTTAGCCAGTATTTTCATATGCTATCTATAACCTGTCACAGTGGAAATATGATCAAGGCTCTGGTTCATTAACTCACTGATTGTCCTTCCTTACGTGGTTATTAGCTGATGTTCTGCCTTTCACTGTAACACATACATAAGATTGAGAGTTCAAGGAACGGACACTCCTGAAGCATAACAAATGGTGGAGTGTCTCTGCCTCTTTACACAGATAAATCAGTACCTGACTTCCATGAGGAAAGAAACACAGAGTAATTGACAGGTGATTTCCTGGCTGGGGTTCCCTACCTACAAAGGTGAAAGGAAAAAGAACAGGTTTCTAGATTCTAACCTCCTTGGGGAAGGAAGTGGTGTGGAGTGGTATCTGACCCCAGAAATAGTTATCCTGGTAGGCACTCAAACACTTACATTGAATAGAAGTCAACCTGCTAAAAAATCTTTATCCTCATGCACCTGGCTCTCCATACATACATACATACATACATACATAAGCTTTCATTGTTTTAAAGAGACATATGCCATATTTGATCAATTCTAATACACGTTTTCATAATTTAAATATCTAAAAAATTATACAGCATCTTACAGTCAATGGAGTGTCATTGTTTAATTGGCAGAGTTTCTTTCCTTTCTTTCTTTCTTTCTTCCTTTCTTTCTTTCTTTCTTTCTTCTTTCCTTCTTTCTTATGATACCTAAAACAGAAGTTTGTCATAATGGCATCTTAGATTTGATGCAATATATTATGCATCACTTAATAAATTATCAGCACCACTTATAAATTAAATCAGAAAGAAGAGGTAAGATTTGAAACCTGCATCAACCTTGAAACCGAAGATTAGTGGATGATAGGAAGTTGAGCATAGCTTCTTCACCTGCTGCGACAGCCCATGTTAATATAGATTTCTCTCCTTCCCTGATCTCTTCTCTCAGTAAAATAGACAAGGGTAGAAATTGAATTCTTGACATTTATTGTATCCTTCTGAAACTGTATTATTATCTCTACAGTATGGTCTCACAATAATGTATGCCTGTGGTTCTCAAAATTTTGTGTGTATTAGAATGTCTTGAGGAGCTTCTTAAAAATTTGTGATTCTCAAAAAAAAAAAAATTGTGATTCTCACCTGCTCCTGGACATTTTGATGCACAAGGTCAGGTTAAGGCCCAAAGAGCTGTATTTTTAATCCTAGAGTGATTATGATACACCAGAATTTGAGGACCCCTGGTCCATGTGTTTGGAATTGGTCTGTCATTGCACAGAACTTGAATTTAGAAATTCTGATCTCAGTGGAATGCACAGGACCACACTTAATAGGCATGATTATGATTTCAAAAAGACAAATTTACTTATGGAAAAAAGAATTCTGACATCGCATTTTTTTCTGTGGGGCTGGACTCAAAGATAGAACAGTGCTGGGGGTGGGGGTGCTAGGGGCCTCAGTTGGTGAAGCTTCCAACTTTGGCTCAGGTCACGATCTCACGATTGGTGAGTTCAAGCCCCACATTGGGCTCATCGCAGTCAGCTCCGAGCCCACTTCAGATCCTCTGTCTCCCTCCTCCTATCCCTCCCCCACTTGTGCTTTCTCAAAAATAAATAAAAATATTAAAAAAAAAAAAAAAGAACAGTGCTGGGAACACTCCTGATATCTGATTCTGTTGGGGATTGTTTTAGCTGTGCCCCATAAAATCGGCCGCATCATCGATGGGAGTCCTGCAGACCGCTGTGCAAAACTGAAAGTGGGAGACCGGATCTTAGCAGTGAACGGCCAGTCCATCATCAACATGCCTCATGCAGACATTGTGAAGCTCATCAAGGATGCTGGTCTTAGTGTCACCCTCCGCATCATCCCTCAGGAGGGTGAGTGCCTGAGCCTGGCCGCCATCATAGTGGTGCCAGAGCGCCTGAGGTTGATTCCTATTTCTACTTTTGCAGAAATCCACTCTCTCTTGCAACCCATATCCTGTTTACTTAGTACCAGTTTCATTCAGAGATCAAGCTGTGTGACATTATAGATAAATAGTGTGAATCTCAAGACACTGGGTTATTCAATCATTCCCTGTGGTCTGGGGAGTACTGTTTTTATGCTTATATTAAACCAGAACCCATTCAACAGAGATTATAGAGTTACAAATCTGAAGCAGAAAAAAAAAAGTGTATTCATGTTAACAGTTAAGCTCTGGAGGATTCTTCAAAGTCAGATTGATTTTGAAAAGCTTGAGGAAGTTTTGTGGTGTAAAGAGAGCTCATTTAGAAAACGTTGCATCTGATAAGAATTTTAAATTCCCACTTAATCTTTTGAATTTCTTTGTATAAGGACTCCCCCCTGAGGCTTGAAGAGTAGTGAGAGTTACAGCTTATTGCCATGCCTTGAGGGCCACAAGGATCTAAGAACCAGTTCACCATAAAGTCACCATTTCCAGACACTGGTTCATTACTGGTTTGTAGCTGCTGACTCATGAATGATGCTCGAGATTTCAGTCCCCAGAGCTCACCTGTGAGTGGATTGTAGAATACCACATGGAGAGTGATAGGTCTACTCACCTTGGTCGCCTCTGTTTTCCTCAGTCTCCTGATTCCGTCTTGGGGCTATCTGGCAAGCAGGCACTAAACAGTCACCTGACTTTCCATATAAAACAGTGGTTCTCAACTGAGGTGATTTTGTCCCCTTGGGGGATGTTCAGTAAGGTCTGACAACGTTTTTGACTGTCACAATTAGGATGGTAATGCTACCGGCATCTAGCGGGTAGAGGGCAAGGATACCGCCAGCCATCCAACAATGCACAGGACAGCGCCCCCCACCCCCCAGCAAAGAATTGTCTTGCCCAAAATGTCAACAGTGCTGAAGATGAGAAACCCCACAAGTGGAAAGAATTTTTCAAAATCTGGACTGCCAGACAAGAAAGGGGAAGAATGGCTTAATAAAGAATAGATCACCTCCCTTTTATCACCCAACCAAATAAAAAGAACAGAACAGAAAATGACTGCGGTGTTTTTAACCTGTTACTTGCAGACATCATTATGTGTGAAATATTCAAATGAACTCTAAGCAAGATTGCTCACTAAAAACCTGTCTCGCTTTTCTGTTTTCCCCAGTCTGAAATATGTCTGTCTTATTTGTATTGCATCATATACAGATAATTTCAGTTGAGACGGTAATGCTATTACAGGAAAATCCAAGAAGCTGTGTTAACAAAGAACAATTTTATGAACATTCTTCTGTCCAATGTTCCTTTTCTTTCTGAAAAACCATGGAGTACAGGGGGTGATTGAGCAATAAAACCAACAAGGAATTAGAGAGAATATTATGAAAAGCATTTATTTCTATTATGGTTACTTCCTTGTCCAAACTTGGGAATACCGGTAGGATTTGTCTTTACAACCAAAAAGTAGCAGCTCAAATGTTTTCTCTCAGTGGGCAGCACTGGAAAAATAGAATATGTTTTAGAGCTTACTCCTCTGGCTTATTTTTTCATGGTTTTTTTTTTTTATTGTTATCTTTTCTGCTAGGAAAATGACAAGAGACTCTGTTTAACTTTGTTCAGCAACACTTGTAATTCATGAAATAATACTAATTCTGCGAATGGTATTGGAACTTGATTGAATAATTGATAAGTTTAACCTGCTGTCTTAAAGCCTAACAGAAACTGAGAAAACTGAAGCCTTGAGTCATCTGAGGAGGCAAAGAGTTACCACCTCTGGCCACCTCTTGCCCTTTATCAGATGCCAACCTGACTGCACCTGCCACTTTGGCTCCCCTTTGCAGAGCTCAGCAGCCCAGCGTCGGCACCCAGCTCAGAGAAGCAGAGCCCCATGGCCCAGCAGAGTCCTCTGGCCCAGCCGAGCCCAGCCACTCCCAACAGCCCTGTTGCCCAACCAGCTCCTCCTCAGCCACTTCAGCTGCAAGGACATGAAAATAGGTAAAGTTTCCCCTGGTTTTTCTGATGCTGAGAGGTGAGGGAGGTGGGGAGAGGGAGAGTTTGGGACAGGACACAACAGGACACCGAAGAGAAAGTTTCATAAAGTAGAAATTGCCAGGTGCTCCTTTCTGTGATTTAGAGATTCTGTGGGTGTCACACATGTGGTTTTATTAGCAAATACAGGGGTCTGTTCTTCACAAAAAGAGAACATTTCCTCAAGAAATGATGAGCAATTAGTAGGTAGATGATCAGTAGATGATCAGTAGGGATTAACTAGATGAAGACCACGTTGAAGAGACTCCAAACTGAAGAACATAGATGTAGACCCTTAGGCAGGAGGGAGCATGCAACCTTGAAAGGCATGGCAATAAATAAGGTCAGTGTAGTGAGGGAAGAGGTCAGGGAGCATGGTTCAAGATGTAGCAATGAGAGTGATAGGGACTGTAAGCATGTTAAAGATTTTTTTAAATTTTTTTTAATGTTTTATTTTTTGAGAGATAAAGAGACACAGAGAGCAAGCAGGGGAGGGGCAGAGAGAGATGGAGACACAGAATCCAAGCAGGCTCCAGGCTCTGAGCTGTCAGCACAGAGCCCGACTCAGGGCTCAAACCCACAAACACAAGATCATGACCCGGGATGATCAACCGACTGAACCACCCAGGCACACCAAAGATTTTGAGCTTCAGTGTAATGACAAGTCACTGGAAGCTTTTACACTGAAGACTGACATCACTGGATTTCCTTTTCAAGGCCGCCCAGTGGGCCACACAGAGAGCTGACTGGGAGCTGGTGAGGGTTGGATGTAGATTAAGCAATTAGAGATGGCTGCTGATATCCTTGGATCAATGAAGGTGGTGGCTCAGAGAACAATGGTGGTGTGGAGAGAGGGAAGTGTGGCAAAACTTGTCAGCAGTAATAAATGTTAGCATTTTTTACTGCATTTTGCCTATATCCCCCTACCCATGATCTAATGAGGTTCTTCCATTCCATATCATAAACTAATATGAATAAGCCACTTTGAACTTCCAGAAAAAAAGGATGTCATGTAAAAACAGCATTGTCTTCTTACAATGAACTTGTGTGTAACAGGGAGCCTGGGTTAGGTTGAGCCATAAAGGAAAGAGTTGAAGACATGTTCCCATGCTGTTTTCCCTCTTTTGAAGGAGAAAAACAGAACAACCCACAGGAACATCTCTGTGTACAAAACCCTCACCGGTCTTTTCCATAATTCTAATGTTTTCTGAACATCTGCTTCCTAGCTCCCGCCTCATATGTTGGGAAAGATGAAGTGAGACTCAGTTTCCAAGTCCCAGAACTCTGTAGGTCCATCACTCACGCAGTTGCAAAGCAAATATTTTCCCTGTGCCACAGGTGCTATTTCCATAAAGCCCTGTTCTTCTCAGGAGTTCCCCCATTTGCTTTCACAGAAAAGTAAATGTCTGTTATCCTCAGCTGTTTATGGTTTTAATATATTCCACGGAAGAAAAAAGACTAAAGACCATAAAGCAAACGATAGGGGGGTAAGAATTTGACAACCCATAAGAGGAGTAAGTCCTGGGTATCTCAGTAATAAGCCACTGATGTGTTTGCTTTCGCCGTGAGCTGTTTTAACAGATCACTCTGGCTTTCCCCAGGATTCATTTCAGACTCAGGAGGAAGGGGCTGAGCACATGCAATTCCCGGGCCAGCCTCAGACTCCTCTTATGGCTCTGCCTCCATCTATTAATCTCCCAGCCACAGTTCTATCTCACCTTTCCAGAGTCAGACTCCCCCAGACATGGGCTCTTGCTTCTGGCTTCGGGGTGGGTAATCTCATCCCTGTCGTGTTATAATTCAGTGGGGAGAATAACATTTGGGCAAGGCCACTATCATGCTTCAACTGCTACTAGCCCACAACTGGAACTCGTTGGCCCTGATCAGAGAAGCAACAGTCTTTGGAATGTCTTTTTGTCCTGACTATGCGGAATAAAATATTTCCCAACTCTGGGATTAACCAATTGACCTGATTCAAATTTTTATAAATCACCAACAAATTTTCCCAGTGAATTTTGCTGCACTAATATTAAAACCCTGGCAAGTGCCTGCTTTCAGAGAGCCCTTCCTTGGCACTGGGGTTTCCTGGCTTAACTGTTGATTGTTAGTGGGTGGCTCTTTTACATATGAATGAAGAGATTAATAATTTTACAGATACCAGATCATTTTCCTAGCTTCATTTAAACATGGTCATGGTATCAAGAGCTCTTTGTCTTTCTCTAGATCAGGCTAGAGATGTCTCCAAGACAGCTTTTATGCCAATTACCCCGTATGCATTTTCTAGTGGTTCATCTATACAAGAAATGCCCACCTAACTCCATGTCAAACTGAGCCAGTTTCCATGTTAAAATGGGATAAAATTAAATGACGATCTGCTTCCACATTTTTATTTTATGAATTAAAATGACTGAATATTTTATCCTGTCTTATTTACTTTCACTTTGGCTTCCTACTGACACCCTGCACACCTCTACTTATGTCTCTATCCCTTAACAACCTTTTGATATATACTCTGGAAACAAAATCGTTTTAATATGCACATAAGCAAAACAGTATTCAAGGAGAAGCATTCATTGGAAACAACAAAAGAACCATTATATAATATATTTCAAAACTAAGTATAAATAGCAGAGCTCACCTTCCCCAGCAAGGGAAATTAATATTTGACTGCATTTTATTTACTTATTTTTAATTTTTTAATGCTTATTTATTTCTGAGAGAGAGAGAGAGAGAGAGAGAGAGACAAAGCATGAGGGGAGGAGCAGCAGAGAGGGAGACACAGAATCCTAAGCAGGCTCCAGGCTCTGACCTGTCAGCACAAAGCCCAACACGGGGCTCAAACCCATAAGCTGTGAGATCATGACCTGAGCTGAAGTTGGATGCTTAACCAACTGAGCCACCCAGGTGCCCCTTGACTGCATTTTAAACAGCAAAGTCAGTAGAAAAACACTGGAAATTTACTTCTTTTTTTACGTACTTTTAACCCTAGATGTTTAAGCTGGAAGGAATTCTTATAAAAGGTCCACATGAGGCAAAAGCCCACTACAAGATCCTGTACCACATGGGCATTGTTTCTTGGTTCTGGAACTTGTTCATACCATAAAATTCTGCTAGATTTTATCACTAGAAATCTGGTTGTTGTTGTTGTTGTTGTTGTTGTTGTTGTTTTTATCTCTACAGGCTCTTTAATAGTGGAATTAATAGCAACAAAGAGTTATACTGATGACTTTCTTTCATGAGTGAAGGAATTTTAAAGAGGCTGTATTTTTTTTAAATAATCCTGAGTTTTCCTTAACGTATTTCACAAATTCAAAGCAACATAGTTTTTGCCCAAGCCACTGTATCATTCACTGAACAGTTAGCAACACTCATAAAAACTTAAGTATATTTTCCTCATTAAAGACTCTTCAAGGTACAGTTCAATGTAAAATCCTGACAGACAGCACTGGTTCAAATGCAGTCTGAATGCCAGAAGGTAGGCTTGGATGACAGCTGTTGCATTTTAACGGTTCCTATTCTAGGCTGTTGTGTAATCTTTGGGGAGACTTTACATTTCACCCTCTTTGGCTATACCTCGTGACACATCTGGTTGGAAATGGGGCACATAATGGATATCGCATACCACTACCACACAGATCATGAAAATAAAGTGACTTGTGCTGTAACTCAAAGCACCTTGACATCTAATCTACCAAACAGTTTCTAGGAAGGAATCAACACATGCCAACGAATGGCAGCCAGTTCAGTTCTTTTGTTTAATTCATTCATTTGTGTGGTTAAGCATCTTATTCGAAGCATATTTAAATAATTCTGTTCTCAGCATTCACAATCCCAATAGGTGAGTGGACAACTTGCCGAGGTAGGAAACAAAGCCTAAATTCTGCAGTTCACAAGAGGAATGTGTCACTTCTGCAGTTCACAAGAGGAATGTGTCATTTCTGCACTTACTTCCCATTTAAGTAACAAATGGGACCTGCTCAAAGTGTTGATTAAAATAACATCCTTTCAAACACTCCAAATAAATACATCTATTACTGTACATTTTTAGTGTATCCTCACCAAATGTTAGATTGCACTAATGGCAATTGTTCAGGTGAGTGATTTTTAAAAATAGTAGTGGGGTTCCTGGGTGACTCAGTTGGTTAAGCGTCCCACTCTTGATTTTGGCTTAGGTCATGTTCTCACGGTTGTGAGATCGAGCCCAGTGCTGGGTTAATCTCACTGTGCCTAATTTATAAATTAAACTTTCTCATAGATTTGTGGTATAAGAAAAAGCATAGTGTATATAGGGTTCAGGACTGTCTGCAGTTTTAGACAACCACTGAGGTCTAGAAATGTAACCCCCATGGATGGGGTGGAAGGCTACTGTAAGTAACATCTAGAAACAAGAAAGAGACAAATGTTGGACATACACATTTTTGCCTTCCCTTTCATCTTATGGCTGTGGTAGTATCTGATAATAGCATCTGATACTAATCTGATAGTTATAGTCTAGTATTAAAACTATGTAATATGTTTCTACTCTTAGCAATGACCCAGTGACTTTCTCCTTGACTTACAGCTCATGATTATGCTTTGCTATCACTCCTTTAACCTCTGTAAGATATTCAAAAAGACCAAACCTAGCAGGTTAAAATATTGCCTTTAATTATATATTTATAGAGTATTTAGAGATTACTTTGGTTGTGCTGTCATAAAGTAATGAATAGTGTGTGGGCGAGAGAGAGTGGTTGAGAGAGTTGGTTTACTGGTGTTGAGACAAACTGATATTTTGGGATGTATAGTTTGGGATGTATAGTTTAACTCCCTAGATTTGCTACAGTTGTACAAGTTTGTAAATAGCCAAAATCAAAGAGGGATATCCATAAGTCCTTTTCCACAAAGTTCTGGTTGGGCCATCATGTTTACCTTGATTTCTCAAGGAGCCAAATGAAAAGTAGACAATATGGCATTTGTCAAGGATTTTAAAATAATGCTTATCATCTATGATTTTCTCAAATTCCTGAACATGCAAAAGGACCTCAAGAAGTGTGGCCCACATGTGCCTAGAGGTCATGTGATCATTCTAATCTCCTTAGAATGCTGAGACCTCAGAGCAAATCCCATGTCCATTTATTTAGTTACAGGTCGGAAGTGAAAGCAAGGCAAGATGTGAAACCAGACATCCGACAGCCTCCATTCACAGACTACAGGCAGCCACCGCTGGACTACAGGCAGCCCCCAGGAGGGGACTACCAGCAACCCCCACCCTTGGACTACAGGCAGCCTCCCCTGCTGGACTACAGGCAGCACTCCCCTGACACCAGGCAGTACCCCCTGGCAGACTACAGGCAGCCCCAGGTACCCCCAGGACCCCATTAAATTTCATTTTCCTAATGGGCAAACCTATAATTGACACACGTACATACACACACACCTACACACAGATACACACACACAGAGACACACATGTACACACATATACAGACAGACACACAGATACACACTTACACACACAGACACACATGTACACATAGAGACACACATGTACACAGACACAAACACAGACACATTGACACACATGTATAAACATGTACACATAGACACACATGTACACACACATACACACAGACACACACATATACACACACGTACACACATAAACACATGTAGACACAGACACGCATATACACACGTACACACAGACATACATGCACACATACACACAGACACATGTACACACAGACACACGTGTACACACAAATACACATGTACACACACAGAGATACAAATGTACACACACACGTACACACAGAGACACACATATAGACACACACGTGCACACACATACATATAGATACACACAGACACACATATGTACACAGAGACACACATGTACACACACATACATACATGTATACATAGACACACATGTACACACAGACACATGTACACACAGATACAAATGTACACATAGACACACAGACACACACAGAGACACACATATAGACACACATACACACGTGTACACACAGATACATGTACACACATGTGCACACACAGACACACATGTACACACAGAGACACAGACACACACGACTCTGATACATTTATTTATGGTGCCCAACAGCAGTGAATGAGGAAACACAAAGGAGTGATAGTATCGCTCAGACGTATATGCAGTCATTTTGTTTGCCAAGTAAACAATGGATACCAAAGTAATCAAGCTACACGGTAATTCTTTTAATGACCAAGGAAACTGCATTCAGATCTGCTTGAACTTTTGGAATTTTGTCTCTCATTTTGCTAGATTGCGAAGTGAGATTACTTGTTCTCACAATATCATGTCATTTGGGACACATTAACTGTAAGGGAGAAGGAGAACAGAGAGACTGACCACAGAAGCTTCTCTGATATCAAACACCTGTTTATTCCATTCTCTCGCCAACTCTACAGGATTTTGATTATTTCACTGTGGACATGGAGAAGGGCGCCAAAGGGTTTGGATTCAGCATTCGTGGAGGAAGGGAATACAAAATGGATTTGTACGTGTTGAGATTGGCAGAAGATGGGCCAGCAATAAGAAACGGAAGGATGAGGGTAAGAACAGTCTCTTTTTATAGAATTGCTTAATACTGAAAGACCCCACAGTGGTATCAGAATGCTGACTCAATGTGATTAAGCAAACAGTCTCAGCATGGGCTTTGCCTTCTTTCCGTTGCATGACTCAGTTTCCTGAAGGTTTGGTCAAACGCGATTCAAGAATCATATTAGCTCTCATTCTCCTGCTTACACCCTTCCAACTGGCAAATCTCATTGCAGTGCTTTATAGATATAGTTTCTCTAAAGAGCGAGCTAAAGAAAATGTACAAAGTAAGCTAAGAAATAGTTTGAAATGGAAACATGGATCCATAATTTTTTCTATGGCTTGGTTTAGTTTTCATTTGGAATAAATCTTTTGAAATTTTTTTCTTTGATGCTATTTTTTTCCTCCAGGTTTATTAATCAAATGGTTCTGTGTTTCTTTGGAAATACTTCCTTTGTGTTGACTGGTCTTTTGGCTTCGATATTGGAAAGAGGAGGACTAGACTTCTTAGATACGTGTTGTCCTTAAAAATGATGGCAGAAATTTTCCAATTAGAGTGTAAGCTGAGGTGGATTTTTTAATGTAATAGTGATTTTGAGGCATCTGATTGATGGGTAACTGACTATTCATCTAAAGGTACAAAAAAAAACCCTTGATAACAATGTAGAGTATTAGTCTGTGTCTCTCTTTTTATCTCTCCCTCTCTTTCTGTAAAATGGCCATTAGTCAGCACATAAAAGGTTAGTTATTATAAATAAAATCTGGAATTCATTCTTGCTTTCCCTCCTTGCCCTTTAAATTAATACAGAAGAGCTGTGGTCCTTGGCTTCTGGCACTTCCGGTTCCTGTGCAGAGCTGCACCAACCACTTGCTCCCAGATAACTGAATGAATCTGTTATTCCTACTGCCCACTCTACCATTTCTGTGATTTTCATTCCCAAGTCACTGAATCATCCACAGTGCAAAAGTAGAAAGAACATAAATCATGTCAATGTTCCTCCCTCCCTTCACAATTCTTTGACAACTAGGAAGTATCCAAGTTGGAATTTGAACTGACTGGAATTTGGCTGACTCTGGAGACTGACAGCTCCTGCCCTGATCCAACACCAGCCTCCGTGTACCCCATCCACATATGGTTTTAGGAGAGGCCTCCACATGGTTTCTTGGCTCCCAGCTTCCCTAAAAACAGAAGAGCACTTTTTTAACATATTGCAAAGCCAACTCACAAGTGGTTAAGTAAAACAAAATCTTCCTGGTGCACGTAAAAGCAACACAACACAAGGACCATGGGCGAAGCCACCAGAGCCCTATGAGAGAGGATAGCCCACCCGCCCCCACAGTGGACTTCAGAGGTGGCCTGTGTGACTTCCAAACAGTGGCCACACTTTTTAACAAGTGGTCTAAATGGCTGCTCGATATGTACAGCACTCCCAAAGCATGGGAGCCTAAATATAGAAGTACTTTTATGTAAAAAGAATATTCTTTCTTAGAGAATTCAAGCCAGAGTGGTAGTTGCCAGCGTGGTCCCTGGCATCAGCATCACCTGGGAACATGTTAGAAATGCAAATTCTGAGCCCCACCACAGACCCACTGAATCAGATACTCTAGGATTGGGGTCACCAGGCTGTGTTGTGATTCATTCCCCTGTGAATGTGATATAAGCTGCAGTTCGAGGACTTCTAACTGAGCCAGAGGGAAGTTGACCTGACACACGTATGACAAAGATAGGAGGTGTGTGGCTCAGGCCTTGTTAATCCCCCTTAGATCCTGTCTAAGGGGATTTCTATCCTGTCCCAACAGTTTACCTGCGGTTTTTAAACCCATGTAAACACAGATTTAGAATTCTGTAGGCAGGTGCTAAATTTTATGAAAGATGCCTTTTCTTCTGGCAGGTGATAAAAATGACTCCTCTACCTGGGTTTCAGAAAACGATATTTTCCCTTCTTTTCAAAGATTATAAACATAAGCAATATTTTGTAATTTTCCATGCCAGTTTTATAGAGCAAACTATTCCTTCTGTGTACAGCTATGTAAAAGGAATTATGATGGCCAGTTTTAGATAATATGGGTTAGTTTATTTGGGACCATAATGTACATACTTCTAGCATTTAATTCTCAAAGAAAAGGAGCCACTTGGGAGTCATAGAAATTCCAGGGATAAAATTTTACTGGTTGATTTTATTTCCAATCTTCAAATTAAGTCTGGGAACTTGGCAGGGATGGATGGAGGGCTTTTTTCTGCTCTTTACAGATTATATTCGCTACCCAAATGTTTTCAGTTTTTCTCACTCATGGAGTCTTATGGCACCAGGGGAAAATTTGTCCGTGGTGACAAACTGCATGTCAGGAAGAGGGACAGCTTTATCATGTAAGTTCAAAGGTTCTCATATTATCTACTGTCAGAATGAGGTAAATCTTCGTAGTTGTTCTTGATCATAGCACATAATTAATTCAGATCTTATTTTAATGTTTCTTATCAAATTTTAATCATTTAAGGTAATGTTTTCTACCTTCATTTGTGCATGTCAGCAATTGGCAATAACTTGTAATTCATGGTTGCGTTTAAATTACTTTGGCAAGCACCGGGATTGATCAACATTTGCATGACTCAGTGGTCTCATTATTTTAAACCAATGCATAAATGGGATAACATATTGGTTACCAATTTGGAAATTTTACAGTAAAATTCATTAGGAACCCATTTTTCATCTAACTATAAAATTCCCCCTTGATACCACTGGGAACCAGATACATATACAGATCTTAATTATCTGTGCAGGTGATGCTTATAAGGCAGGACTTCACTCCATGGGGATTATGGTTTGATTGTAAAGTGCCAAGACTCCTGAGAAAAGTAGCTGGACTAGACATTCATGGGATATTATTAAAAATAAGCTCAAGAAGAAGAGAAGCTAGCACCAGGTTCTTCCCAGCCTTTAAAACACTCAGGCACATTTCACCTCATTAACGTGATTCCCTCACCTTTAGTCTTAATGCATCATTTCCTCTGTTCACAAACTAAACATACACCCACTTCATGATCCGATAAGTTTGGAAAAGATGAGGTTTCCCCCCTTTTTCATGATCAGAAACATAAAGGAAAAAGCCAGGCAATGATCTGATAATAGCTGGGTATCTTAGATTAAATGCACCATAGTGGAATTGCTGAAATCAAAATTGCTTTTGTGAAAGAGCTAGATGATCCTGGAAAATCATTTCATGTAACAACTAATGAATTACTGGGCCTTTGGGTTAGGGTTGTAAATAATAGTGCTTTTGAACTCTTAGTTAATGCCCCAGATGTTAGTCTCTGAACCTGAGACTTTTCCTGGGTCTTTTACATCACCTTAGTTGCAGGACAGTGGTGATGTGTGCCTGTTTAGTAGTACAGGAAAGCCAGGTATGGTAGGGGCCAGAGGAGGTGGGGAGCACGGGTGTACGGGCATCCTTCTCACACTGGGGATTCTAAGAAATGGTGGCACGGGTACATATTTTTAAAGTATGTCCTTAGGCATCCAAGAGATATCCTGGGCATCCAAGAGAAGTGCCAGTGACCTTCCCACTCAGAGGTTCTTTCATGAACCTGGTGAGAGATAGGTAGACATATCCCAAAAGTGAGTCCCAGGTGAATGATCTCACTCCAGTCTTTCTGGGCACCTGCAGCAGTGAGAAATATCTTAGTAGAGAATCCTTGGCAAATTAAACTATTTGACTTTGAAATTGATTAATGAGTACTCCCATATAAGAGATTTGTTTTTCCTCCTTAGAAAGCATTATGTGTTTACTTTTTTTGTCAAATAAATATTTTTTTCCACTTGATGAAATAACAGTCAGATCAGGCAAGAATCCTGATAATGTACAAGGTCAACGGCTTTCCTCAAAATATGAGAACATATCAACAGCAAATCATGATCAGGAAGTAGTGGGGAAAATGAATGGTTCCTTCTGAGGGTCAGATTTACAAGGCAAAATCTACATAAAGGAGAGACGATAAGAAACTCTTTTTCAGAAGATCAACTAGATGCTAATTTAAAATTTTTTATTACATTTCTTTATTTTCAAGAGGCAGAGAAAGACAGAGCATGAGTGGGTAGAGAGGCAGAGAGAGAGGGAGACACAGAATCCGAAGCAGGCTCCAGGCTCTGAGCTGTCAGCACAGAGCCTGACACGGGGCTCGAACTCATGAACTGTGAGATCATGACCTGAGCCCAGGTCGGACGCTTAACCAACTGAGCCACCCAGGTGCCCCAGATGCTAATTTAAAAGAGAAGTTCTAGGACCCGGTATATGAAACATATAAGAGTAACTAAATAAATAAGGGCCTAAAAATTTACTAAAAATATGACTATTTAGAGCGTTTCTAAACCCTCAGCCCTATTCTCAACCAGCCAAATATGCAAACATGGTATATTTGCCTTATTAAACTTAGAAACATCAATTCACTTTGTTAAACCTCAGTTCCTATAAAATAGGAAGATGATATCTACTTTATAGAGTTGTTGAGAGAGTTTTGAAAACATATCAGGAGGTAGTCATATTTTTTTAAGTTTATTTATTTATTTATTTATTTTGAGAGAGAGCATGAGCAGAGAAAGGACAGAGAGAGAGAGGGAGAGAGAATCCTCACTGCCAGTGCAGAGCCCGATGCAGGGCTTGAACCCTCAAACTGTGAGATCATGACTTGAACCAAAGTCAGACCCTTAACTGACTGAGCCACCCAGGTGCCGCCATGATTTTTTTTTTAAGGCAAAGAGTGAAGTTTTAGTTTGTGGAAAGAGAGAGGAATTTAAACAGTAAGATATATCATGGAATAGAATTTGAGGAAAATAGTGCCATGAGAATAAATACCAAGAAAAACCATGTGGATCATAATTATGTGAAATATTCACTTTAACAAAAAAAAAAGTGAAGAGTAACAAGTTTTGACAATAATTACTAGATGGATTTCCAACACCAATTAATATTCATGTATTAAAAGTTGAGGAAACAAAACATAATCTGTAAATGAAGAAAATACGGGGAATAGAAAATAGAAACATAACCATCATGTCTGATTGCTTTTCTTCAGTCATTTGAGATGGCTAATGTGGTAAAAGAAACACGAATGACATTCAGATTTTAAGGAAAAGTGTAAGAAATTATTATAAACCATTAGTGGATGTGTTATAAAAAATAAGAGTGTTTTTAAGTTTGTAAAATAGTCTAATAAAGTTGAGAGGAATAAAATTTTTTTTTTAATTTTTTTTTCAACGTTTATTTATTTTGGGACAGAGAGAGACAGAGCATGAACGGGGGAGGGGCAGAGAGAGAGGGAGACACAGAATCGGAAACAGGCTGCAGGCTCCGAGCCATCAGCCCAGAGCCTGACGCGGGGCTCGAACTCACGGACCGCGAGATCGTGACCTGGCTGAAGTCGGACGCTTAACCGACTGTGCCACCCAGGCGCCCCGAGAGGAATAAAATTTTTGTAACTGATGAAAATTTTTGTCTCTGATACCAAGCTCTTAGGGATACAATCTAATTAAAAACTGAAAATAAATAGGAAACACAGGCAAAGAATAATGAATATAAAAATAATTTATGGGTGAAGCAGGGAATCTTAAGAAACAAGAGACATTTGGAGGAAAGGAAAGTAGTTCTAATCATCACATAAATAAAGTCTGAGAGTCGAGTTAAAAGAGAATCTGAAAGTAGACCTAGTTTGCTCTAGAAAAGGTAAAATATTTTACTGTTTCTATAAAATGTAGCATATTCCCTGTTTCCATAAAACATACTTTCTATTATAAAAAAGAACATCATTTTTTTAGCTTCATCACCTTAACAGCAGTATAACAATTGTATATGCCTTTTTGCACTGCATAAGCTTTTTTTCAAGCTTCTTCTTGAAACTCATATGACACATGTCCACCTGCAGGGGGCCTCAGGGTAACCTAAAATATCTTGACAGACTGAACAATGTGCAAAAAAAGATATTAAGCAATATCTTTTTTTTTTTAAGTTTTTATTTAAATTCCAGTTAGTTAACATACAGTATAATATTAGTTTCAGGGGTACACTTTAGTGATTCAGTACTTAACATTCAACACCCCAGTGCTCAACACAACAAATGCACTCCTTAATCCCCATCATGTATTTCACCCATTCCTCCCCCCACCTCCTTTCTGGTGACCATCAGTTTTCTCCCTGTAGTTAAGAGTCTGTTTCTTGGTTTGCCTCTCTTTTTCCCCCTGTGAGATTGTTTGTTTTGTTTCTTAAATTCCACATATGAGTGAAATCATACGGTATTAGTCTTTCTCTAACTGATTTATTTCATGTAGCATAATACTCTCTAGCTCCATCCAGTGAGTTGGAAATGGCAAGATTTTTTTCTTTTTTATGGCTAAGTAATATTCCATTGTATATATACCATATCTTCTTTATCCATTCATCAGTTGATGAACACTTGAGCTCTTTCCATAGTTTGGCTATTGTTAATAATGCTGCTGTAAATATCGGGATGCATGTGCCCCTTCGAATCAGTATTTTTGTATCCTTTGGGTAAATACCTAGTAGAACAATAGCTGGATTGTAGGGTAGTTCTATTTTTGAGGAATCTCCACGCTGTTTTCCACAGTGTCTGCACCAGTTTGCATTCCCACAAGCAGTGTTGAGGATTCCCCTTTCTCTGCATCTTTCCCTGATAGCTGTTTTTAATGTATCACCTCTCTTTCTGTGGCCCAGAATGTAAAAGTATTCTATTTTACATATTATTTTTATTAAACATAAAACCATTTAGAAGAAGATTTCTAACATATTTAGCAGGTATAAATACCAGCAATGATTCGAGCACCCTTGTGTGCTTAAAAAACAGAATATGACCAATCTCCAATGACTAAACCGCCCTGCACGCTCCAGCCCCCAGAAGAACCACCACTCTAAACAAACACTTACCATTCCTTCTAGTTTTGCTACATATGTGTGTATCTCTCAACTATATTGTTTAGTTTTGCACTTTGTGAACTTTATGTAAATGAATCATATTACACATATCCTTCTCTGTGGTTTGCTTTTTATACCTTATACTCATTAGAGTCAGCCGAGTTGATGCATGAAGCTATTGTTCATTTATTTTCACTGTTGTAAATCATTCCATTGTATAAATATGCTATAGTCTATAGTAGCTATCCATGGAGATTTGAGATTTTCCATGTCAATGGACATATGAGTTGTTTCCAGCTTTTTGTAACTAACACAACCCTTGTATATATTTCCTGCTGCACGTATGCAAGAATTTCTCTAGACTAGACTACATACCTAGGTGGGCACATATTTAACTTAACTAAATAACACAAAAATATTTTCCTAAGTGGTTTTTACAAATTTATACACATACTAACAGTATAAAAGAGTTTCCCCTGCTATGTATACATCCTCATTAAACTTGTATTTCAAGCTTTCAAATTCTCATTCTGGTGGGTAGAAAATGGCATATCGTTTCTTGATTACAAATGGTGTTCATCATCTTTTCTTATGTTTATTGGGCTTTTGTGTTTTCTCTTAGATAAAAATGCCTATTCATATATTTTCTCTATTTTCTGTTGAATTGTTTCTTCCTCTGATATTGATTGTGAAAGTGTATGTTCTTGGTGATGATTTTTCATCGATTGCTATGTTGCAAATATCTTATTCCAGTTTATGACTTGTAGTTTCACTTTCTTTATGTTGCAGTTTGATAAACAGAAACTCTTAATTTTGGCATATAATTGATTTAATTAACCATTTCCTTTATAGTTTCTACTTTCTGTGTCATCTTTAAAAAATTACTCCCTAACTCATATTTTTAAAGATCTCCTATATCTTTTTCTAAAAGTTTTATAGTTTTGCTTGTCATTTCTAAATCTTTAATCACCTAAAATTGATTTCTCTGTAGTAGGATAAGGAAGAAATTTAATTTCAGTTTTTTCCATATAGATAAGCACTTGTCACAGCATCATTTGTTGAATGTCTTCTCATTTTCCCCCAATCTGCAATGGCAGCCCTATAATAAATAAAATTTCTATATGCAATAGTCTGTTTATAGATTATTTACACTGTTCTGCTGGTCTATTTGTCTATGCCTACATTGATACTATACTTATCTACCTTTGAATAGGTCTTGACTTTTGATAGAAAAACTGCCCATCCCTTCAGCCCCAGATACATATCTTAATTCTCCAGAAGTGTTTAGATGTTCTTGGATCTTTGTTTGCCATTTCATATAAATTTTTAGAATTTGCTTGTCCTATTAGGATTTTTATTTGAATTGTTTAGAATCTATAAATAAATGTGAGAAAACTTTATAATATTTATAATCTTCATAATATTGAATCTTTCTATACATGAACGTGATATAGTGCATTTATTTAGGTATTCCATAAACTGCTCAAAGTTTTATTTTTTTTCCCATAACATACCTGCAGATATTTTGCTAAATTGATTGTAGGGATTTTGTTTT
The DNA here is from genome assembly GCF_022837055.1 of Prionailurus viverrinus. Lineage (NCBI taxonomy): Eukaryota > Metazoa > Chordata > Mammalia > Carnivora > Felidae > Prionailurus > Prionailurus viverrinus. The sequence goes on along the minus strand of NC_062562.1, from coordinate 82,868,058 downwards.
ATTTTTCCTCTTATATATAGTATTTTTATGTTTGTTTAAATTCAAATTAGTTAACATATAGTGTAGTATTGCTTTCAGGAGTAGAATTTAGTGATTCATCACTTACATATAACACCCAGTGCAGGGGCGTCTGGGTGGCTCAGTCGGTTAGACGTCCAACTTCAGCTCAGATCATGGTGTCACAGCTTGAGAGGTTGAGCCCTGCATCAGGCTCTGTGCTGACAGCTCAGAGCCTGGAGCCTGCTTCGGATTCTGTGTCTCCCTCTCTCTCTGCTCCCGCCCCACTCGCACTCTGTCTCTATCTCTCAAAAATGAATCAATATAAAAAAAAAGTTTTTAATTTAAAAACACCCAGTGTGGATCCTAAAAAGTGCCCTCCTTGATGCCCTTCACCCATTTAACCCATATTCCCACCCTCCTCTCCTCCAGCAACCCTCAGTTTGTTCTCTGTATTTTTTCTTATAGTTTGCTTCCCTCTCTCTTTATCTTATTTTTCCTTCCCTTCCCCTGTGTGCATCTGTTTTGTTTCTTAAATTCTACTATGAGTGAAATCATATGATATTTGTCTTTCCCTGACTTATTGTGTTTAGTTTAATACATTCTGTTTACATCCACATGGCAAAATTTCATGCTTTTTGGTCACCAAATAATATTCCATTGTGTGTGTGTGTGTGTGTGTGTGTGTGTGTGGTTGTGTGTGTGGTTGTGTGTGTATCACATCTTCTTTGTTCATTCATCAGTCTCTCTCTCTCTCTCTCTCTTTCTCTCTCAAAAATAAACATTAAAAAAATTAAAAAAAAAAAGAAGTCACTACAGTCAAGGTCAAAGAGGTTGACACCTGTGTTTTCCTGTAGGATTTTGATGGTTTCTTGTCTCACATTTAGGTCTTTCACCCATTTTGCATTTATTTTTGTGTGTGGTATAATAAAGTGGCTCAGTTTCATTCTTCTGCATGTCACTGTCCAGTTTTGCCAGCACCATTTGCTGAAGAGACTGTATTTTTTCCATTGGATACTCTTCCCTGTTTTGTCAAAGATTAGTTGGCCATACATTTGTGTGTCTACTTCTGGGTTCTTTTTTCTATTTCATTAATCTATGTGTCTGTTTTTATATCAGTGTGTTTGTGCCTTGATGATTACAGCTTTGTAATACAGATTGAAGTCCTGTACTGTGATATCTCCAGCTTTGATTTTCTTTTTCAACATTACTTTGGCTATTGGGGTCTTTTATGGTTCCATACAAATTTTAGAATTGTTTGTTCTGGCTCTGTGAAGAATGCTGGTGTTATTTTGAAAGGGATTGCATTGAATGTTTAGATTGCTTTGGGTAGTATCGACATTTTAACAATGTTTGTTCTTCCAATCCATGAGCATGGAATGTTTTTCCATTTCTTTGTGTCTTCTTCAATTTCTTTCATAAGCATTGTATAGTTTTCAGCATACAGACTTTATACCTCTTTGGTTAGGTTTATTCCTAGGTATCTTACTGTTTTTGGTTATATATAGTATTTTTAATGTAATATTAAGGTAAACTGTTACCAGTGAAAAGAAAAAGAATTGATTTTTATATGTTGGTCAATTGTATCCAGCAAAATTACTAAACTCTTTTATTAATTCAGGTAATTTCTCAGTAGCTGCCTCTGGATTTTCTACCTAGATAAACACATTTTCTGCAAATAAGGAGAGTTCTGTGTCTTTTTTACACCTTTTTTTTTTCTTATTTTACTGCATGTGTTCAACTTCTGTGATTCTAAATAGAAGTGGTCAAAACAAGCACTCTTGTTCCATTTCTCATCTTAAAGGGAATAATTTTAACATTTCACCATTAAACACAATGTTAGTTATAAACAAAGGCTATATAGATAACCTTTATCAGAGTAAGAATGTTCCCTTCTATCACTAGTTTGCTAGAGAGTTTATTAGGAATCCGTGTTGAATTTTATGTACTATTTCTATATCCATGGAAAGTATCATATGATCTTTTTTCTTTAACATGCTAATTAATATGATTAATCATATTAATGGGTTTTTATGTTATTATCTCTCTTGATGTCCTCTAATAAGCCCTACTTATTCATAATGATCTTTTTATGCACTGCTCAATTGAGTTTCTGGCAATTCCTTTAGGATATTTGTATTTGTTATTGAGCAAGGTTGGCCTGAAATCTTCTTTTCTTGTAGTGTTGTGAATGATTTTGATATTAATGTTATTTTAGTCTTATAAAGTGAGAAGGAATAATCCTTTCTGTTGTTGTCATTGCTGTTGCTATCTGGGAAAGTTTATGTAAGTTGAGAATTGTCCTTGAATGTTTGGTAGAACACACCTATAAATCCTTCACGTTTTCTATTTCTTTTTGAGTCAATTCTAATAAATTTCTTTTTTTCTAATAGTCTATCTATCCCATCTTAGTTTTCAAAGTGTTTATAATATTATCTTATTATATTTTTAATGTCTGAAGGATTTGTTTTTATGTGCTCATCTCACTTATTTGACTCCTGTTTATTTGTGCATTCTGTTTTTTCTTTATTACTCATACCAGAGATTTGTCCATTTTTTTTATTCTTTTACAGAACCAGCTTACACATTTGTTCTTTTGCTTATTCATTTCTGTTTTTATATTTAATATTTCTCTCCCTTCATTTTCTTTGGGTTTACTCTGTTATTTTTGTTGCTCCTTAAGTTGGACACTTAGATCAGTAACTCCATTTTTCTTCATTTCTATTAATAATGTATGACTTTAAGGCTGTAGTTTTGATATGTAGTATGTTCACGATTTTAAGTTCAAAGAACCCCATAGCCAAGGGGCTAAGTCTGCATGATCCCAAGGCCCTCATTATGCACACACTCCCGGATTCTGGGCAGAAAGAAGCATGATGTCCAACTATCCCTCTGCCCCACTTTGCTGCCTCAGCACTGGAGAAGCTCTGCTTGGGTCCACAGTCTCAGAAAGAGGGAGGGATGGTCTTACATTCACATGCGTGCATGGACCTGATATGCCCCGATTCGAGAGACCCCCCGAAAACAAACCACCAGAGTCCAGAGTCAAGGCCAAGCGGCAAGGGTCGTTTATTGCAGGTTCGAACCCGGTCCTCTGCGCACTTGTAGCCGGTGACGCTAAGAGGCCCCGAGCGAGGATCTTACAGCTTCTTTTATAGACAGGCACAAACAAGTTAGGGATTTTTCGCGGTTACAGAACTGTTATTGGTTGACATTTCAATTTGAGCACTCAGCAGAACTTGATTGGTTCCCGCCTTTAGGTCAGACCACAACCGGAACACCCTGGCTGGTTTCGGGAACTGCGGGGGGGGGGGGGGGGGGGGGGGGGGGAGGGAGGTCTTTTCTTTGCAGTTGTGAGTACACCTGGAAATTTTTCTCTTAGTCTCTCAGACCAGGCAGGGAACATGGATGTGTGAAGCATGGAGAGCCCTTGCCCCTTCTGAAGAGCAGCCACTACTAGCCCAGGCCAACTGTTGATCAGAGGGGATGCTGGCTCCCTCCTTCTAAGTCTTTGAACTTCCAAGAGAAAGCAAAAATCCACATTTTTAAGAATCAACCAGACTTGAAAAAATATTATTTTGTAATTTAAAAAAAAGCTGTGCATGCCAAACAAAATAAGGCAAGCAATGTGTGGATCCCAGCTCCCCTATTTTTCTCACTGTTGTAAGCAGATACTAAGGCAAGAGGAAGGTAGAGTGGCTGTGGGCAGGGAGTCTGAAGCAGTTCCTGCACCAGCAGGTGTGGGTCCCAGTGCAGCCAGTCAAAACAGTTCCAGCATGCCCTGTGTGATGTTAGAAGACACTACTGTGGAAGTGTTTGAAATGCCTTAGAAATAGGCATGCTGAGAAAAACCTGCATAAACCGCTGCTCTTATGCCTCATCTTTATATTTGAAATTTTGAAGATGGTTTTCATTCCCGGGAAACTTATTTTGATTTCTCAGATTACTTTATGCTTCTCCTCTCCAGCCAGATGTAAGCGAAGTTTTCTCTGGAAGGACACACATTTAGGAGTACGCAGCTTCCTGGCGAATGCTCAGAAGAATCCTGCCTTATCTTCCCCAGGGCTAAGGGTGCTTGTCTGGGCCAGAAAAATGTGGACCTCCCCAGCTGGAGGCTCTTCCTGAATTTAGGGAGGAGCCCTCTTCACGTCTTGCTCATATGCTGCCATTGAGCTTGAATGGCATGACATAGTGTCTTGAATTAATATGCCCTTGCTTGGATCCAGGGAAACAAAGCAGCAAGTCTGTCTCCCTTAGCAACGAGAGACTCCCTCACACACAATTTCCCAGCAAAAAAGTTGGCACAAATAGCCATATACACCCATCAGTGGGTCTATCTCAGTTTGAAGCCTCTGATCATTGACAAATATTAAAGAACTGCATTCACTTCATTTGTTTTCAATCGGCTCATCCAAGACATTTTCATTGTCTCCAACTCACTCAGTTTCTTCCTTACCCTGACAACCCTTAGAGGGAAGTTTTTACCTGTCTTATTGGCTTCCTAATCCATTCCTTGTCCCCTGTTCTTTTTCCACAACCTGTTTCTTCCTTGTAAGGAAATATGGGACAGTAAAAAGAGCAAGAGCCTAGAAGACCTGATATTCATATACTGGCTCACCAACTCACTGGCTCCCTAGCTCTGACCTTCGACAAGTTGCCCAGTCAAGAGCCTACAGCTTCTCTAGAGCCTCAAATACCAGCCTCCTCTGGACAGTTTCAGGGGCATGCACACTAGGCGGGAAAGAGAAAGTGTCCTCCTAGCCAATAGGACCAGTCGAATCAGCCCTAGCAACTCAAAGAATGACAACATGTCTTCATCTCACACAAGTTATTTAACAAAGTCCAGTTTACTCTTCTGTAAAATGGGAATAATAGTTTCCAGGAAGGACAAAGTGCCTACTTCAGTATTCCTAAGTTTCTTCCTATTCTTCCTCCCCCTCCTTCCCACCAACACCTGTACTTTTATATACAATACTCTAAGCCCAGAGCTACAGAATGTGCAATACTCTGAGCCCAGAGCTACAAAATATGCAATACTCTAAGCCCAGAGCTACAGAAAGCATTTTTAAGTGTGTATGTTAAGAGGTTATGAAAGCTTTCTCTTTTTTTTAAAATGTTTGTATTTATTTTTGAGACAGAGAGAAACAGAGCATGAGCAGGGGAGGGACAGAGAGAGAGGGAGACACAAAATCTGAAGCAGGCTCCAGGCTCTGAGCTGTCAGCATAGAGCCCGATGCGGGGCTTGAACTCACAGACTGTGAGATCATGTCCTGAGCCGTAGTCGGACGCCCAACCGACTGAGCCACCCAGACGCCCCTGAAAGCTTTCAAATATCGATCACTTTGTATTTGCCTTCCCCTAGTCTGTTAGATAAAGTGGGCTCCTTCTCAAAACACAAATTTGATCTCTCTGCCCATTGCTTAAAACCCTTCATTGGCACTCCATTTCTTTCAAAGGAAAGACCAGAGCCCTGACACGGCTGTGGATGCCCTGCATGTTCTGGCCCCTGCCTCTCTCCTGACTCATCTCAGCCAGGCTCCTCTTGCCTTCCAGCCCCTCAGTCAGATCCCCATGCTGCCTCCTACCCATGGAGTTTTGCCCAGGTTGGCCCCTCCTCCCACAATGCTCCTCCCTCACCCTTTCACCTGGTTAACTCCTCTTCATCCTTCTCATGCCAACTCAAGCATCTGGTCCTCAGAGAAGGTTTCTCTCTCCAGTCACGTCACATCCGCCTGTCACTGCCTGCCACTTCTCTGTAGCTTTTGTCACGATGCTAATTTTACATTCACGTGTGTGATGATGTTATGAAATCTGCCTCTCCATAGTAGAAACTCTGTGAGAAAGGAGCCTTGTTGCCCTGCTCTCCCCACTGTACCCAGTGCTCAGCACTGTGCCCGGCACATGGTGCCACTCAGGAAATACTGACCTGCTGAATGAATATGTGAACAGAAGGCTTCAAAGTGCAGAACACCGCAGGTGTGTCTTCTGGCTCTGGAAGTTAACTGCTGTGCTCACTAAGAACATGGCCACAAAGGCACCTGATGAACCAGGATGTGGGATTTTGTAGACAACTGAGTATATGACATATGTGTGGCAAATTCAGTCTAACTCACTGTCTGCTTTTTATGCCCTAGCGCCTCCCTGTAAACCCACCATCCTTTTCAGAGTACGTTTAATTATTACAGATTTTGCAGTGTCAGTGAGGTAGTGTATAGTGCCTAACGTTTTTTAAGCGCCTTTAATCTTAAACTATGTGACATCTCACATCTTGTTTTCCTCATATGTAAACTCCCCATCACCAAATGTGAATGACACAGAAGGAATAGAAACAAAGCAAAATAAGGTCAAGCTGGAAATAATGAAGAACTTCAAAAGCATGAGGTATGCAAAACATGATAGAATGAAGGGTTACAAGACAGGTGTGCCACAGCCTTTTAGAAAGAATACACAGGAGAGCAGGGCAATCGGTCGAGTGATAGGAAAGCCAGAGCTTAGCAGAATTTTCGAACCCTGCAGAGCTGAGCCCGTCAGTTCAATGCAGACAGATGAGCTAAGGAGGCTGATGAAATCGAGCCCATGAGAGAAAAGGGATAACCAAGTGCTTAAGAGAGGAAAGAGCAGTCCAACTGGAGAAGTGAAACAATTGTCTGGGCTTGGGTAGATGGTTTCTGGGGCCCTGCGTTGCAAAAGTTCACCCACCCAGTCTTTCATTGCCATTGAGTGCTGACACTCAGTAAACACAGGAAGCTCATCTCTGCATAAGTGTTAGCCTTTCCATGTCACCACACAGCCTGTCCCTGAGCCACCCAGGCATCTGTCAGCCATCACTGTGACTCATCCTTCAGATCCGTCTGCGAATGTGACGTTTTCCTTTATTGTTTGGTTCTGCTCCGCGTGTCTTGCGAAGAAAAAGAAAAAACGTTTCACAAAGATCAAATCCATTACCTTTTTCTTTTCAGAGCCTGACCTGTGAACACTGTGTTAAATGAGTTACACGAGCCCCTTTCAGGAGTGAGGGAGAGCTTTGTCTTGATTAGAGAAGGAAGCCGTAGGGAGCGGAGTGGCGTTAGACTCCTTTGTCAATTATTCAGGGTTCATTATCCCACGTGGGGAGGGCTCCAGTTCTCTGCCCTGTTTCTTCTTCTACAGGATACTCAACTTTGAACCATTTCAAAAGCAGCTTCCCATGAGGGCTAGTTAAAGGTTTGGTAAGGAATCAAAGGGTTAGTGTTAGGATTGCATCTTGGTGGGGAAAGACAGAAGAAATCTGAATAAATTAGAAGTGAGGAGAATCTTCGTATTTTAATTATTCATGGGTTTTGTTTTGTTTGGAGTTTTGGTTTTGCCTGTGGAAAAGAACGAGAAAGTTTACAAACCACTGCTGTGATCTGAAAAAACACACATACTTGCCTCTTCAGTGAGGGGAGGACTCGCTGAGTACGGTTTCCTCTTTTTATATTAAGCCATCATCTCTCTGTCTTTATCTGAGAAAAACATCAAAATTTCTTCCCTCTTCATTTTTACAAAAATGTCTTTCCAGTGTTTATGCAAATTAGCCATCTGCCTGTGATCCTTTGTCATTCCATCTCTCCCCCAAGACCTAAAGATCTTCTGGTGGGCAGGCAGGGAGTCACTCGGTCCACGCAGTCTACCATTCACTTCTCTGCTTTAGTCAGAAAAGTGGACATGAAATACAACTTGCTCCTGACTCACGCAGGATTTGGTTTGCACAGCAGAGTGATTCAGAAGATGCTGAGAGCCGCATACTCTGTTCTTCAGATGTGATTCCCAGGCCATTCATGTTTCTTCTTCCGGTGCCCATGGAGTATCGCTGCCTTGGCAATACACCATCCTTAGGCCATGGTCCCTTCTTTCCCTGCCGCCATTTCCCAGCACCTGCACTATTGAACACAGACATGGCTTCTTCTCTTACCGGTGGAACATTGCTGCCTCCCCTGCCAGGATGACTCCGGAGTGCTTCAACTTGACAAGATACTTGTTTTCCAATAAGTACTTCCCAATATAGGGATCCATCACCTCTTCTTGATCCTGTATAAAACAGCACAACCAACCCCCAAGGCAGGCTTGTCTAATTATTTGGCCAACTTTGGGATGTATGGGCTGACACCCTTCCTCAACACCCAGCTAAAATTTCTGGCTGCCTGTTGGATGTCCAATACACTCATTTTCCATTTCAAACCAGCCACGAGTTCCTGACATTATGCCATCTCAGTGTCTCATGTCTCTGTGTAATTATCTGCCAAAAGGATGATATACCACCAGTCTTTAGGACACTGTCAGCAATATTAGTCTTCTTGGGGGAAGAAAAGGACACTCCACAACCTATTAGTGTTACTTTGCTTTGTAGGAGACCTTGAGAGAAGAATGATTGAGTCCAGAAAGGGAAGTTAAGGTCAAATGTAAGTAAGCAAAGAGAAGGATTAATGAATATTGAATATTGGGTCATTTTCAAATATTGCCTTCCTAGGACCAAAGGGAAAGCTAGGAGGTATATCAAAGGGAATTGGGGAGTAAGTGGCTGAGTCAATGCTTGCAATTAGCTACCTAACTTGGGAGTGTTAGGTAGCTCCGCCCTGAGTACACACTGCTTCGGTCTGTGTCTTTCTGGAAACAGACACAAAGGAAACTTAAGTCAGACCCCAAATTAGGCATTTACTCCTTTCATTCCATTGTGGCTGCCACAGTGCAGACCTTCCTCTTTGTTATCCTCAACTATTCCCGTAGGCAGGTATGTCCCACTGGTGTCTAATTTCTCCCATTCGTGCTTCATACTACCACCAAAATTATATCCTAAATCACAAGTGAAATCAAATCTGCTGTCTCCTCAAAAGTTTTCTTTTTTTTTCTTTTTTCAGTATATGAAACTTATTGTCAAATTGGTTTCTATACAACACCCAGTGCTCATCCCAAAAAGGTGCCCTCCTCAATACCCATCACCCACCCTCCCCGCCCTCCCACCCCCCATCAACCCTCAGTTTGTTCTCAGTTCCTCAAAAGTTTTCAACAACCCACCTTTGCTTGCAGGATAAGATCTAAATGTGTTAAGGCTTTGACCCTGGCTTTGGTTTGGTTTGGTTTGGTTTGGTTTAAAAAAAAAAGAAAAAAGTCTCTCTACAGTCTGACCCAAAGCAGCTTTCTGTCCTTATCTACCCATCTTTCCACAGTTTATACTCCAACTGTTGCTGTTTCCAGGACATGCACTGCCATTTCACACTTCCCTGTCTTTCCTCATCTTTCACTTTCCATGTGGAATTTCCTCTCTGTCCATCTCTGTCCTCAAAACCCTACTCATCTTTCAAGGCCCAGTTCTGACTACCCCATGAAGCTGTCGCAAATTCCCACCACACCTGTCACTGCCACCCACCTTCAGATGAAGGGCTCCCTTACGGGCACCCTCAAAGCACACTTTTGAATATATATCTTATTATAAAATACAGCAAAGTAAAAAAGAGATTATAGAAATATATGCTCAGTTTAAACAAAAATACAGTACCCATACAACCTCTACCCAGCTTAAGAAACCACAATGCCAATATATTTGAAGGCTTCCCATCTGCCAGATGTAACTCCCCCCCTGAATTCTGCATTTATCATCCCTTTGCTTTTCTTTATTGTTTACCATGTTTAGATACACCCCTCAACAAGATATGGTTCAGTTTCACATGTCTTTGAACTTTATAGACACAGAACTATTATTTTTGTATTTTCTTGACTTTTTGAGCTCAACATTGTGACAAAAGTCACTGAGTGGATGTGCATTACTGTAGTTTATTCATTTTCACTAATGCATAGTTCTTTATAATATAAATATGAATTTATGTATCCATTTTCCTGTTGATGAGCTTTAGGGTAGTTTCCAATTTCTTACTATTAGAAACATCACCATTACAGACATTCTTGTAAAGTTCTCCTGGAATGCATGTGGAAGATTTTCTCTTGGGGACAATTCCTGAATCTATTCCTAGGAGGATTTGCGTGTCCTGGGAACAAATTGAAATTGACTGAATAATACCAGAAATTTTTCCAAAGTGTTTGTAACAATATATATACTCTTACATTCAGTATATGAGTCCCTGCTGCTTTATATCCTTATTGGCATTTCATATGAAATGGATGCTAAATTTCTGCTAGTATAGTGGGTGTGAAATGCTCTATCATTATGGTTTTAATTTTCTTCCTATTAACGAACATCTTTCTCTATGTTCAAGTTATTCATTTTCCTCTTCTCTGATACTTAAGTTGATGTCTCTTGCCCACATTTCTGTTGTTATTGTTGTCTTTTCCTTATTGATTTTTACACATAATGGATATTGTATCTTTGTTGGTTATATGTATGGCACATATCTTTTCCTAGTTTGTTGCAGCTCTTTTTCTCTTTATAATCTCTTTTGATGAGATCAAATTCTTAATTCGTGTATAATCAAAAATATCAGTATTTTATAATATTTGCATTTTTATGCCTTAAGACATCCTTTGCTATCTTAAAGTAGTATTTTTAAATAACTTTGAAAGATGGGCCTTTTATGTGTAAATCCACAATCCATCAGGAATTGGTTTTTGTATATGGTATGAGGTAGAGATTCATCCTAAAAAAATGTTTAAACATGACATTTCGTTTGTAGTAAAATTTAATACGATATTTTGTAAAGGCTTTAATATGTGATAGTGTGTCATAATCATCCCCATGTCCTCCACTGTCTTAGCACACTTGCCACCTAGCCCCCCACAGATGCTGTAATGTCATTGCAACTGAACACCTCCTAATGCCCCGCCCTTACACCGTGCTTCTGACAACACAGGCAAGAAGCATAATGGCTTATTTCTTCATCTTGCTGGGCACCTCCGCTCCCTCATCCCATCTTCCACAGATGCTCTCCTAAGCTGCTCCCCTGCTTCATTCTTCATAAGCCCAGACAGGAAAAAAAATCCTAGATGTCAGGAAATACGGGAACCTACAGCCAGTTTATTTTCTTTTGTCCTGCAATAGCCTAATAGTACACCACCTGGCACTGTTCTAGGAAGCAAGGTACAGGCCTCAGCAGTGTGGGGAATCGATCCCAGATGGCATTCAGATAATCCAGCATGGCTCAGGCATCACAAATCACAGGGAAGTATCTGTTGTGTTTTTGGGGGTGCCAGTTTCCTTAGCCACAGACTGCCAGTAAATTAAAAATCCCAATGATTCACTTTGCTTTTCAACCACCAGAATGAGTTAAGATGGCACTAAATACAAATATAAAATTCTTTTCTGAATCATGCAAGCATGAAAGAGAAATATTTCAATTCACAGCCTAGATGTATTCATGTGTGCTTTCAGTTCGGAGCAATTGAGCACGTATATATTCAGTATTTACAAGAATAAACCTTTCTGGAATATATAGAGAAAGACTCTGAAGCACCGTGGGCAGCAGAGTAGCATAAGGGAAAGAGCCTGGTTTGGGCAGATTTCAGCTTACTCACTTCCTAGCTGGGTGCCCTCAGCTTCCTCATCACAAAATAAATATCAAGACTTATCTACCTTACAGAGTTTTTATAATAATTAAATAAGGTAATTAATATAAGTTCACAACACTGCCTAAAGTGTTCTAGGTCATCAATTTTTTTAAGGATGACAATGATGAAGGGGGAGGATGACGATTATGATGAAATGACCCAATCCCTACTCTTTAGAAATATATCCTTTATGATGTCTGCATCTATCAATAACTCAGAAATAAGGCTGACTGAAACAAGAGCTATAATGATCATAACCATATTTGTAAAACAAAACTTGAAATGTGATCTGACCAAAAAAAATGAGTCAAAGAATGTATTAAGATCTAATATTAGAGGTTGGGATTGTCCCAGCGTATTTAAGACATGCAGTCCCTATGCTATAATAGAAACACCGACCATTTGCCATAGGGAAGATCAATTTTGTCTTGGAGAGAGTCCTTAGAGGATGTAATAGTTGAGTGAGGTCCTGATGTGCCTTCAACACATAGATGTGAAGAAAGACAGGAAGAATTCCAGATAGCACAAGGAGTGTCATAGAACAGGACAGAGACATGTAAGACGGGGCCCTTTCCCCACATGCCTTTTTATCATATAGAAAAGGTAATCCCCAGGGGGAGCCTAGTGGCTCAGTCAGGAGCGTCTGACTTCTGCTCAAGTCCTGATCTCACAGTTTATGAGTTTGAGCCCCACATCAGGCTCTGTGCTGACAGCTCGGAGCCTGGATTCTGTGTCTCCCTCTCTCTCTCTGCCCCTCCCCCACTCACTCTCTGTCTCTCAAAAATAAACATTAAAAAAAAATTTTTTTTCAAAAGAAAAGGTAATCCCTAGGACTCCAAAGGATCTTCCTGGGGTAAGAATGGAAGCCAGGAAATAAGATGGGGATAAAGTTAGCAGAAACCGGAGTACTACCCCATACCCACCCTATTTCAGTCAAAGCGGCTCTGCTCTTATGTTTCATTTATTGCCTTTCTTAAGTGAAGAAGTTTAATTTACAAAAGACTTTCCACTGCTTAGTGAAAAGGTATACGCACACACAGACACTTGGGCAGTGTGCTTTAGTCCTTGCCTTGTTTTCTGTAACTAATCCCTGTGGCCCTTTTGGTGACCCTGTGATGATTTTTGCTTTGGTTACTTGTCCTACAAAAGTGTCTGGGTCCTATGTGGGACAGAGGTCAACAGCGCTGTGGGATGTCACTCAGGTCTGGGAATCCGTTTTAAAGAAAGGTGGCCCAAGAAGACGTGGAGCAAGCACAACCCAGCCCAGAAAGCACAGTTGTATGATTCAGATCATGGTTCAGACTCTTAGGGAAAAGGAAGCATGTCAACTGGGAGTTGAGATAGGAAGCATGTCAACTGGAAGTGGAGATAGTGACCTTGAATGGTAGATGTTGGATACCCTAAGAGGAGCACTGTTGGGAGGCATGCATAGTGCAACACAGTGACCCCCCAGCCTGGACCCTAGAGGAAGGTACTAAACAGGCATGCTCCTTTGGGATAGGTATGTCACATGCCCAAGTTCCTTGAGTTTCTGAAGGTAAAGTAGGCCTCTTGAAGAAAAAAATGACTCTGATTGTCATATGGGAAACAACATAGAATGTTGTCATCCCTTGTAAGAAGAGTGTAGGAATCAGTGAGTTGTAGACTTTTTTAACTTTTGGTTGTTTGTATTTACACTCATTTGTGCTGGCCTTTTTGAATTGGCCACCCCATTATCCTTGGCACATCAACATGTCTTGGAATGAAATGAACACATGTAGATTTTCCATTTAGCTCCCAGGGATCCAATAAAGCTTACATTTAGAAAAGGAAAACTAGAAAATAGAAATACATTGGAAATGACCAAGAGAACAGGGCAAAGAAGTATATCACAGCTATCTCTGCTAACAAAGATACCGCTTCTTGATGCAACAAGGCAACTTATGGAATAAGAGCTTGGGAGAACTCATACTTTACAGTTTTATATGGATCATGATAATAGATGGCAGTGTTCTTCTAGTAGAGAGGCAAAAGTCTTACCTTTTTAGTGATGTATTATTGCTTTCAAAACTTTTTTTTTTAATTTTTTTTTTTTAACGTTTATTTTTGAGACAGAGAGAGACAGAGCATGAACGGGGGAGGGTCAGAGAGAGGGAGACACAGAATCGGAAATAGGCTCCAGGCTCTGAGCCATCAGCCCAGAGCCTGACGCGGGGCTCGAACTCATGGACCGCGAGATCGTGACCTGGCTGAAGTCGGACGCTCAACCGACTGCGCCACCCAGGCGCCCCAAAACTTTTTTGAGAATATCTAAATTTGAAAACGGACCAAATGGTTTCTAAAGCTCCCTAGGTAGTTCTGATGCATATTCTTGGGTAAAACCAACTCCTGAATAGGATAGAATAGGCAATTGGGCATCAAATGGACCACTATTATAAAATATACAATATGAGGCCAAGGAAAAATAGTTAATCCTTTATAACTCAGTCATTTCCTAAGTATGTCACTAAAAAAATGACAGGATGGTTAAAATAATTCCACTTTCATTTATATGATTAATTTAATTCTTTGGGAAAAAATACTTTTCATTTTCTAAAGACCTCTTAAACAGCTAATGGATTTACTTCTAATAAAACCTTTGTCTGCAATTTACAATTAAAATATTTGAGTTAGTAATTGGTATTTAATGCATTTCATGATACTTCACAAGTGAAGTGGAGAGATAAAGTGTAGGTATTGTTCTTAAGCCCAAAATTCAGATAATTATTCACTGTATGTAACCTAAAGATTTTAGAAATTATTTGTATTTGAAAATGAGAGTAAAAATGAGACTGTAAAAATCTCCAGACCTACAAGATTTCCAGATTCATGTATAGAGCTCTAGTAATCAAAATGATAGGAATGTTGGCCCTGGGGTGACCTGTGGGACTCTTTGGGAAACCCAGAAAAAGACCGACAGGTATGGAGCCCTGACGTGCTATTGAGGCAGCATCACAAATCAGGGGTGGAGGGCAGCTTTTCCATAACTGATGCTCGGACAAGTGGTTATCCATACAGGTAAAAATAAACCTCTATTTCATACCACACACAAAAATCAGCTCCAGGTGGATTAAAGATCAAGGGTGAAACCATTAAAACTTTTAGAAGAAAATATTTTCAATTATGTTTATTTTATTTGTATCGGGAGGGATTTTTTTTAAACAAGTCACAAAAAGCCCAAGCCACCGTAAAAGAACGCTACTGATAAATGTAATTCCATTAAAATCTTAAATGTCTCTATGACCGAACACCACAAACTGAGTAAAAAGACAAGCCTCACATTAAAAGAGTGTATTTGCAATACATAAAATGGACAAAGCCTTGCTGCCTGGAACATATAAATAATAAAGAGCTCTTATGAATTAATAACAAAGAAACAATGGGGAAAATGGACAAAGTGCATGATGAAGAAATTTAAGTATGAAGAAAGCCAGACAGCTGGTAAACATCTGCAATGATACTCAATATCAGGAAAAAGAAAATTAAAGCAAGAAGATGGCATTTTACATCCATTAAATTGGCAAAAGTTAAGTGTGACAGTTCCAAACACTGGCAAGGATGTGGGGAACTGGGAACTCTTAGTCACTGCTAGGAACTCTTACTCCTGCTTGTGATAAAGTAAATCAGTGCTACCACTTTGCAGAGCAATCTGCCAGTATAAGTTTGAAGATGCGCATTCACCCTGCACATCAGCACCCATCTGCTGTGTATGCCTTGTTCTTGCTCTTATTCACCAAGAGACATTTTCGACAATATTTATTGTAGCATGGAGTATTATGTAGTGGTTAACATGAATGAACTATATCCTCTACAAAAATAAATTTCAACAACATAATTCACTGATGAAAACAATTTATTGCGAGAAAAACCACTACAGATTTATATATGTAATGCTATTTACATAAAGTGCAGATACGTATTATTTATGGATATATACCCATGAAGAAAAAGTCATAAAAAAAAAAGAAGCATGAACTACAGAATAGTGGTTACTTTTGTGGGGGAAAGGAATTAATTCAGAAAGCATTCAGGGAATCAAGCTCTATCCATAAGATTTTATTTTGTATGCAAAATACTTTGGGGTTTTTTTGGGGTTGCTTTGTTTTTTTTAATATATGAAATTTATTGTCAAATTGGTTTCCATACGACACCCAGTGCTCATTCCAAAAGATGCCCTCTTGTATACCCATCACCCACCCTTCCCTCCCTCCCATCCCCCACCAACCTTCAGTTTGTTTTCAGTTTTTAAGAGTCTCTTATGCTTTGGCTCTCTCCCACTCTAACCTTTTTTTTTTCCTTCCCCTCCCCTATGGGTTTCTGTTAAGTTTCTCAGGATCCACCTAAGAGTGAAACAATATGGTATCTGTCTTTCTCTGTATGGCTTATTTCACTTAACATAACACTCTCCAATTCCATCCATGTTGCTACAAAGGGCCATATTTCATTCTTTCTCATTGCCACGTAGTACTCCATTGTGTATATAAACCACAATTTCTTTATCCATTCATCAGTTGATGGACATTTAGGCTTTTTCCATAATTTGGCTATTGTTGAGAGTGCTGCTATAAACATTGGGGTACAAGTGCCCCTATGCTTCAGTACTCCTGTATCCCTTGGGTAAATTCCTAGCAGTGCTACTGCTGGGTCATAGGGTAGCATGTCAAAAAATTTTTAATTTTTTTGAGGAACCTCCACAGTTTTCCAGAGCAGCTGCACCAGTTTGCATTCCCACCAACAGTGCAAGAGGGTTCCCGTTTCTCCACATCCTCGCCAGCATCTATAGTCTCCTGATTTGTTCATTTTGGCCACTCTGACTGGCGTGAGGTGATACCTGAGTGTGGTTTTGATTTGTATTTCCCTGATGAGGAGTGATGTTGAGCATCTTTTCATGTGCCTGTTGGCCATCTGGATGTCTTCTTTAGAGAAGCGTCTATTCATGTTTTCTGCCTATTTCTCCACTGGATTATTTGTTTTTTGGGTGTGGAGTTTGGTGAGCTCTTTATAGATTTTGGATACTAGCCCTTTATCTAATACGTCATTTGCAAATATCTTTTCCTATTCCGTTGGTTGCCTTTTAGTTTTGTTGATTGTTTCCTTTGCTGTGCAGAAGCTTTTTATCTTCATGAGGTCCCAATAGTTCATTTCTGCTTTTAAATCCCTTGCCTTTGGGGATGTGTCAAGTAAGAAATTGCTGCGGCTGAGGTCAGAGAGGTCTTTTCCTGCTTTCTCCTCTAGGGTTTTGATGGTTTCCTGTCTCACATTCAGGTCCTTTATCCATTTTGAGTTTATTTTTGTGAATGGTGTAAGAAAGTGGTCTAGTTTCAACCTTCTGCATGTTGCTGTCCAGTTCTCCCAGCACCATTTGTTAAAGAGACTGTCTTTTTTCCATTGGATGTCCTTTCCTGCTTTGTCAAAGATGAGTTGCCATACGTTTGTGGGTCTAGTTCTAGAGTTTCTACTCTATTCCATTGGTCTATGTGTCTGTTTTTGTGCCAATACCATGCTGTCTTGATGATGACAGCTTTGTAGTAGAGGCTAAAGTCTGGGATTGTGATGCCTCCTGCTTTGGTCTTCTTCAAAATTACTTTGTATGCAAAATACTTTGAGGCAAATATCACACAATATTAACCTAATGGAAATCTGGTTGATAAGAGCAAGGATGAATGCTTCATAACTCTTAACTCTTAAATATTTTTAGCATTTTTAAAAGTTCATTTATTTAAGTAATCTCTGAACCCAACGTGGGGCTTAAATTCATGACTCCTAGATCAAGAGCCACATGTTCTACCGACTGAGCCAGACAGGTGCCCTGTAAATATTTTTAAATATTACACAATTTAAATGAAAACAAATGAAATTTTTCAATATATTTATTAATATGATAATGGTTCTCAAAAAGTCAAGTGTGAACTGCACCCCACCTACAGATCCATTAGTGCACAAGTTATCCAGGAGAAGTAGACGTCCTGACCAAACTTAAAGCTCTAGACTGGGGGTTGGCAAATTTTTCTATAAGGGGCCAGATGGTAAATATTTGTGGCTTTGTGTACCACACAGTCTCTGTCACAGCTACTCAGCTCTCCTGTAGCAGTACAAAAGCAGCCACAGGGCAATATGTAAATGAATGAATATGATTGTTTTAATAAAATGTTACTTAAAAAGCAAACGGTGGGCTGGATCTGGCCTGTGGGCCATGGTTTACCAAGCCCTACTGTAAATTCAGAGAGCCCCAAATTCCAAATGTTACCTTTCAGTCCAGAATATAACCCTTGTCATTAGTAAATTATATATTCAAGAATAAAGTGAGTTTGAAAGTCTCCTATTGAATAAAATGTAACATAACTAACAATTATTGAATGCTTACCATGTGTCAGGTGCTTTGCTAAGTTTATATGTATATCTCAAATGATCTCAACAATCTTATGAGACAGACACCATCATCATCCCCATCTTCAGAGGAAGAAACTGGCATTTACAGAGGTTAAATAACTTATCTAACATCTCTGAATTAACAAATGATGTTTGTCATAGGATGAAAGCCCAGCATTCCTGATCCCACCAAAGCCCATGCTGTTAATCATATTGCTACCCTGCATTGTCCTTCGTGTTGTGACAGAATAAGTTATCTTATACAACTAATCACAATTGTTAAAATCCAATGATTGGGTCACCTGGGTGGCTCAATTGGTTGAGCATCTGACTCTTGATTTCAGTTCAGGTCATGATCCCAAGGGTCGTAGGGTCTAGCCCCATGTTGGGCTCCATGCTGAGCGTGGAACCTGCTTAAGATTCTCGCCCTCTCTCCCTCTGCCCCTCTCCCCCACTCACACACTCTTCCTATATAAGATAAAATAAAATAAAATAAAATAAAATAAAATAAAATAAAATAATAAAGTAAAATAAAATAAAATATTTTAATTAATTGATTGATTAAAATAAAAAATCAAATTGTGTCAGAATAGAACCTGGTATATTAGGTTCTAATAATAAACACATTTATGCACATTTTAGTCAGTAACCCACTTTTTTTAGAAAAATTTGGCCATGAAGGACTTTTCAATTATCCAAAGTGAGACTGGTAAGTCTCACTGATAAGTAAAACTAATAGGTAACCCATATGCTTCATTCAACTCCCTGTTGTCATCCTGCTGTTCCTCTCCATGCAGTATGATGACGTAAGATCTTTCCTGATTTAGAGAATCATCAATAGCAAGGCCAGCTACTTCCCTGGGTGGCCTGCTGGGAACTGCTGTCTCACAGAACTAGTCCTACTGATTTGTCTTTCCCTACACTCTCCCAATGTACCTGTTTCTCTTTGGGAGAAAACAGTTTGTGAAGCACTAACCATCCCTTCTCCCCACCCCAACCCCCATGAGGAAAAGAGGTATTAGACTTGCCCTGTTCTCCTCCTTCAAGATTGGGAGTGTTTGATCCACCCTTGCCTTCTACCCCATGGGAGGCTGATGATTGTTAGCTACTGAATCAGTAGAGATATTGATGAGCTGGGAAAGGGGGAGGAAGAGGAAAGCAAGAAGCAGGAGTTCTGGGGCAGCCTGCACTCCACCATCACCCATGGGTTGAGTAGACACTACAGAAGGTGATTTGGGGCTTAAACCACCTTTCTGGTGGGATATTTTCTGGCCAGTGGGACTCCTGCTGAAAGAGGCTGTAGATTGCATTACCCATAGTGGAGGAAGGGGTCCCAAATGGATGAGGAGGAGGCCAACCTCATCTATGTCTCCCAACATAGAGACAAACTCCACAACAGGTCTTCCAAAGAAATGACCCATGGCATCCTTAGGAGAGAGGCAGCATTTGGATATCTGCTGAGTTTAAATTCCAAGGTCAGAAATCTTATCTTCTTTGATTCCCATAATATCCACAGCACCTAAGGCAGTCCATGGCACAGAGTGAACACATGGCCAAGAACTGGCACACAGAACAGCAACATAAAGAGAAAGACCGACTGGCCACTAGTAATTCTCCATCCCTCAAGTGAATACTGGTCCTCTTCACTACCCACTCTCAGAGCTTCCCTAGCAGACTGAGGGAGGAGACAGAGGGAGGGGTTGGGAAAGAGAGAATAAGCCCCTTTCCCCGTGTGAGTGGTTCAAGCCTTCAGCCTAGTCTGCTGTGGAAGGGGGAGCTTTTAATTGAAAGAAAGGTTGCAATGCTATCTGCACTATACTTTTTTAATAGCCGAAAGTGTTAAAAGATAATGGAATTGGAATACTGCCCAGCAGGAAAGGGGTGGAGGGAGGTCAACAGAGCACAGCTGGTAGCAGTTATTGGAAAAATAAATCAATCACACATTTTTACCTCAGTGACTAGAAGCACTTCAATCAAACAAGTGACATTTGCCATATGATATCCTTGGAAAACAAAGGTGATCAGAAACCAAAGATTCTCCATCAGAATAGCCTGCAGAACTGTTTTTCTAGAAATGATGGTGAATTTGAAAGTTTCAATTCACACATTTATATCGAGGTTTTTTTCATGCCAAGTGGCCTATATTTGTAAAATGAGTAGACAGCATCACACCAAAAACAATGCAAGACTGTACAGAGACAATATAGGAGGGGTCAGCCTTTAAATGTAGTGATGGGAGCACACCTGGGTGCCTCAGTAGGTTGAGCGTCTGACTCTTGATTTCAGCTCAGGTCATTATTTCACAGTTCTTGGGATTGAGCCCCACCTTGGGCTCTGCACTGACAGCACTCGAAGCCTACATAAGAATGACTCTCCCTCTCTCTCTGCCCCTCCCCTGCTCATGAGTGCTCTCTCTCTCTCTCTCTCTCTCTCAAAATAAATAAATAAACTTAAAAAAAAAAAAGTAGTGATGGAGCACCTGGCTGGCTCAGTCAGTAGAACATTCAACTCTTGATCTCAGGGTTGTGAGTTTGAGCCACATGTAGGGTATAGAGATTACTTAAAAATAAAATATTTTAAAAATAAATAGATAAATAAATAAATAAATAAATAGTGATAAAGTGGTGAACTTAGGCAGATTGGAGAGGCCACACTAGAGATACCCAAAGATTACTTGGAAGTGAAAGCAAGCTGAATAGAAGAGATGATGAGGGCCATCACTCATGGCAAGAACCAAGGACAGAAAACCAGAAAATACATTCAAGGAAGTGGAAGGATCAGGGAAGCATCATGAAGTGGATCCAAGTCATTTTTGGATGTCCACCTACACCAAGTGTTAAAGATACCTGCTAACCCAAATTAAAGGGTACAGCCAGTGGTGTGGAACAGCTCAAAGTAACTAACCATGCAAAAATTAACCTGATACCTTAGTACTCATGGCACCCAGTATGCATTATTCATAAATTCATCGCCTCCTAGTATAAATATATATATATATATATATATATATATATATATATTTTGTATTAGCTAGAATTTCACTTCCCAAAGTTAATTTGAATTTTTCTTTGTAGAGTAGAGTTTATGTTTGCTCACCTGTTTGTTTGTTTGTTTGTTTGAGAATTAAATGAGATAGTGCTTCTGACATGCCTGAAAAATACTGGGCATAAAACTATGCTTAATAAGCGCTAATTACTGTGAAGGGTCAACTTTTTCATCTGGGCAGTTCACAGCTGCTTAATAAGCTCCTGGGTAATTGAGAGTTTAGTAAAGGGACAGAAATCTAAGTGCATATGTATAGTAGCAGAAGTGTGAATGTTCACACAGAGAGCTGAAGATAATTTGAGTCTAGTTAGGATACATGGCAGACTAATATCACTTTAGCTGTCTTTTTTCAAAATAATTACTTATGAAACTCAGTAACTTTCAACAAGGGGTACTCTGGTCTCTGAACATGGAGGGTGTGTCATATATCAGATGCCCAACTACATTCAAGTCTCATGACCTCCCTTCAAACTGCATGTCTTTTCTCCACCCATCTGCCCATGCATTTCACTGGATGCAGGAGTTGCCTCTCAAGTTATTTGGTAAAGGAGTAGAGGGAACAAAATGACTGAATCAAGATTTAAATGGGAAAGTCTCCTTTTGACAGTGGCTAATTTGCCATGGGATGTATGTGGAACTCTGAGAATAGCCATATTTACATTAATCAGACAGTTATTAGCCTCAACTGCAAAGTGGGGAGAGTTCAAAAGGTGCATTTCGAAGCTACGATAAACCAGAGGCTTTTTATTCTAGTGATTTAAGAAAGCTTTACATTTTTATTTCCAATTAACCTATCAATAGTGATGTCACTTAAATACTCCTAAGGAATATTATCTCCTCATTATTGCCAGAAAACATGCTGCCCAATTTCATAGCTCAGCTGTTCTCATGCATGGATGGACAATCTGAATTAACTTGAACAGAAACAAGATTTTTAGACACTCGGCTACATTCCTAGTTGTAAAATCTAAGTAATTAAAATGTGACTTCAAATAGTAAAAGAAAATAAAGTGGATAATGTTTATTTTGTGCATCAAAATGATAGTGATACAATGCTAGTCCAACTTTCTATTTATTCAGTGTTAGCATGTCAGTAGAAAAATTATTGTAATCCATGCATTCACTGCCAGTACAACTGAAGATCGTGGCAATGAGTAAAGACACTCTGGAGAGCTGTCTTAAAATTAAGCTATTAAAAAAGACTGGTTTTTTTTCATCATGATGAAACAAAAATAGCCGCCCCTAGAGATGGGAGTTTTGCTGCCTTGTTGACATACTGCTTATGCATGTTAAAATCGGACACAAGGACACCCATTATTCTGTTGATCTGAAACTTTGACGCTACAGAAATAACAT
The DNA here is from genome assembly GCF_022837055.1 of Prionailurus viverrinus. NCBI lineage: Eukaryota > Metazoa > Chordata > Mammalia > Carnivora > Felidae > Prionailurus > Prionailurus viverrinus. Next base: position 82,845,759 of record NC_062562.1, on the reverse strand, counting down.
GTATTCAAGGAGAAGATGTTCAAGTGATCAGGAAGTTCAGACCTACAAACTCAGAGCTAGATTTATTCACAATTATAGGCATTTTCATTACACCTTTAATCAAACCTTCCTTCTTCTACTCATGCTTGAGTGAACCTAGGCTACAAAGCTGTTTGTGACACAAGATTATGGATGTATTCTTAAACAATATCCCAAAGGTTAATAATAATCACAAACATTTTGTACATCTTCATGTAGAAAGAACCTTTAACTCTGAACTAAGTAAAAACCTACCCTTGTGTCTTTCTCAACAATGCTAAAGCACCCTCATAAAGAGTGAGGAGCTCTGGGTTTGGGCATTAGAGAACATGCATCTTGTCTTGTTACCTCCACCTGTAAGCTTGGGGGCTTTTGCAAATTCCTTTTGTCCCCTAAAGTGCAAAGTCTTCACCTTTAAGTAAAGATAATAGAAACCAGACATAGGGGCTCCTGGGTGGCTTAGTTGGTTAAGCGTCCCAACTTCAGCTCAGGTCATGATCTCATGGTTCCTGGGTTCAGGCCCCATATTGGGCTTTGTGCTGATAGCTCAGAGCCTGAAGCCTGCTACAGATTCTGTGTCTGCCCCTCCCCCACTTGTGCTCCGTCTGTCTCTCTCTCTCTCTCTCTCTCTCTCTCTCTCTCTCTTTCTCTCTGAAAAATAAACATTTAAAAAATTAAAAAAAAAAAAAAAACAGAGATAAAAGATTAAAAGGATGGGCTCCTTGCCCTCAATGCCCCTGAGTATGCTTTCATGGTTGTATTATCAGCAATGGCTTCCTTTACTTTACCCCCAAATCAATCAACCAACCATTCTCTCTCTAGTTCTAGTTCTTTCTCTCTCTCTCTCTCTCTCTCTCTCTCTCTCACACACACACACAAACACACGCACACACACACAGTATTGTGCTAGCTGCTACAAAGGATATTCTAGAAGAGTAAAATGTGATCTTTGCCCTGGAGCTGTACACTGGGAAGTATAATTATAATTCTCATATGAATGTATTTCCCAGTGCTTCTCACAGGACTCAGGAAATACAAAAATTAATATGTCTGCTTTTGTCCAGTTATGCCAGCAAAGCCATGGTTATACCAAAAAGAAAAGAGATGCCTCCACCTTGTGGCTGGGTCTTCTTCAGCTGGGAAGCATTGCTATTTTTAAGCTTATTTCTTAATGCAAGTTAAAAGATTGTATTATGTTTACTTTCATACACTTCTTCATCTTCATACTGTAACGTGTATCAGGGACTTCTGTGAAGCCCTTCCTCTCCTGGAATTCAAGGTTAGCCTTGGCCAAAATGAAGTAGCTAGCATTTAAGAAATGTTTATGAAACTTTTATTCTGCGCTTAGGCACCTTAGTCAACAGTAGAAAAACAATAGTGAACAAGGCCCAGACACCACAAAGCGTTCTGACCTAAAGCCCTCACTCTCTCAGTGCCCCCACACACACACCCTCAACTCCCTCCGAAGACTCTTTCCTCCATCAATCATGCTGTATCTTACACGGTACCAATTTTGGTCCCCACTACAAGTTAAGTTTTTATTATCTATTATTTTTAAAGCAATGTGTTAGTTATTACTAGAAGGTGCAAAGATACCATCCATGTTTCTAGGAGTTTATAATTCAGTAAGGGCAGAAGTGAGAAATGGTGGTGGAATGAATAAATACACAAACAGCTAGAATGAGAGGCAGGGTTGCAGGGAGTGCTGCAAGAGCGGCATAGCTAAAGCACAGCCAATGTGGAGAGAAAGGAGGGCGGCTTTCCCCTGGAGTGACTGGAGACGGCTTTGTGGACAATTTGAGAGGAAACTTGAAGGACGGGCATGACTATAGGATGAGATTGGAGGCGTCAGGGGAACGGTAAGAATGACTAGCAGGGGTGAGGCAAGAGCAAAATTGCAGGCGTGAGAGAGCCCAATGAAGAATGGAGGAATGAGAAGCCAGCCAGATTAAACCCAGGAGAATGGCAGGGATACGCTGGAAGAAGGAGGAAACAATGTCCTGAAGGATCGTCACACTGGGCCAAGGAGCTTAGATTCTGTTCAAGAAGGGAATGAGGTGGGGAGGTGTTTGAAGGGGAGAGAGACCAAAACAGAGGTGAGCTTTAAAAAAAATGTTTTAATGGGGGCACACTGTCAGTACAGAGCCCCATGCAGGGCTCAAACTCACAAACTGTGACATCATGACCTGAGCCCAAATCAAGAGTTGTACGCTTAACCAGCTGAGCCACCCAGGTGCCCCCATAAGCAACTTTTAAAGCTCACCTCTGCTCAGTCGGCTGAGGGCTCAGGTCAGGATCTCACAGTTAATAGGTTCAAGCCCCGTATCAGGCTCTGTGTTGACAGCTGGGAGCCTGGAGCCTACTTCGGGTTCTGTGTCTCCCTCTCTCTCTGCCCCTTCCCCACTTACACTTGCTCTCTCTCTCAAAAATAAATAAACATTAAAACATTTTTTTAAAGCTCACCTCTGTTTTGGTCTCTCTCTGTCTTTCTCTCTCTGCCCTCTCCTGTTCACACATGCTCACGCGCGCTCTCTCTCTCTCTCAAAAATAAATAAACGTTAAAAATATATAAATAAATAAAAATAGAAGATACTTGTGGCAACCATATGGACAAAAAGAAGAGGGAGAAGAGAGAAATAGGGAATGGAAAACACAGGGAAGAGAAATAGGAAACTAGCAGCTGCTGCTGACAACAGAGTGGAAATAAAACTGATGGGTCTGGAAGCTGACTAGAGGCAAAGGCAACTGAAATCTTGAGCAGTTTTAAAAAGCACATTGAAGTCACTAACCTGTAATCCTATCTTAAGAGAGTATTTGTATAAAAGTGAAATATTTAAACGAATAAAGGTTTCCAAAACTACCTTCTCTAATATGGGCAAGGTTACCACCACCTGATTTTTATGTCTTATTCTTGAATTATTGCTTAAAGCTTTTGTCTGAATCTGTTCAGGCTGCTATAACAAAATACCACACATTGGGTGGTTTATAAACAGAGATTTAGTCCTCACTGTTATGGAGGCCAGAAGTCCAAGATCAAGTTACAGGCAGATTCAGTGTCTGGTGAGAGCCTGCTAACTGGCCCTGTGTCCTCATATGGTGGAAGAGGTGAGGAATCCCTCTGGGGTCTCTTTTATGAGGGCACTAATCCCACCATGATGGCTCCATCTTCATGACCTAATCACCTCCCAAAGGCCCCACCTCCTAATACCATCACCTTGGGGGTTAGGATCTAAATGTACGAATTTTGATGGGATACAAACATTCAGATCACAGAAGCCTTCATATGTCATATTCATCCATTGTTTTAAAATCTATTCTTCTGTTCCTCTTCCTCTCGAATTCACTGCCTTTCCTTCTCTCTCGATTCTGTATCCTGGGGAACTGATTCCTGCCTGAATCACACTCTTTTACCCATTGTTTCCTGTTGGATTTCACTGATGAGAAGCAGAGCAGAAGATCAGAGGGCAGGAAGAAAGAAAGTATAATCGTTTTCTAACAAATGATCACAAACTTAGTAGCTTAAAGCAACACCAATATATTCTCTTACAGTTCTGGAGGTCAGAATTCTAAAGTGGCTTCAATGGGTTGAATTCAAGGCTGGTTCTTTCTGTTGGCTCTAGGGGAGAACCCACTCCCTTGCCTTCCCCAGCTTCTGAGCCACCTATACACCTTGGCTTATATATAGCCTCTTCCTCCATCTTCAGTACCAGCAGTGGGGCATCTTTTCTCATTTCTTACCTCTGTTTATATCTTTAAATCTTCTCTTTCTGATTTTGACCCTTGTGATTGGGACCACCAAGATAACACAGGATAGGATGATCATCCTATCTCAATGTCCTTAACTTAGTTGCATCTGCAAAGTCCCTTTTGCCATGTAAGGTAACATATTCATAGACTCCAGAGACTAGATGTGGACATCTTTTGGCGGGACATTATTCTGTCTGCCACACAGAGGTATTTCTTTCCCCTGTTGCTCCCAGCCTCCATGCTCTGGGCCTAGAAATGTTCATCCCTCTATGATGGCAGCTCTCATCAGGCTCTTTCATGGTCCCAGCTCTCACTAGGTCCCTGAAACTTTCCTTCCTCTCCCAGGCTTTTCCAGACAGAGGTGGTAACAGTCCCCACCTTCAAAGGCTCAACAGCCCTCTTTGCTTCCTAAGCCCTGCCCACACCTCTGCCCATACCTAAGCCCTGCCCACACCTGTCACTACATTGCCTTCTAAAATCCCAGCTAACTGATATGCCCATCTTGGTATGCCTTAGCACACTCTCGTTGACACTGTTAATGTGTCAGGTCTGGAAGTGACACACACAGAAAGTGAATGTAACACAATATGCAAGAAGGTTGGCTTCAGAAAAACCAAGGATTATTACCCTGTGCCAATGTCACAGTCATAGTACAGAGCCTAATGCTTGCATCTGATTAGAAATATGGGGAATAATAATCCCTCATTTTCTCTCAGTTACATCCAGGGAAGGGAAATGACAGCCTACACAGGAGTCCACAATACAAAGTTTCCTCTTTGATTTCGTTTTGGTTGCTTTTCAATCAAATAGGGAAACTGACTTCATGACCTAATATAAGTGATTTCTGGGCAGTTGGATGAGCCACTAGCTGAACTGCCAATGATAGCTTTCTATTCTTGCTCAGGCGGATAATTTCAAGATATTTCCCCAGTCTCTTCTTCTTGCCTGAGCAGTCAAACGGTCATATGAAAGTGGAAAGGTTATGGTTATTTTTTCCTTCATAGAAAATATTTTGTTTCAACCAGCTTGTCTTTAGAATCTTTCTTTGTATTCATGTCTGTCAGTACAATAGAAGTTATCCCTCTGTCTTGGCTTAGGGTTTGGATTAGCTGTCCAACATTCAATGAGATTCTTTTTCTAAGAGCTATATATCTAAAAATGATAGAATAAAAATAGAAAAATGGCATCAACATTCTATAGGAATTCCTAAAATTCAGAACTTACCAAATGAACAGAAGATTTTTTGTGTGTTTTTTACTTCTCAGTGATATTTTAGGAAAAACATTCACCTCATTTTTCCCATTAAATAGCCCCAGTAGCTCAGCTCCATCTCTCCTAGTTTCATTATTAAAAGCTTACCACTGTGTTTCATTTTCTCTCTCCTCTGCCATTACAATGACAATGATGGTGATAACTATGAGAATTAATAATCCAGGATTGCATTTGTATAGTTCAGAGTTTACAAGGCACTTACATACCTTTCATATTATTTGATCATGGTCAAACCTGGTTGACATATATTATGAAAGCAAGTTTAATGTTTTTATGGATCTTGTTTAAATTTGGTTTACACAATAAGGAGCAAAGAGTGAAAAAAAAAACGTCTTCTGAAAATGTTTTTCTTTCAATGATACATCCCTCTATTGAACAAATATGTATAGGTAGGCACACCCCAAGATTTTCATTTTTTTTTCTTTTTTTAGTGAAAGAGAGAGAGAGAACACACAAAGAGGGGAGAGGAGCAGAGGGAGAGAGAAAGAGAATCCTGAGCAGACTCCACACTCATCGTGGAGGCCCACACAGGGTTCTATCCCACAACTCCAGGATCATGACCTAACCCAAAATCGAGAGTCAGACGCTCAACCAGTTGAGCCACCCAGGCATCCCACAACTCAACATTTTGAAAGAAATGCTGAGGAAAGGCACCCAGCCCAGACTGAAGGGATCATGGAAGGCTTCCTGGATGAGGTCACACCTGAGGTGTGTCTGAAGGAATGAGTAGGATTCTGCTACTTTCAGGGGGGGGGGCAGATTCTAGACAATGGATACAGAAAGAGAACTACTTTAGGCAAGCAGGAAGAGATCATCAGAGAGCATGCATGGAGCAGGGGAGCAAGAGACTTGAAGAATGGAACATCAACATCCATGAAAAGCCCTAGAAGAGTAAGGAGATTTAGAAAGAAGCAATCTAATAAAGTTCTCTGTATGAGATTAGTATTGGTAATATTTGACAAGGAAAAAAGAAAGGTTTGCTGAGACAGATACCAAATTGTAATTTAGACTTGACCTCTACAACTGGGCACTGCATCATCCTTAAATTTCACATATATTTACATGTTTTAGTTTAGAGGATTTGAAAAGTAAGAATGAGGAATGGAGGCTCCCGAATGAAGGGCTCACCCTGAATATCCACCAAGCGTGACCCCCTGATTTGAAAGACCAGCCAAGGCACTCCCCTGCCCGCAAGCAGTACACCCAAGTCAAAGATGAAGTATTTCTTGAGCTGTGACTAAGTCTGTTCTAAAGGGTGAATATGAAATAGGGTATATCCCTCGCCTCAAGGGATAACCCTCAGAATTCTGCAGCTCCCCTAACTTCTTATTTCCCACTTGTTCCCCTCACTTTCACGGTCCTTCTCAGCGAGAATATGCTCCGGCATCACGTTGATTAAGGATCCTTCTGAAAATCAATAAGGGCTATTTCACACTTGTGTTTAGATGAAGTTTCTTGAGAGATGTTGGGATGTTTTCCTTTTAGTGATTATTTTGTAGAGCATAGTAGAAAGAGAGTTTCTGTTTTCAACATACACCTTATCTGAGGCAAATAAAAGTCACAGCACTTTGGTGCTCTCAAACATGTGCTTCACTTTCCAACTGGGTTGGAAGCTTTCCCTCTGGAAAAACCTGCTGACTTGATGGGCTCCTGTGCCTTTGCTGAGGCAGCCATGCACGACGGTTTGTAACAAGAGCCAGGTCCTATAATAGGCACTTGGATATCATGTATTTAAATCACCAGTCTAGTGGAAGAAACAGGAAGGTTAGCCAAAACACTCAGCATAATCCCTTGAATACTTTACTGCAATGGTTATTAAATAGTGTCTAACAGGGGCGCCTGGGTGGCTCAGTGGGTTAAGCGTCCAACTTCGGCTCAGGTCATGATCTCACAGTTCATGAGTTTGAGCCGTGTCAGGCTCTGTGCTGACAGCTCGGAGCTTAAAGCCTGCTTCAGATTCTGTGTCCTTCTCTCTCTCTGCCCTTCCCCTGCTTGCTCTCTCTCTCTCCCTCAAAATAAACATTGAAAAATGTTTTTAAATAAATAAATAAATAATATCTAACAAAAGTTAATGGTGAAAACAGTCATTATGTATTAAAGATCACCATCAAGTTGAAAATCAGCCTGTCCCTTTGCTCCAGCAGGGCCATTAATGCCCATGTGTCCTGTTGTCAGAGCACCTGGTGATGATGCCTGTGGCAGGCAGTGGCAAACACCCTCAGTCGGATTTTTTTCCCAGCACGTTATGATTTTTTCGTTCAGACTCAGCCTCCATTCTACTTTCTCTCAATCCTTTAGCATTTGTTTCCCACTACTTTACCTGTCTCTACCAATTTTTGTAGGTCACCATTACTCAAACTTCATGTGGCCTCCTCTAAGTACTGTTGAAATTGTTATGGTGTTGCTGGAAGTGCTTAAGGCAGCATTTCAAGAAAGCTTTCAGTAAGGTATGCTGAGACGTACTAAAGCTGAACTATGTTGTGAGAATAGAGATGGCTGCTGTAACTGAAAAGCAAAGCCTTTGCTCAACTGCAAGTAATCAAGGGCCTACTTGTCAAGAGCTGTGTAGATGACACAAAGACAGTAGGTACTTTCTCTGCCCATGAAGGGTCTGGAGTCGACAAGAAAGGCCAGACTATAAGCGAAGAATTTCACTAACCTCAGGCCTCAGATCAATAGCCACAAAAATAGTCCACAGCTAAATCTTCCATGAAATAAAGAATAGAGATATCCATTATTTGTTGGTATAAAACTCTCACAGAGTTCAAATCCTCACACCTAATTATAATCTAGGGTTTCAGTCATGTATGATCATACAAAATAGGTTCTTGTGGTGCAGTAGTAGTAAGAGGGGGGTTAACTGATTACAGCCAGCTAAGCATGTTTGTGCGGTGTCGGAGTAAGACTTCAGTGGGAACGTCTGTGACTCAGGGCTAAAGTAAGTCCAGGATTAATCAAGTTCTTCTAAAGATTTCATTGATACAAACCAAATACATTCTATACAACTTGGTTACAAAAGTGCATACGGTACAGAGTTTACGTTTTTTTCTTACATCTTGAACTATTAACTGCTTAAGAAATATTGAAACTTTTACCTTTACCTGCCTTGGTTTTCCAATAAGAAGGGAAAAAGCTTTACCCACAGGGCCCCTGGCAAGTTCAAGGATTTGGTAATAGCTTTGTTAACGAAACATCTGCCATGATATATGAGCAGAAATGCAGAACTTACTAGGCTATGCCAAGAGTGGGCAGCCTTTTCTTTTCTGTTCTTTTCCTTTCTTTTCTTTTTTTCAGTAAAGTGACTTTTATCTTCAGTTGAAATATAGTTGACACACAATATTACATTAGCTACAGGTGTACAACATAGTGATTCAACAAGTCAATGTGCTATATGCTCACCACAAGTGTAGCTGCCATCTGTCACCATCCAACAGTATTATAATATGTTGTGCCTTTCATCCCTGTGACTTATTCATTCCATTATCGGACACCTGTCCCTCCCACTCCCCTTCACCCCTTTTGGCCATCTTCCCACTCCCGCCATCCCCTCTGCCAGTCATCTGTTTGTGAGAGGGGGCAGTCTCATCTCATTCATTGCCCCTAAGACATTGATGTAGGGTTGTTAGTTGCCCTAAGATACAGGACTAAAGGTATAAATATTTCTTCCATGGGGAAAAAAAATGAATGCCTGGAATTTTATTCTAAGTCCTTTGGTTAGTTTTCTAAATTCGACATCTCCTTGACACACACACATCTGTGAACTTTGAGACTCCCTCTCTCTCCCCACTTCTTTTTTTCTCTCCCTCTTCCCTCCACCCACACCCCTCCTTTTCCCATCTCTCTCTCAATTCTAATTAGAACTTGATATTTTAAAAATTCATTAAGAACAAGTGGAGGACATTTGTAAAGTTCCACTTTAGTACGTAGCTCAGCTAAAGAGAGCTCTGTAACAAAGTATGGAAAGAGAAGACTGTATCAGAATCACAACTGGTCTTTTTTTTCTGCATCCCTTAAAGGACTGCAAATTTTCCATTGGTTTTATCAAATTAATTCCCTCATTTGATTTGCATGTGAGGTAGGAAAGTGATGCTTTTCAACTGGCCACCCCTTGGCCACAAGGTGTGAAGGTAACCAGAGAACCTCTCTGCCCCTGACATATTCAACTCCTTATACATCCAGATACTAAGGATGAAAGCAAAAGGATTCACATTTGAAATTTATTTGAAGAGTCCCATTTAAAGCGACTATTCAGGGACACCTGGGATACTCAGTCAGTTAAGCATCCGACTCTTGATTTTGGCTCAGGTCATGATCTCTCAGTTCATGAGATTGAGCCCCTGTGCTGCCAGCACAGAACCTGCTTGGGATTCTCTCTCCCTCTCTTTCTGCCCCTCCCCCACTCACACACATTCTCTCTCACGCACACTCTCTCTCTCTTTCTCGCTCTCTCTCAAAATAAATAAACAAACATTTTTTAAAAAAAGAAATAGGGGCGCCTGGGTGGCTCAGTCAGTTAAGCGGCCGACTTCGGCTCAGGTAATGATCTCGCGGTCCGTGAGTTCGAGCCCCACGTCAGGCTCTGTGCTGACAGCTCAGAGCCTGGAGCCTGTTTCAGATTCTGTGTCTCCCTCTCTCTGACCCTCCCCCATTCATGCTCTGTCTCTCTCTGTCTCAAAAATAAATAAACGTTAAAAAAAAATTTTTTTTAAAGAAGCAACTATGCATAATACTAGTAGTGGAGTAAAAATAAAAATTAAACCTTTTTTATAATTTCTGTCATTTCGCAAAGAGAAACAGTTCTTGAGTCTGTTGGATTTGTTGCTACCCTTGGCAGTAGGTCCAAATGACTTGGCCCACTTTTATAATCTGCCCAGAACACCTTGTAAGATTCACTTTGTGACAGTGACAGCATTACCATCATTTTACCTGACCAGCATCCCCTCCACACACACCAAAAATTTTTGTTCCGAATTTGGTAAGATCCTGGACTATTCAAAAACTTCCATTGCTTCCAGTGAGGCAGAAAATCAACATACTACATCCTCCAGTGTCCTGTCTGGGGAGGGGCTTGGGAGAGACTGAAAGTCTTAGATGAAAACTAAGGATCCTTGATCCAACCACACCAGAGGCATCCTCTTCTCCCTCTGAGGGGACCCTGCGTCAAATCTAAAAGTATGGAAATCTGCCAAGCCAAAAGGTCAGGTCATGCTCCTGGGAACTCAATAAAAGTAATACCCCTGACTCTTCCCGGAGCCCCGTCCCTGAAACTCCTGCACCGGAGACGTCAGTCCAGCCCTTGTGCAGCCCTCGTACCCTCTACTTCTCAACCACCCCTGTAGTCTTCCAACCCACCACCTCTCCCTCCCATGCTAAGTTTTGTTCCCTTGGTCTTCCTGAGATCTTAGGAGGGAAAAGGAAACATAACAAATGCACAAGAGAATGAAAACATCAAATTTTCTAAGTCTCTCAAGTATGGGACCAGAATGCAGATGATGTATGACTATTTCTATCACACCACAAGATTCCTTTTGCCCTCTACATGACTCTCGCACTGTCAGTCTCAAGACAGAAGTGTCCTCAGGCAAAGGTGGCTGTCACGGTTGTTTTGGGGGCCAAGAGTGTTTGTAACCCCTTCTCCCATGATTTTCAAGATAAGCCATGTGTAAATGCTTCATTCATTTACAAATACTTACAGTGCATCTCATATGAGATACATCATTAAAAGTGACACAGTCACTGCCCTCATTTGCTTCTTGAGACCATGGTATGTTTGGTCTCTGTCTCTTTCCCCACAGCCTCCCAGTTTCCCACTTGATAGACAATGTGATAACCTCACAGACTTCAGCACCCTTCTTTAATCTCCCACTTTCTCTCCAGTCCAGTCTCCATACTGATGACTCAGGGAGATTTCTAGATACCACTTTGCTTCCCAGGTCGGGTTACCGGCTGATTAAAGTTTTCAGTGGCTGGTGCACCTGGGTGGCTCAGTCGGTTGAGCGTCCGACTTTGGCTGTGGTCATGATCTCACAGCTCATGAGTTCGAGCCCCATGTCAGGCTCTGTGCTGACAGCTGACAGCCTGCTTCAGATTCTGTGCCTCCCTCTCTCTCTGCCCCAACCCACTCGCATTCTGTCTATCTCTCTCAAAAATAAATAAACATCAAAACATAAATAAAATCTTTAGTGCCTTACTGTTGCCTTAAAAATAAAGCCTGAACTCCTGAGTAGCAGAATAAACTGACAGTTCTCCAAATATACGATGATCTCAAGGCTCAGGGTCTTTGCATCTGCTGCTCTCTCTACCTAGAATGCTCATCCTCCTCCTTCATCTGGGGAACTCTTACTGATACTTCAAAACTCAGTTGAGATGTCACCACCTCCAGAAAGCTCTCCCTGACTACCAATTCACCCATTCTGAGTTAGATGTCCCTCATTTCTATTCTCTTAGCACCTTGTTAATATCTCCATCATAGCAAAGGTATATTGAATAATAACCTTATTTACCTGCTTCCTCTCCAGTTAGACTGACAACTAGATACTATACCATTTATCTCTATCTTTATCTTATCACCCTAGTAGACTGTCTAGCACATGGTGCTAGACATAAATCATTTGGTGCCCAGAAATCATTTGATGAGTGAAGAAGGTCCACGTCTAGGAGGGAAGATAGAAAAGCATAACTGTAACAAGGTGTGATAAATACTAGAGTGGGATACAGTGACAAATGAATGTAAATATTAGAAACATCTGCTTGTAAAGAAGACAGTGTCGAGGAAGGAATCCCAGAGAAGATGCTTGGACTGGCTTTGAGGAAGAGTGGGAGATCAACAGGTCTATAGGGAAGAGAATGCAAAGAGAACAGTAGCATATGGAAAACCCTGGATGCCTCAATAGTCATGAAGCCTTGGGGAGACTTCTCTTAGAAGAATGACTCCAGGGGCGCCTGGGTGGCGCAGTCGGTTAAGCGTCCGGCTTCAGCCAGGTCACGATCTCGCGGTCCGGGAGTTCGAGCCCCGCGTCGGGCTCTGGGCTGATGGCTCAGAGCCTGGAGCCTGTTTCCGATTCTGTGTCTCCCTCTCTCTCTGCCCCTCCCCCGTTCATGCTCTGTCTCTCTCTGTCCCAAAAATAAATAAACGTTGAAAAAAAAAAGAAGAAGAAGAAGAATGACTCCAGTGACAATAAGAAGAAGATATTGGTGGGAGAGTGACAGGAGAATATTGGAATAATCCAGGTAGATACCTGAATTTCACTAGTTAGCAATGGGTTACAAATGAGGTCAGAGAGAGGAAGTGAACCCACCATGCCCCTCAGATTTCTCACTTGAGTGAGTGGTAGTACCGTTAACCAGATTTAGAGAAAAAAAAGTGCTTTGGGAGAAAAATGCTAAGCCCAGTCTGCTGGTGCTGAATTGGAGGTGCCTATTGGACGTCCAGGTAAAGATGTGTAGTGTTCAAGGGGATGCATGAGTATGAAGCTCAGAGGAAAAGTCTGGCTAAGAATGAAGATTCTGTGATAACTTCACTGGAACTTTCATTTTACTTCTGCAATTTAATACTGTGCCATGAGGTTTCAGTCATGGGTGGGAACTGCTGGGAGAGCAATAATTGGTCCCATCTCTGCCTCTGGCTTGGATACAGTGGCCTCCAGTAAGCTACTCGAATTCAGGCTGTGCCTGTGCCTTATGGGAAAGGAGACAATTAAGGAGAACTGAACAAAAATGTTGCAAACATTGCCCCTAAAACAAATTTAGTCCTGTCGTTCATCATTCTTCTCTGAAATGTGGAAGTCATACCAGTGGGGTAAACTTCTGCCACTGCCCAAAAGCCGTACTTTCAAAGACCACCATACACAAAGTGGAAGGAGAAGTCTTTTCCTTCATTGCACTGAAGTCCTTACCCCTAGAAAGTCCTCTTCAAACAGAGATATTACTCTCTTGCTACTACAAACATGTGTTTGTTCTTTTCCCTCATTTTGGGGGTGGGGAGTGGTCTTATTTTAGTGCTGTCTTGCCATTGTGATGGCAACTTTTTATTCCTCTTCTTGCCCGGCACCCATCTTGATAATGCTCTGCTATGGGGAGTTTATTCACGATTCTGTCTGCATTATAGAGTTTAGGTTGAGGTCTGCTTTTAGGGACCCAACTAAAATAACATTTTTGCAAAGCAACTCATGGTGCTTTCCCTGGCCAATTTATCTTAAGTGACTTCCACTGAAATGAAATATATTTTAATTCAAAGGTTCCTGACAGTAATGGTACTGTGAGAGTTACCTGATGTGTTCATGGTTGAACCTCTTCTATTCCATCTAACTATTCACAGAGGCTAAATGGGAATTGCTTATGAAGCCTGGGCATTTCTAACAATTCAAGAGGGACTGGTATTTAACCAAACAGTTCTGGCAATCAGGTGCGAGCATGGCAAAGATTTAGCAAGGGCATTAGTCATGTGTGGAGAATGGAAGATCTCATTTTTAATTCAAACAACTGTGATGGAAAACTCATCATCAAACTTGAATATCAACCAACCATATTTACAAAGAAGGCGATATCACAATAGCACCCAGGAGAATTTAAATGATGCATGATGAAAATTCTCAGAGAAGCCCAAAAACCGATCATCTCATCCAGCATGCTGAATTAAATGCTGCACTAAGTCCAAAGCTGGCACTGTGTTCAATGAAAAGGCCTTAAAATATTTACTTCTTGTTTCAAAGCAAAGGTGCCAGGTTTGTTTGGAATTGTGACTTCAAACATATTCCCTAATTTTAAAAAAATGCTAAAAGTTTAATTAAAGCCTCTGCCACACTGAAAATAAGTAACATATCACCCCAACTTTATGGCCTGATATTTTAATTTCTGTAAAGGTAAATTAAGTTTGGTGGTCAGATTCAAGATGTAGCCAGGAATTAGCTGCTTCTGAGAAGCAGGGGGATGCAATCAAATTGTTCAGATGCTCTATGAAAACCAGTATTCTTTAAGGGATGCTTTTCTAATCTGTTGGAAACGCAAGGTGAGTAGAACCATCCTTGGCTGAGTTAATGTTTCCTTAATTAACAGGTAGGAGATCAAATCATTGAGATCAATGGGGAAAGCACAAGAGACATGACACACGCCAGAGCAATAGAGCTCATCAAGTCGGGAGGAAGAAGGGTCCGTTTGCTGCTGAAGCGCGGGACGGGGCAGGTCCCGGAGTATGGTACGTTTCATGTTTTGATTCACGTGTTTTCTGTTTCTTCTGTGTACTGTAAATGCCTATGCTTATTTGTAAAACTGTATCAGTTCTCTAATTCTACCTAAATATAGACTTGGCTATCAATAGATATATACATGCATATGTACATTTAAGCCGAAGATTTATATGCGTGTGAGCTCTTTCTTTTGCTCCCTTGGTTAAGTGATGTTTAAAATAGCAAATAGAGGACCTTTCAGGGCATCTCTGAGCGTGCAGGGAGATCCAGCCACCACTTATATGTTAGAACTTTTGCAATTTGACTAACAGTCTTCTGTTCATTTGAGTCCACAGTAATTTATCACTTATTTCCTAAAATTGCTCATGAATCACAACTGCCCTGTAGGGTATGTGACTGGGACCAGGGAACAAACAAGAACAGATCTTCAGGTGGGGAGATTAGAATGTAAACTTCATGCAGTGATTGCATTTTCTTGGCATTTAGGGATAGTTCAAAAATTCACTCTAATGTTGTGTATCTCTGTGCTTTTCAGGAAGGAATTGAAGTGCATTAGATTTGGCTTCAGAAGTCTTTAATGGTGTTATTTTTCAGCAGCCCATTTAAGACATCACTGACAGTTTTACTAAGAAACTGCTGGGTGGTCATTACATGAGAAGCATCACACCCTGAACTGGCTATAATTAATCTCAGGGAGTGACAGAAAGACAGAAAGACAGATATCAGTGAAAACAGGCACAGGGGGCAATGGGATTTAACCATGGTCTGAATAATTAGCTCAAATTGTTGATCTAGAAAAATTGACTCTCATTTTCATCCATTCATCCCCTACCACCCCCCCCACACACACACACACAAATTCTAAATAATGCTTTTCCCTCTCAAATTATGCTTACCTTAATTATGGGTAACTTGCCTAAGTTACCTAATAATGAGCTGAACACTTCCTTAGTTAGCAGGCAGTATAGTCCTGAGTTCAGTTAAAATATCTGAAATCAAATGCCCTTAAAAATTTTGTTTTCGTGGTCTTGAAACCCCAAAAGGACTGGCAAATACTCAAAGAAAGTGTTGAGAAGTTTCTGTAGGGCTGGCTCTGTGCCCATGGAAAGATTTCATCCCAGGTCCCATCCTTAATGTTTGGATCTAATAAAATATTTTTAAATATGAATATTAGCAACAAGCTCAGGCCTGATCCTGTTAAATGCACTAATCCTTTTGTACTAATGCACTAATCCTTTTGTAAAGACTCTTACTCTTGGAATAGGGTAACTTTTTGCACCCCAGAGCAATACATGATTCAATAAGACCAAACTGACCTGTGTGAATTAATCACTTCTAAAGAATACCTTATTTTAAATGTATGTTTCATTCCATGGCAAGACCCATTATCTATACCAAGGAATTTCCATAGAGTTAATATTGTTCTTATTTTACTAACAAATTAAACTTTAAGAAGTTAATCTGAACAACATGGCTATCCCGAGCTTTCTTTTCTTTTATGAAATCACTATTTGGTTCACATTTTCAACAGCTTGTCTATAGTGAACTATAGACACTATAGTGTCTATAGTGAGCAGTTACAACAGTACCATTGCCCAATTGGCAGCATGACTCAGCTTATAATGCCTACGTATGACGCTGTCTCAAAGCATCTTTAAAGAAAAAATAAAAACATGTTTTTGAACAAGACAAAAATTCAGGATCATGTCACTATGATCCCATTAATTCATCCATCATCTGGAAATATATGGTTAAGGTTAAATTCTAAAATTAACAAACAGGGTTTGTCAAACATCTGGACACAGTTTAGAGGGACCAATTGTCAATATGGTTAACTCCAGAAGTACTGCAGAGTTCTTCTAAATATATTCCCCTAAAATGTAACATTAAATCATACTTGCCAATGGTTAGTTAGAGTTTGTCAGCTACTGTTGATGTTAGAATGACCTAGATTTTGATTGTAAATTAGCTTTCGAGATTATGTCACAAAATAAGCAATTTAAATTTTTTGTATTTATTTATTTTTGAGAGAGAGAGAGAGCGCACACGCACACACACGCACACATACACACACATACACACACACACACACACACACACACACACACACACACAAGTGGGGGAGGGGCAGAGAAAAGGAGAGACAGAATCACAGGCAGGCTCCCCACACCTCAGCACAAAGGCCGATGTGAGACTTGAACTCACAAACTGTGAGATCATGACCTCACCACCCAGGTGCCCACAGAGTAACCAATTTAATAGAGAAGAGCAAGGTCTTCTCCTTTAGATAAGTAAAAGAAAAATCACAAACTAAGTAAACATTAGCACTTCAGGAAAATCTAAGCTGAAAGATGCCTGGTTTTGCATGAGAAACCAAGAAGGTAGGGATCAGACCAGATCTTTGAGGATAATGCCATCAGGTGATATTTCTGGAGTCATAGCGACTAATGAGGAGGGTGTTTCAGGCGTCTCTAAGACCACACGCACATTCAAAAATCTGCTGGAAAGATTCCTGGGACACAGAATATAGTTGTACTCACAGGTAAGATTTATCATAATGACATAGTAAGGATACACAGTGGGATCATAAGGGGGAGAAACAGGCAAAGTCTGGAGGAATCTAGGTACAGGCTTCTTTATTGTTTCTCTCTCTCTCTCTCTCTCTCTCTCTCTCTCTCTCTCGGTCACCCAGAGATCACTCTTCCCCCAGCAATAAAAATTCAGCAATAAAGGTGTGATACTGTTACCCAGGGCAATTCATTAAAGATTTAGCACCCAGGGCTTATACTGGGTGCTGGTCATGCAGACCACTCTCTGCCTAGCACATACCAAAATTCTAGACTCCTATAAGAAAAGCAGGTGTTCAGCATAAATTGTGTTGTTTGCACGGTTATCCATGAGACACCCTTATCATTTAGGGAAGGGTTTATATTAGTGTAGGAGACAATTTACCTGTCACAGTCCCAGAGGCCAGCCAATGGCCAACCTTGCAAGCAGGTCCCTTTAAGGATAACAGTCTCAAGGCTGTCATGTGAACTCCTGTACCAGGAGCAAGCCAAAGAAGCAGCCACAGTCATTTTACAAATGACCCCAGCATAAAAGGACTGCTCACAGCTAAGGAACATCATAATTCCTTCATCACCAGTTAAGTAGACTATATCATGAAGCAGAATTTTTTGTCCAACGTCTGAACACAAGATGGGGGCGGTAACAAAACCGAATAACAGAAACAAGGACAATGAAAGAAAATGCTTGAGTTAGCCAGTAGATATAACCAAGAATATAATCCACTGTGTCCAAATGGCACCCTCATCACAGGAACACTGAATTTTCCATCAACTATGAGCTTAATCCTGTGTTTGTTTCCTTTGTTTGACTTTTAAGATCCTAAACTTAGCAAAACTCCATCCTTAAAGATAGTTAAAGGAGGTTATCAGAATCTGTAGGAGACATAACCTGCTAGGGAGGTGTGCAGATTTAACCCAGTCTGGGAGAGTGAACTTTGAAGAGTAGATCGACAACCAACAGCCTGTGGCAGGGTTTTAAGTGATATCTACCAGCCCTCCCTCAGATACCTGCAGAATTCTGAATTCACAACAGCTCTGAGGCAAGACCCTTATCTGGACATTTGGCCATGTCAACGAAAAGCTGATTTCGGTCAAGAGAAATACAGAACTCTTGCTCTGAGTTCCTAAGGTGATCTGTGACAGAGAGATAAGCGCAGGTACAATTGAAGGAAAAAAAAAAATACCAAGGGTAATCTGTCAGATTGTTGACTAAACAAAATCAGTGTGAATCCAAGTGAGCTGAGGAGAGGAATAAATATGCTGCAAATATGCCATCCATAATTACCGCAAGACTAATCGGCAGACAACACCCCAGCCAAGTCACAGGCATAAATCAGTAAATGCGGCCGCGGAGGTAGGAGCTGTACACAGGCTGTCGAGCTGCTGCAGGGGGAGTCAGCAAGCGATAAGGGCTTTGAAGAAGTTGCTTTTATGGCTAAGTCCTTGAAGGAGATGGATACTTCAACTCTACTTTAGTCCTCAGGATAAGAATTTGTTGATTATAAACTCCGCGGGAAGCGCGAGCTCCCCCCTCCCCTGACACACATCTCAACAACTGGCAAGAATAAGAAAATTTCACTCCACCATACTGAGAAAAAGAATCCGAAGATGATGCCTCCAAAGTAATGCCCTCCTTGACACTGGTTGTTGCTATTTGAATTAAATCTTAAAAGGTTAAGAGAGAAGAAAGCATGTATCATGGTTGGAAAGCTGCACAGGAATAAATTATACAAATTAGCTCCCTGCCTTGAAATACAGGTGTCCTTCATTAGCATTCAAGGAATCGATGTGAACACTTACTTGATTTAGATGCTGAGCCACAGAGCCAGGGCCAGGGTAAATAGAGGTGCCACTGGATGAAATAAAAATCAACCAGTTCGGACCAACTTGGGCCTTTCCCCTGGTGATATTTGCTGTTCAAATCTGATTAAATTCAAAATAAAACAAAACAGAAATATGCTTCCTAGTCTTAGTGGTCTAGCCTGTTTATTCTCTTAAGAGGCAACAGAGCATGTCTTTATGACTACCAAGGTGAAGGGAGTCCTGTTGCAAATGGAGACTGGTGGTCTTAGGAGACCCAGCAGGGTCACAAGGATGAAGTGAAATTTTCTTAGTATCGGTGGCCCAGGGACAACAAACACCAAATGCCCACGCAAAGGGAAAAAGAAAGAGTCAATCTGAATTTGACTTCCGCCTACCCTTCAATTTTGAAAGTGAATTATGTCTTTAATGGGTTTGGACTTGATTACAGGTCTTTGGTAAATGGAATTGTTTTCATTTTGTAAGCACAATAAAACTGCATTAAGGAAGTAGAGAAAAGATAAGAGTCAGTAACTATAGCTAAAGAAATGAATAGGCCAAATAGTACTGCCTTTCATCAGGAAATACACATGATTTACAATTTATTAGAGCACGAGATTAAGCAGTACTGGTCTCTACTTATATGGCAATAGACGATGTTTATTTGTTTTTTTTTTCAAGAATATACATTGGCCATTTGCAACAACATGGATGGAGCTCGAGCATAATACTAAGTGAAATACGTCAGTCAGAGAAAGACAAATACCAAATGATTTCACTCATGTGGAACTTAAGAAACAAAACAAATGACAAAGTGGGAAATAAAAGGGAGAGAGAGAGAGAAACCAAGAAACAGACTCTTAACTATAGAGAAGAAACTGATAGTTACCAGAGGGAAGGTGGGCATGGTGGCAATGGGTTAAAGCAGGTGATAGGGATTAAGGATTTCACTTGTCATGGTGAGCACTAGGTGATTACAATAAAAGATTTAAAAAAAAGAGAACATATATTGACAAGAATATATATTATAAGTGAACATTATAAGCATACTCATCATCTTTTTTATAGTTATTTGTTCAGCAAGAGCTTTGGTCCCTCTGACCATACGAAGATAAATGCAGACAGTATACCCCTACTAAATATTAATACAAGACAAATCTTATAATTAATATCATCAGTTCACGTCATTACTGTTCACTTAACTAAATCAGGATTTTTCTGGGCACTAGCGATGTGCAAGGCACTTTGCCGGCACTGAACACAAGATACGGTCCTGGCCCTGGGTGAGCTAACAATCTAAGAATGAGGATATATGTAACCACTGATTCTAACAGAATCTAACAGAATCAGTGGTGACTGATTAAAAGGCCTTCACAGATCTGCTCTAGTAAAAAATTTAAGTGGATTTTATTAATTATTTGTGGGATTTAATACATACTTCTAGAGTATTAAGGATCCTTGAAAAGCACTTGGCTTCTTTAGTTTGTTAAACATTGCCTTTGTAATATTTATACCAATGCTTTGTACATTTTCTGAAGAAAGGACTCGCTGAGTATAGGTAAATTTCTGCTTAGACCTTGTCTGAATTATTCTAAATTCTAAGTCAGTAAACCAAAACTTCATCTGGCAAATTTGCTAATCACCGATGTTCCCCTCCTGTGGCTGTCAGCCCCCAGAAGCCTGGAGCACTATAACCTCATAGCCGGAGGGTTTGTGGGTGTGCTGCTGTGCCCCCACGATAAAAGGAGAGAGTCTCCATTGTCTTGGCTTCTTCCTCAGAGACCACGTTCAGTAGGCTTTGCACTAATTCACCTGCATTTTTAATAGGGCAAAAGGCAGCTTGCTTCAATAATAAATTCTGAAATTTAATTTCAGCTTCTGACATTCATGGTTGAGTGTATCTTCCTTTTCCATGAGAGGTTCCACAAATCACTCCAGTACACCTCTACTGAGTCAGACCCAGGGAAGAGCTCAGGCTGTCCGGCAGAACTCCGGGCCGCATCATACAGAGGACAGGGTTCGTCCTGCCTAAAAAGGCTCACGACTGCTCTCTGCAGCATGTAGGTGAGCCCAGCAAATGCTCTGTGAAGCTCCCAATAAGTTCCCATTTCATGGAGTCAGAGGCAAAAGCTTCCTTAAAAAACACACACAACTTTGAGATTCCGTTTCCCCACTATTCAGCAAAAACCTCATTTGTTATTTTAAGTGGTTTTAGGAGAAGGATGAAATCTCATTTCTTCACATTGTTTTATTGGGGCCCATGGACTATAATGAATATTTGCTCTTTTTGGATACCCTTACATGATTTCCAACGTGCAGTTTTCTCTTTTAAGGATATAGTAAATGACCCCCTTCCCCAAGTCCTCACTTGTTAGGCATTTAAGACTCTGGTAAAATATATTAGACCACATAGTACCCAAGAAATCTACCAAGAAGAACCAATTTGGCCTTTGAGGTCCAACCACCCTCATTTTCCAAATACGTAAGTTGTTGGCCACGTGCATCTTAGAAAACCTAAATATCCCAGCGCTTCCAGTAACCCATCCTGGAGAGTCAGAGTTTAGGCTCTGATAGAACATTCCCTTCCTTCCCCCAGCATGAAGCTGGGCTCTCCCACGGAGGACTGCTTCCTCAAAAGTCCAGGGAGAAGGAATTTTCTTAGAGAAAGCACTACTGAATGCCGTAAGAACATCAACATGGATCCCCAGGAAGTCACACATTTAAGAGAATGTTTTTTACAAGGAGTGGAGGGGAAAAGGGAGAGCAAGGATAAAAGTTAAGAGACAAGAAAGCGGGCAGGCTGGTTTTCAAGCTGTGTGCATATGCATGGGTGAACATGATGTGTGGATCTGGCCCAGGGCTCCGTATTTTTAAAGCTCCATCTCAGGGAATGCCATGCTCCCAAGATTACAGGGTGTATCTTCTCTGGCTCTGCTGTAAAGGCCGGGCGCATAGGAGTTTTTACTTCTCCTTGGCCCCCACTGTCAAGTGTGCCTCCCCCGCTCTGCAGGCTCCTCCTCTGCCCATCTAGTCTAAATGGTTTTTGTCCTGAGACTCACAGCATTACAACTTAAAGAAAGGAGACTAGATCTTCCTCCCATTGTCCTCCCACTTTCCATCTCTGGCCTTTTTCAACCATCCAAGCTCAGCTCCCACCCTCCTCACAGAGGACAGGCTGACCTTGGAGTTCAAGAGTTGATTCGAGATAAGCTTCTAACCCCTCAGCTGCACTCATTGGGAAGAGGGTGCTAAATGCCAAAATCATTTTCCCCACTGATTTTTTTCTTGTCTCAAAGTAGACCTGATACAGAAAAGGTTTTGATCCCTGTGAAGCAGTCAGCCAACCAAACTCTGCTCTCCAGGTGCTCAAAGCAATATACCAGTTCCTTAAGACAAACTCTTGGGTAGGTCCAGCCAACTGCCATAACCAGCAACCGTGGAGTCTCCAAGTCACTTTCAAGCTTTCATTTTTTAACTAAGGCCCTCTAAACTTTTCATTTCTAATGGAAGAAATAATGAGTCCATGAAGCCAGATTTTTGTTATTTGAGAAATCTGCATACAGCCGTGCTCCAAGATAGGATTGTGGCAATGTTCCTATCCTGATAAAGGCTTCTTAATATTTCTTTTTAACTTAATTCCCTCAGTCAGGACCAAAGATGAAATTCTATAATGCCTTACTCCAGGCTTGAATGATGCACTCTAATTATAGCAAAATCTCTAAACTTTGAGAATCACACACATTTTTCAATGTGCTATTTGGGCTCAGTTCTTGTTGTTATTTTTTTCATAGAATGAATGCACACTTAGTCCTGACTAAAGAGCTGTGAACTATAATGTGGCTCAGACATTTGCTTACAGAATAACTTGCTTTTACACTACCGAACAAAGGTCTCTGATTTTCTCAGCATGTGCTCTGTAACACCTAGTGATTCTGGCCTCATCAGGACCCTAAGTGTTAAGGCCGAACATACACACTCATAACATGTGCATTGAATATGCCAGCATACAACTCCATTTTTCACATTTCACTGCAATTTCTACCCCAGCCTTCACAGCAATTTATTTCCACCATGTTCTGGGTTTTTTCTTTGAACTTCTGTCCATGAGGTTTCCTCGCACATGTATCTTTCAAGTCCAGTAAAGGTCACATTTAAAACAAGATGAGAGCCTTCTCTCTGTGTGACACTAAAACAGCTTGATTCTTTTGGTACAAAATTACTTGCATCTTGGCAGGGCTAAATGGTAAACTCAATTAATAAGTCCTGAAATGTAATTTCCATTTCTAACATCCGTAGTTAAGCATTAGTTTTCTTACCACAGAGAGGTTCTGCTTTCCATTTAACCTCAAGGTGCTAGTGCTCACCCTTGGTCTCCCTTCCCTCAGACACATGCCATGCTGTGAAAAGCACTCCATGTGGCATAATCAGAAATCTACGTGGAGCGCTGTTCCATTCTGCATACTGAAGCCATGCAGACATAGCACCCCGTTTGGAGCAAGTTAGGTATTTAGATGGGGAACACCATCAGTAATGCCAGCAAGGAGTACATCAGGCTCAAAATGTCTGAGCTGCACGGCTTAAGTTGTTCCAATCACATTAACCTCACAGTCACCTTCCTTTCCCCTGGGCTGCACGGAGCTGAGAAAACACAGTAGCGGGCAAGGGGTGGGGGTGGGGGTGGGGGGGGTGGCCGTTGGTGCACCTCCTGGGTCCTGTCCCTTGGAGATTATTGATTTGGATATTCTAGAGTGTCTAGTACCCATCTACGTGTAGACAAAGACCTGTAGCCCAAGAGCTGAGAAAAAGACAAAGCAAGAGAGCCACTGAGAGGGTAGCTTCATGGCATGGCCCTGGGACAGGTGAGTACCTCAGAGGAGAGCAAGCAAGGTGGGGCTGCGTTTCTTTTCCCTGCTTTATTTTTTTCCAGAAAACAATTACACTCAGCAAGTCAACTGTGCACTTTGACTATAAATAAACAAATTGTCAGAGGTGAGGGAAGCTATAAGAACGTGTGAGATTATTAGCAAAAAGAGAGATATAAACATGGGCACACCACGTTTTCATTTTTTCAGTTGTTCATAGTTTGGAACTGATTACTGTGACTGATTCTCAAATGACAGCAGCTATCGCTAAACATCCCATTTTTGTGAGACAATTCTACAAAAACTGTGATATGACCATTTCAAAAAATTTTTAACATCTGTGCCTCCCTAAAAGCGCCTCAGGATGCCCTCAATATTTTGAGAAAAATCTACTTTTGGAATACACATGTAGCTCAGTCTTGCACTAATTTCATGCTGCATGCTCGACAGGGGTAGCTCTACTTAAAGTCTTTATTCTTACTGCCTAGATAATTTGTATTCAGCTGCTCTAAACATACTAAGCAATCTTGACTCTAACAGTAATAATATATCTTTGTCACTGGTTCTGTTAATTCTAATGATTGGTCCTAGGCTGTTCCTCCCCTTCCTTTAGGAATGGTACCTTCCAGTCTCTCCATGTGCATGAAAAGTGACAAGCATGGGTCCCCATATTTCTACTTATTGGGCCACCCTAAAGACACGGTTTGTAAAATCTGCATGAATATTATCTTTCTCTAATGAGCTTTGGTTTTGCATTGTTTGTAACTGATGTATAATGCTTTTTCTTTCATAGTAGCTTGTCTAATTACTGCTAGAGCTCTGGAAAATACATGTAGCTGAGACCTTACATTATCCTTATAAGGATATGCTATCCTTATAAGCATAGGATTTGTGGGTTCCTGAAAACTTGAGATGCACCAAATTCCAGGGGTCTGGTCCAGAATGGCCCCAGCAGGAAGGAAAGGGAGGGAGGGTACAGCAGACCGCACTGGCAGAGTTCTGCTCCACAGACTTCCAAAAATCCTCCCCAGGCTTCGATGCAAATGATCAAATTGGTTTCCCCTCAACCCAAGTTCAGATAGCTCTGACCCAGGGCACCTCTTTGGCACCAGACAGAAGGAGAGCCGCATTGCCAAACATTCTAGCCCTAGGATCTCTGAACATCCCCTGGCATCATGGTATGTCCCTGACCCACCCTGTGGTCGCTGTCCACACAAGACTGGAGCTTCTCACTTTCCTTCCTTGTGCTCAAAGATACACCAAATTTAAGAGGGGGGGGGGGGGGGGAATAGTTGTGACTTTTTAAAAAGTAGGCATAACTTTGTATCTGAACATGATTCACCACTATTTCAAAATGAATATTCTTAAGTGTTGGCTGTATTTGAGCCAGCACTTGGAAAAAGGCTTAAGGGGAAAAAAATCCCATACATAAATAAAGCAGAATATAGATGATAGCCTTGCAAATAGGTTTCAAGCAACTTTTCACCCCTCAAACACACCCCTAGGGTGGCCCACGTTTCCACTGTGAAATCCTGCAATGGGCAGGTGGCTACTGCCACATTTTAATAGGTAGGACTGGAATTTTAAAACATCAGTTTGACTTTTCGGCAGAAATTGATACCATGCTCAGTCCCCATGGTTAGGCATGGAAGCATGAATCAGACTGACACGTTTCTCAATTCAGGCTTGATGTCACACTGTCACAGCCATGGTTAAGCATCTCTCCACCAAAGTCTTTTAAGCTAGCTCTCTGAATTTTTCCTGAAACATATTTTCCAACTGTTAAGGACCCTGCAGATTGCCATTGGGATTGGTATAACTCTAACGTGAAAGATAATATTTACTCACTAAGTGAGTTATTTGGCCTAATGCTAAACAATTCCTTACCAAATACTTTTATGCCCATATAAGTATTACACACACACACACACACACACACACACACAATTGCAATTATTCTTTGAGGATGTCTTAAAAAACAGATGTTTTAAATGTATCATTTCTCTAAAGTGTCTGTCTCTCAAGGATGTTATGATCAGGGGAAGCCTGAATCAGAGCATAAAGGAGAAAGCTCCAATTTACTGGAAAAGGCGTAAAGCCATGGAACAATTATAGGGAAGTCCAGTCCATTGACTATGGTTTAAATAGGTATAGATTTGTGTTTCTGACAAAAGAAAGGTATATGCTTACCATTTAATTTACTTTACCTAGTCTGTAATCCATGGAGGTGAGGAGACCTGAATCAACCAATTAACCAGTGTCACCAGCCAAAAACAAAAACACAAGAAGGCTCTTTGTGGTTTTTGTCCAGTCGCACCAACATCTATCAGGCTCTTTACTCAATGCTGGGATGTAAAGGTTAATAAGAGAGCCTCTGCCTATATGCATTCACAAGTAAGTAGGAGTGACAGGGAGAAAACCAGGCAGAGGGGCAAGTATGAGTAGTATTGGCAAAGGAGTGATAAGAGTTCAAAGAAGGCAATATACTAAATCTGCTTAGCAGAGTCATAGAAGGTTCTACTTTACATTTTAGCCAGGACCCGAGTGACAAGTATGATTTCACCAGTGTGGGCAAGAGGTAAGGCTGTTCCAGGCAAAGGAAACAGTTTGACCGAAGTCAGGGAGTCATGTTGAGAACGGCTATCACATAGGCTAAATGAGAAAGGGGGGCCCTAAATAAAAGAACACAAAGGTGGGTTCAATGAGAAAGGGCCTTGTATGCCAAGCAGAGGAATTTGGATTTTATATAACCAGATGTCACTGAAAAATTGTTTGAATGAAATGGCGAAAATATCCGTATTTGGAAATATTCTTCGATACTGGATTTTATAAGAAACTGGAGACAGTTAAAATGCTATTGTGGAGGTTGAAACACATGATAAGAAGACCAGACTTGGGGGAGTGATAGTGGAAATAGCACATTGTGAATAGATTCTGGAGATACTCCAGCCATTCCGTTGATGGAAGTAACAAAACTGGTGAACGATGAATATGAAAGAAGGGGCTCAGGGAGGAGGCTTGTGGCCCAGGGCTCACTGGAAGATGACACCTACAGGTGAAGGAGGAAATTTAAAAAGAAAGATAACGAGGTTACTTTTGGACTTGCTGAATTCTGGATGCCCAGAGGACTCTTACCAACAGGGTAGTTGGATAAGGCACTCAAGGGCCGGAGCACTGGGGGAGTCCCTAAGAGGACAGTGAGGGCCGCAAATGGGCCTCTCTCAGAGGCCCCTCTGTGTACAGAGAGGAGAGTCCATGGGACATGGTCACATCCATGTGGTAAGTAAGAGATCAGGAGAGGACAATCCAAAAAGCAAGAAGAGAACCAAAGAGAAGAGTGGTGGGAGCCAGAGAGAGGGTTTCAGGAAAGCTACAGGGAGAATGACCCATTTTCTTGATGAAAAAGTGGTTGCTCTGCCCCAAGATGGGCTGGGAGCAGGGTTAGGAAAGGAGTGGGAAGGAGAAGGAGGAGGAGGAGGCAGGGACTGGAATCCACTTTACTGCCTGGTTTAACACAATGCTGGGTGCATAGCATTCAATAAATGGTAGTGATTTTGAGGGTTGTGGGTAGGAAACGCCTTCATGCACTACTCTCCATGGACCTCACCACAGAACTCCATGGACTTCCCCACAGGGTTCCCCACATTCTGGGCCACAATGGGAATCCACGAGTGAGATGGCAAATAACTAGATCTCCTACTCAGATCCAGTCATGGGTTTAAGGCCTGGTTTGTCTGGTTTGTTTTTTCAGAGGGCAGGGATAGGTAGGGTACAAAGATGAATGACACCATTTCTCCCCTAAGGGAACTATGTATATAGACCATGTTTAAGGAAAACATGGTGGGGGCACCTGGGTGGCTCAGTCGGTTAAGCATCCGACTTCAGCTCAGGTCACGATCTCGCGGTCCATGAGTTCGAGCCCCGCATCGGGCTCTGGGCTGATGGCTCAGAGCCTGGAGCCTGCTTCCGATTCTGTGTCTCCCTCTCTCTCTGCCCCTCCCCCGTTCATGCTCTGTCTCTCTCTGTCTCAAAAATAAAACGTTAAAAAAAATTTTTTTTTTAAATAAAAAAAAAATAAGGAAAACATGGTGCTCACTGTTCACAAAAAAATATTCTTTGGGCGCTTGGGTGCCTCAGCCGGTTAAGCATCTGACCCTTGATCTCAGCTCAGATCTTAATTTTAGGGTTGTGAGTTCAAGCCCTGTGTTGGGCTCTATGCTGGGGGTGAAGCCTACTTAAAAAAAAAAAATACTCTGTACTGGCACTCATTAAAGTCACTCTCAAATGTATTACATTCCTGGATTGATGTACAAAACATTTTAAAAACAAGCATGATCTGCTTAATTTCCCTTTCCAGGGACACATTTGCCCTTTGAAATCTGGATTCCATCATCAAGTTTCCAATGAAAGTGTCCCCTCAATGATCACCAGTCTTACCATGGTAACAAAGTCCAATGACTAATTCAATCCTTTATTCCCCTGGGACTCCCTAGAGTAGTTAACACTACTGATCAGTATATTAGCTGGATTTTCTCTTGCTGCTCTGATTGCCTCCCCAGGGTGTCCTTCAACACTCTTCCCATCCAGCAAGGCCCCTCCCCAGATTTTCCCTCAGGATCTCACTCCCCCCAGGGTTCCACCTGTCAAGACTGTGCAGATGACTCATTTCTGTTTTGTCATGTCTGGCTTCATTCCACAGCTCCACCCTGAGATTTCCCACTGCCTGCTAGACATTTCTAGCCAGATACCCACATTTGTGTATTCAAAATTATATTTATGATCTTTCCTCCTAAAAATACTCCTCTTGAATCACTTATTAATTAAGGGACCATCAATCCTCCTCATCACCCACCTCAAAACCATCTTGACTGCCTTCCCTATATATATAAAGAGTTCCCAAGAGGGAGTGATTTTATGTCTCTCATTTCTCAAAATGGCTTTCTCTCCATTCCTATTGTTTAGGGCCACTCCACAAGGTTAAATAGCCCACCTGTTTTCTGTATTGCTCTGGCCAATCTTCCCAGCTCGATACCAGAGCAATAGAGCAATTGGTTGTCCTTAAGGACTTCCCCCCCCCCCACCCCGCCCAAAGACCTTTTCCACAAACACACACACACACACACACACACCCTTAAATTAGGGCCAGAACCATCCCTGGTTTGGCTCCATCCAAATCAGTCTTGTCTCTCATCTCCCACAATATCCTATTTCATATCTGTGCTCCAGCTACACTGGAGTATTTGCCATTGCCCTATATTCCCACCTTCATGGGTGGGCACATGCTGATCCCATGTTTGAGAAACCCTTTTTCCAAATCATGTCCTCCTTTAAGAACCACATCAAAGGCTGCCCCCTCCATGAATCCTTCCCCATGTCCACCAATCAGAAGTAACATCCCAGTCCTCTGAAATCCCATAGCCCTTTATATCTCCCCTGTTCCCTCTTACTCTCTGTTTTACAACGTAATTATCAATATCCACCTACTTCCTCCCCTTTCTAGAATTCAAATACTGCTCATCACTCTGGATTATTAATATGGTGCTTTATAGAGTGAACAAGTGAGTGCATGAATGACTGTAAGTCTCGCAGTATCACAGTCATTATTCTGACAGCAGATCTCAGTGTAAGCTTTTGTAGATGGTTGCAGAAGGCATAGGATGGTGTCCCAACTTTCCATTGACTGTCTCAACCTAAACCAGAAGTAGCACTTTGGTTGTTGTTTTCATAAATTCCCGCTTGTCTATTTTCTTATAGAAAACAAGAGTGGAGTTAAGCACGGAGTTAATTCTCTGTTAAGAGTGGAGTGGAGGAAATCTGGCTGATTGAATGTTCCAGGCAATTATTTTTGGTTAATCTAAGTTATAATGTTTCTGTAAGGTGTTTTCTCTCAAACTGTAGTTCTGCCCTATGTTGGCATTACAACATAGGTCCCTCCCTCACCTCCAGGAGTTCTCTATCTCATGGGATAGCTGAAAATACTCTCTGGAACAAACACAAGACAGTGCAAACCCAAATGACAAGGGAGTTTGAGACGGGAGGGGGAAATAATGACCAGAATAGTCAGAAGGGATCCTTGAAGGAAGCCAGTCTTGAGATAACCCTTGAAGAACCAGAAGGTTTGGGATGAACAGAGTGGAGGGCAAAGGACACTACAAATAGAAACTGTAGGAGATGATTTTGATGCTAAGAAGCAAACTGATGTGGTTTGAAGTGTTGGGGTTCTAGCCAACAGCTAAGAAGGAATCCTTGAGATGTCTTCAGTGCAAAATGGTGGTTTTATTTATTTTTTTTTTTAATTTTTTTTTTCAACGTTTATTTATTTTTGGGACAGAAACAGACAGAGCATGAACGGGAGAGGGGCAGAGAGAGAGAGGGAGACACAGAATCGGAAACAGGCTCCAGGCTCTGAGCCATCAGCCCAGAGCCTGACGCGGGGCTCGAACTCACGGACCGTGAGATCGTGACCTGGCTGAAGTCGGACTCTTAACCGACTGCGCCACCCAGGTGCCCTGAAAATGGTGGTTTTATTAAAGCACAGGGACAGGACTCATGGGCAGAAAGAGCTGCACTGGGGTTGTGAGGAGTGTTTGATTATATACTTGGGAGTTGGGGGAGGTAAAGACTAAGGGAAGTTTTCAAAAGGACTTTTTTTTTAAGTTTATTTATTTTGAGAGAGACAGAGACAGCATGAGTGGGGGAGGGGCAGAGAAAGAGAAGGAGAGAGAGAATCCCAAGCAGGTTCCACAGTGCCAGCGCAGGGCCCAATGCGGGGTTCAAACCCATGAAGCCCTGAGATCATGACCTGAGCCAAAACCAAGAGTCGGATGCTCAACTGACTGAGCCACCCAGGTGCCCCTCAAAAGGACTTTCATTTGCTAAAGTAGACTTATAGGATCCTGGAGGCCTAACTATTGATAGAAGTTTTTTTTTTTTTCTTGTAAATTACCAAGATAGTTACAAACTGATAGAGAACACAGTCATGTGGGACATGAGTCTATCAGTTAACCATTTGTTTTTCCTTTTCCTTTGTTCTTGGGCAGCCAGGAGTGCATGAGGAATGTCACATATCTCACCTTTGGTGGGGGTGGAGGTGGCTGTTAGAATATGCTTTGTCCTCAGCTTGCCTTTGTTTCCCACATCACAAACGACGAGAGTGCAGGGTAACCTTCTGAAAAGCAGAGGGAGTAGAAGTGCAAGAATTGTGAATGTGTGGAAGAGGCCAATATCTATAAACCAGTGGCAATGAGGAGGCACAGAAGATTCTTGAGCATCACACTGAGGGGACCAAAGAAGTATCTTAGGGGTGGTGGGGAACATTTTTGGAAAAGGTTTTCTTTTTCTTTTTTCTTTCTTTCTTTCTTTTTTTTTTTTTTTTGGAAATAGTTTTCAAACTCATGGCTACCCATTAGAAACAACTGGGGAACTTGTATTTAAAAATTACCTGTAGAGGCTTCTCCTCAGACCAATTAACCCATGAAGGTGAGGAATGATGGCCGTGGGTGGGAGTACAGGCTCAGGTACGATGTAATTTTTTTTAAGTGTGTCCCTGGTCAACACAATGAGCAGCCAGAGTTGTGAATCACTGGTGGACCAGATAAGAAAGTAAATCAGATAAAGAGGCTATCACAGTAACTTAGAAATGCAGGGATGGGTCAATGAGGTGCTGAAAACAGTTGAAATGAAATATAGGAAGGTTGACAATATAAAGAACCTTGAAAGAAGAATCATTAAGACTTGGTGACTGATAGCATAAAAGGAATAAGAACTGGGGAGGCTTCAAAAGTCATCCCAAGTTAGGAGCCTAAGTATTTGGGAAGATGGAAGAGCAGCTGTGAGGAAAAAGAAATAGGAAAATTCAGAAATGATGCCATTAACAAGACAGGTGAGCTTTCAAGAATTACTTAACTTCTCAGGGCCTCAGTTTTCTTATCTGCACAATGACAGGGTCCTGTTACATGGCATCTTCAAGTACTAGCATTGAAAGTAATGTGAGTGAACTAATCTGAGGAGTGGGGGAGGCATGTGGGATTTTAAGAGATTCAAATAGTGATTCATAACAAGCAGTTGCATCAGAATAGTGCATCTCTAGCATGTGAAACTCAAAGGACAGTGGGAGTCCCCAGGGAAGAGCACAGAAAATTGGGGGTGAGAGGAAGGCCATGAACGGAGAAGAGAATAAGAATACAGAATTTTCCTCATTGCCTGCTCCAGGCTCTGTATCACCTCCCTGCTACCTTGTGACAGGTAGGCAGTGACACAGTGGCCACTGTCCCTCATAATCCCAACATTAACATATAGACACAGTCATCTTTTATAAGAGTACTTGGAGTTGTTTTCATACACTGGATTTTTCTGGAGAAAGACTGTCTCTTGTTAACATAGGGCCTTCAAAAAATAAATTGGGAAAAATACAGCTTCTAGGTCGGCGGCAAGATGGCGGCTTAGGAGGACGCTGGGCTCACCGCACGTCCTGCTGATCACTTAGATTCCATCTACATCTGCCTAAATAACCCAGAAAACCGCCAGAGGATTAGCAGAACGGAGTCGCCGGAGCCAAACGCAGACGAGAGGCCCACAGAAGAGGGGCCCCTCCTGAAGTGGATCACCTAAGGAGAAGCGATCTAAGCCTGCCCCTCCTGCCCCCGAGCACCTTGCCTACCCACCCCAGCTAATACGCCAGATCCCCAGCATCACAAGCCTGGCACGGTGCAAGTAGCCCAGACGAGCCACACCACCCCACAGTGAATCCCACCCCTAGGAGAGGGGAAGAGAAGGCACACACCAGTCTGACCGTGGCCCCAGCGGTGGGCTGGGGACAGACATCAGGTCTGACTGTGGCCCCGCCCACCAACTCCAGTTATACACTACAGCACAGGGGAAGTGCCCTGCAGGTCCGCACCACTCCAGGGACTATCCAAAATGACCAAGCGGAAGAACTCCCCTCAGAAGAATCTCCAGGAAATAACAACAGCTAATGAGCTGATCAAAAAGGATTTAAATAATATAACAGAAAGTGAATTTAGAATAATAGTCATAAAATTAATCGCTGGGCTTGAAAACAGTATACAGGACAGCAGAGAATCTCTTGCTACAGAGATCAAGGGACTAAGGAACAGTCACGAGGAGCTGAAAAACGCTTTAAACGAAATGCATAACAAAATGGAAACCACCACAGCTCGGCTTGAAGAGGCAGAGGAGAGAATAGGTGAACTAGAAGATAAAGTTATGGAAAAAGAGGAAGCTGAGAAAAAGAGAGATAAAAAAATCCAGGAGTATGAGGGGAAAATTAGAGAACTAAGTGATACACTAAAAAGAAATAATATACGCATAATTGGTATCCCAGAGGAGGAAGAGAGAGGGAAAGGTGCTGAAGGGGTACTTGAAGAAATCATAGCTGAGAACTTCCCTGAACTGGGGAAGGAAAAAGGCATTGAAATCCAAGAGGCACAGAGAACTCCCTTCAGACGTAACTTGAATCGATCTTCTGCACGACATATCATAGTGAAACTGGCAAAATACAAGGATAAAGAGAAAATTCTGAAAGCAGCAAGGGGTAAGCGTGCCCTCACATATAAAGGGAGACCTATAAGACTCGTGACTGATCTCTCTTTTGAAACTTGGCAGGCCAGAAAGAATTGGCACGAGATTTTCAGGGTGCTAGACAGAAAAAATATGCAGCCGAGAATCCTTTATCCAGCAAGTCTGTCATTTAGAATAGAAGGAGAGATAAAGGTCTTCCCAAACAAACAAAAACTGAAGGAATTTGTCACCACTAAACCGCCCTACAAGAGATCCTAAGGGGGACCCTGTGAGACAAAGTCCCAGAGACATCACTACAAGCATAAAACATACAGACATCACAATGACTCTAAACCCGTATCTTTCTATAATAACACTGAATGTAAATGGATTAAATGCGCCAACCAAAAGACATAGGGTATCAGAATGGATAAAAAAACAAGACCCATCTATTTGCTGTCTACAAGAGACTCATTTTAGACCTGAGGACACCTTTAGATTGAGAGTGAGGGGATGGAGAACTATTTATCAAGCGACTGGAAGCCAAAAGAAAGCTGGAGTAGCCATACTTATATCAGACAAACTAGACTTTAAAGGCTGTAACAAGAGATGAAGAAGGACATTATATAATAGTTACAGGGTCTATCCATCAGGAAGAGCTAACAATTATAAATGTCTATGCACCGAATACCGGAGCCCCCAAATATATAAAACAATTACTCATAAACATAAGCAACCTTATTGATAAGAATGTGGTAATTGCAGGGGACTTTAATACACCACTTACAGAAATGGATAGATCATCTAGACACACGGTCAATAAAGAAACAAGGGCCCTGAATGAGACATTGGATCAGATGGACTTGACAGATATATTTAGAACTCTGCATCCCAAAGCAACAGAATATACTTTCTTCTCGAGTGCACATGGAACATTCTCCAAGATAGATCATATACTGGGTCACAAAACAGCCCTTCATAAGTTTACAAGAATTGAAATTATACCATGCTTACTTTCAGACCACAATGCTATGAAGCTTGAAATCAACCACAGAAAAAAGTCTGGAAAACCTCCAAAAGCATGGAGGTTAAAGAACACCCTACTAACGAATGAGTGGGTCAACCAGGCAATTAGAGAAGAAATTAAAAAATATATGGAAACAAATGAAAATGAAAATACAACAATCCAAATGCTTTGGGACGCAGCAAAGGCAGTCCTGAGAGGAAAATACATTGCAATCCAGGCCTATCTCAAGAAACAAGAAAAATCCCAAATACAAAATCTAACAGCACACCTAAAGGAACTAGAAGCAGAACAGCAAAGGCAGCCTAAGCCCAGCAGAAGAAGAGAAATAATAAAGATCAGGGCAGAAATAAACAATATAGAAACTAAAAAAACTGTAGAGCAGATCAACGAAACCAAGAGTTGGTTTTTTGAAAAAATAAACAAAATTGACAAACCTCTAGCCAGGCTTCTCAAAAAGAAAAGGGAGATGACCCAAATAGATAAAATCATGAATGAAAATGGAATGATTACAACCAATCCCTCAGAGATACAAACAATTATCAGGGAATACTATGAAAAATTATATGCCAACAAACTGGACAACCTGGAAGAAATGGACAAATTCCTGAACAACCACACTCTTCCAAAACTCAATCAGGAGGAAATAGAAAGCTTGAACAGACCCATAACCAGTGAAGAAATTGAATCGGTTATCAAAAATCTCCCAACAAATAAGAGTCCAGGACCAGATGGCTTCCCAGGGGAGTTCTACCAGACGTTTAAAGCAGAGATAATACCTATCCTTCTCAAGCTATTCCAAGAAATAGAAAGGGAAGGAAAACTTCCAGACTCATTCTATGAAGCCAGTATTACTTTGATTCCTAAACCAGACAGAGACCCAGTAAAAAAAGAGAACTACAGGCCAATATCCCTGATGAATATGGATGCAAAAATTCTCAATAAGGTACTAGCAAATCGAATTCAACGGCATATAAAAAGAATTATTCACCATGATCAAGTGGGATTCATTCCTGGGATGCAGGGCTGGTTCAACATTCGCAAATCAATCAACGTGATACATCACATTAACAAAAAAAAAGAGAAGAACCATATGATCCTGTCAATCGATGCAGAAAAGGCCTTCGACAAAATCCAGCACCCTTTCTTAATAAAAACCCTTGAGAAAGTCGGGATAGAAGGAACATACTTAAAGATCATAAAAGCCATTTATGAAAAGCCCACAGCTAACATCATCCTCAACGGGGAAAAACTGAGAGCTTTTTCCCTGAGATCAGGAACACGACAAGGATGCCCACTCTCACCGCTGCTGTTTAACATAGTGCTGGAAGTTCTAGCATCAGCAATCAGACAACAAAAGGAAATCAAAGGCATCAAAATTGGCAAAGATGAAGTCAAGCTTTCGCTTTTTGCAGATGACATGATATTATACATGGAAAATCCGATAGACTCCACCAAAAGTCTGCTAGAACTGATACAGGAATTCAGCAAAGTTGCAGGATACAAAATCAATGTACAGAAATCAGTTGCATTCTTATACACTAACAATGAAGCAACAGAAAGACAAATAAAGAAACTGATCCCATTCACAATTGCACCAAGAAGCATAAAATACCTAGGAATAAATCTAACCAAAGATGTAAAGGATCTGTATGCTGAAAACTATAGGAAACTTATGAAGGTAATTGAAGAAGATTTAAAGAAATGGAAAGACATTCCCTGCTCATGGATTGGAAGAATAAATATTGTCAAAATGTCAATACTTTGACTACAATGACTACAAAATGTCAATACTAATCAAATACCAATCAAAATTGCACCAGCATTCTTCTCGAAACTAGAACAAGCAATCCTAAAATTCATATGGAACCACAAAAGGCCCCGAATAGCCAAAGGAATTTTGAAGAAGAAGACCAAAGCAGGAGGCATCACAATCCCAGACTTTAGCCTCTACTACAAAGCTGTCATCATCAAGACAGCATGGTATTGGCACCAAAACAGACACATAGACCAATGGAATAGAATAGAAACCCCAGAACTAGACCCACAAACGTATGGCCAACTCATCTTTGACAAAGCAGGAAAGAACATCCAATGGAAAAAAGACAGCCTCTTTAACAAATGGTGCTGGGAGAACTGGACAGCAACATGCAGAAGGTTGAAACTAGACCACTTTCTCACACCATTCACAAAAATAAACTCAAAATGGATAAAGGACCTAAATGTGAGACAGGAAACCATCAAAACCTTAGAGGAGAAAGCAGGAAAAGACCTCTGTGACCTCAGCCGTAGCAATCTCTTACTCGACACATCCCCAAAGGCAAGGGATTTAAAAGCAAAAGTGAATTACTGGGACCTTATGAAGATAAAAAGCTTCTGCACAGCAAAGGAAACAACCAACAAAACTAAAAGGCAACCAACGAAATGGGAAAAGATATTCGCAAATGACATATCGGACAAAGGGCTAGTATCCAAAATCTATAAAGAGCTCACCAAACTCCACACCCGAAAAACAAATAACCCAGTGAAGAAATGGGCAGAAAACATGAATAGACACTTCTCTAAAGAAGACATCCGGATGGCCAACAGGCACATGAAAAGATGTTCAGCGTCGCTCCTTATCAGGGAAATACAAATCAAAACCACACTCAGGTATCACCTCACGCCAGTCAGAGTGGCCAAAATGAACAAATCAGGAGACTATAGATGCTGGAGAGGATGTGGAGAAACGGGAACCCTCTTGCACTGTTGGTGGGAATGCAAATTGGTGCAGCCGCTCTGGAAAGCAGTGTGGAGGTTCCTCAGAAAATTAAAAATAGACCTACCCTATGACCCAGCAATAGCACTGCTAGGAATTTATCCAAGGGATACAGGAGCACTGATGCATAGGGCCACGTGTACCCCAATGTTCATAGCAGCACTCTCAACAATAGCCAAATTATGGAAAGAGCCTAAAT
This sequence comes from Prionailurus viverrinus, assembly GCF_022837055.1. Classification (NCBI taxonomy): domain Eukaryota; kingdom Metazoa; phylum Chordata; class Mammalia; order Carnivora; family Felidae; genus Prionailurus; species Prionailurus viverrinus. The sequence goes on along the minus strand of NC_062562.1, from coordinate 82,808,808 downwards.
GTCCATCAACTGATGAATGGATAAAGAAATTGTGGTTTATATACACAATGGAATATTACGTGGCAATGAGAAAAAATGAAATATGGCCTTTCGTAGCAACGTGGATGGAACTGGAGAGTGTGATGCTAAGTGAAATAAGCCATACAGAGAAAGACAGATACCATATGGTTTCACTCTTATGTGGATCCTGAGAAACTTCACAGGAACCCATGGGGGAGGGGAAGGAAAAAAAAAAAAAAAAGAGGTTAGAATGGGAGAGAGCCAAAGCATAAGAGACTTAAAAACTGAGAACAAACTGAGGGTTGATGGGGGGTGGGAGGGAGGAGAGGGTGGGTGATGGGTATTGAGGAGGGCACCTTTTGGGATGAGCACTGGGTGTTGTATGGAAACCAATTTGTCAATAAATTTCATAAAAAAATAAAATAAAATAAAAAAAAAATAAAATACAGCTTCTAAAAATAAATAAATAAATAAATAAATAAATAAAAATTGGGTCATTTTCTCATTCATTTTGAAAAGTCACTAACAGAGAAAGCAAGTAGCAGGAATTCTTAATATCTCTTTCTATATTCAAGATGCCCCCTTTTTTTCATATAAAATGCCAGAAGGGAGAAAAATTATCTTTTCCAAGTGAAATACATCTGTTCAGTTGGCCTTTTCCCATTATTTCCATCAATAGCTTATTATCCCTGGGCACACAGCAATCAATACAGTAGCTTGTTTTCAAAGTGAAATATCAGGGGATGCCCACACCAAAAAAATCTCACTGCTTACTCAGCTTGTTAAGTGATTGTTGGTTGCCTTCAGAATGTCAAATACAGTAAAATTGAGTCCCAGTCTTTCTACAGCCAAAGCCATAGGGCGCCTATAACCTCTAGCTAGAAACCCCTGGTGCGACTATGGTTGGGCTACAGAGATGTACAAATGGCCCACAAGCATATGGTAAGATGCTTAACATCACTCATCAGCAGGGGAATGCAAATCAAAACCACAATGAAATATCACTTCACACCTGTCTGATGGCCACTATGAAAAAGAAAGGAAAAGAGTAAGCGTTGGCAAAAAGGTGGAAAAATTAGAACCCTCATTCTGTTGGTGGGAATGTAAAATGTGCCGCCACTGTGGAAAATGGTGTGGAGATTCCTCAATAAAATTAAAAACAGAACTACCATATGACCCAGCAATCTTACTTCTGGGTATATATATCCAAAAATATTGAAAATGGGATCTTGAAGAGATATTTGCACATCTGATGCGGTTTTGGAGGGCCGGTGGGGGTCCGGAGCCGATGGCCAAGAAGGAATTATTGAGATGTGTTTGGTGCAAAAAGGTGATTTTATTAAAGCACAGGGACAGGATCCCTAGGCAGAAAGAGCTGCACTGGGGTTGTGAGGAGTGATTGATAACATACTATGGAGTTGGGGGAGGTTAAGGCAAAAGAGAGGTTTCCAAAAGAACTTTTATATGCTAAAGAAGACTTTAGCTATTGTCTGATAGGAGGCCTAGCTATTGTCAAGCGAAGCTTGTTTTTCCTTCTGGCAAAGCATTAATGTTAACACAGTAGGGAGACCTGGAGAAACGTTATACTCAGTATTTGTCAATGGGCTGCAGGTTCTAAAGAATTTAATTTTATTTACATTTTCTTCTTGCCTTTGTTCCCCACACCACTATGGAGGGGAGGGTGATGTTAGGGCTCCAGGAAACTGAGTCTATAGGTTTCTGGAAATTGCCTTTTTTCTTGTAAATCATTAAAACAGTTGCAAACTGATGGAGACTCATGTCCTGCATGACTGTGATCTCTATTGGTTAACCATTGGTTTTTCCCTTTCCTTTGTTCTTGGGCAACTAGGAGTCCCAGGAATGTCACACAGATCCAACCTGGGGGTGGAGAGGAAGTTGCTAAGCATGTGCTTTGCTCTCAGCTTGCCTTTGGCTCCCTCCACACACCCATGCTCTTTGCAGCAATCTTCACAATAGCCAAGAGGTGGAAGCAACTAAATGCCCATCAGGTGAATGGGTAAAGAAAATCTGTCACACACCGTGAATATTATTCAATCTTAAAAAGAAAGACCTTCTTTGGGGTGTCTGGGTGGCTCAGTCGGTTGAGCATCCGACTTCGGCTCAGGTCATGATCTCACAGTTTGTGGGTTCGAGCCCTGCGTCGGGCTCTGTGCTGACAGCTAGGAGCCTGGAGCCTGCTTCAGATTCTGTCTCCTTCTCTCTCTGCCCCTCCCCCACTTGTGCTCTGTCTTGCTCTGTCTCTCAAAAATAAATAAAAATGTAAAAAAGGAAGAAAGAAAGAAAGAAAGAAAGAGAAGAAAGAAAGACCTTCGACATGTTGTATGCTACAACATGAATTAACCTTCAGGACATTATGCTAAGTGGGATAAGCCTGTCACAAAAAGACATGATTCCACTTCTGTAAGGTATCTAAGTAGTCAAGTCTTAGAAGCAAAAAACAGAATGGTGGTTTCCAGGGGTTGGGAGTAAGGGAGAAAGGGAGTTGTGTAATAGCTGTAGGGGTTTTGGTTGTGCAAGATGTGAAAGTTATAGAGATCTTTTGCACAATGACGTGCATATAGTTAGCACCACTGTACAGTACACTTAAAGTGGTTAAGATAGTCAATTTTATGTGCTTTTTACCACCTCAAAAGAGAAGAAAATGCCACCCGGCATTAGGAGAGCCAGCAGTTCTAAAGCTTTGGAGTTCAAAGCACCTCCTGAGCTTTATTTTGTAAATTGCACTGATGTTAGACAGCCCTTAGGGCAATTGGATGACAGGTGATGAGCTTCTTAAAGGAGCAAGCAGTAGGAGAGAGGTGCTCATTACCAGAAGCTCGGCGTTAGCATCCTTCTCTCTGACCGGGGTTCTGTTTGCTCCTCTAAAGCTGCTGTTTAGGTTCTTGCTTTTGTTTGGTTGATTTTGGAATGAGGACTTGGCTTTGGAGTCCCACCAGGGAGTAAAGAAGTAGGACTGCATATGTTAGAAAGGCAGTTCCTGAATCTGGTGATGGTTTACTTATTTATATTCCTTTGTATCCCACCTCTTTTCACAAAGGCTTCTTTGAGACAGTTGGTCAGGTCCGGTGGGGAGGAGGAATATCAGTTGTCCCCCCAGCTGAGCTAAGTAGGAGCTTGCAAAACAGACAAATACTATGAGAACACAATCCTGACCCCTCCCCACCCCCCCCACCCCCGCAAGAAGTTCACTGACAAGAGAAAAGTGTCCCCCTTTGTTTTCATCAGAGGCCTCAGGTGGCAGGTGGTGGTGCTCAGGTGACAGGGGGTGTAAATGGAGACGTTCTGGGTTATTTAGTATTGCAAAATGTGATGTGAAGATCATAATATTCTTTGTGCCTTCCTGTGATCTTGTTTCTTATGCAAAAATTTGCTGGATTTATCTGTCTTACCGGTCTCATAGTTCTTTAGCTACTAGATCACTTATCAAGCCCAGAGCCACATACTAACCCCCTGAGAGAACTGTTTGCCTCCTGAGGACACCATGTCTGCCAGCTCAGGTGTCACAGGCTTTACACCCAGTGGTGCCTTGGACTGCATTGTATGAGCAAGTGGATGGATGGATGGATGGATAGAAAGGAAATAGCAGAGTCAAGACCTGCCCTCCAAAAGGTTATGGTGTACTAGGAAAAAGAGAAAAAGAAAACCTGTGACTGAAGGAACTTAAAAATAATTGTGGCACAGGGGCGCCTGGGTGGCTGAGTTGGTTGGGCGACCGACTTCGGCTCAGGTCATGGTCTCACAGTTTGTGAGTTCAAGCCCCACATCAGGCTCTGTGCTGACTGCTCAAAGCCTGCTCCGGATTCTGTGTCTCCCACTCATGCTCGCTCGCTCTCTCTCTCTCAAAAATAAATAAAACATTAAAAAATTTTAAAAAAATAATTGAGGCACATAGAACACAGTAGATACACTCAAATGAAGAGGGGCACCAGTAGAGTAAGCTGAGGCTGGGCAGAGGAGTGGGGGAGACTTCTTTAAGAAAGAATTCCTACCCTTCCAGTCTTCAGCATTGCAGGATGAAAATTAACTTCTTTTAACCAACCACAGCATCTTTTGCCTCGATCTATATTGAACTGCTTCATTTAAATATGTATATTTACTGTGTAAATTGCATTCTAAGAATGCACCACCATATTCAATGAGTAGACCTGGTTTGCTCCATTTAAGAGAAGGTGCAAAATAAATTCAGTTCATAAAAGAAAGTGGTATTGGATCCAGCTGATTCTGAGGTAGATCTCACGGGAGTAGGAGCGTGCTTGAAAATCACAAAGCTAGAACTAAGCCTTTAATACCTCACAGCAAGCTCCAAGTTCAGTTTGGACTGCTGAACAGAAGGCAACAAAATCCGGTCAATTATTTTCACCTCTATTTCCTAGCAAAGAGTAAACAATTTTCAGCTGAATTTTTTTTTCTGATTTAGCCTTTTTATCATTCTTCTCCTCCATCTGATCTTTCTGCAATCCACCGACCCCAGAAAATGGATGCCTCCACCTTGAAACAAGGAAAGAACACACAGCAGGGGAAGGGAGCCCATGAGAGTGAGGGAGAACAGCCTTAAACATCAGTTCCTGCCAGAGACCTGAGAGGAGAAAATATAAGGATTGATTAGATTTTCCTGAATTCCTGCTTAGCAGATTCCTCCTGAGAGAAAGCATTCAGGGGCCTTAGCTTCACTCTTGGATCTCCCAATAGATACACATTCTCCTGGCAGGTACATGGCCTGTCCATCCTCATGGGTCCCAACCCCCTTTGAAGGCCAACATGACAAGGAAAGGGGAAGGAAGGACAGAGAAGGGACCCCTCCCCCCAGTAACCTCAGTCAGAGGATGCTGCAAACCTGGGACACCTTCTGTATTAAGGGTCTCCTCATCAACTGCTCAGAGAGCTGTCTGAAAGGCTTAAGTTCTGGAATCAGCTCCCCAAACAAGAATTAAGAAAGAATGTATCTTAAATCTCGGTTTTGACAATGTTCCTACTGTCATTCTGTGGCTGCATTGGTTCTCAAATGATGCCCTAATGGGAGCTCTTTTTTGAGATAACTTGTACTGAGTTTAACAAATTAATACATGTTATAGAAGATCTCAAAAACAGAAATAATCAAGAAGGAAAAGGTAACCTTTTATTTTGGAACCTGCTTTTTTTCATTTGACAATATTTTTAGACTGCTGGGAAATTAAATATCCTTCTATACATCATTTTGCATGACTCCCTAGTACATTGTTATATAGACCTATCATTTAACCTATCCCCTATTTAGACTTCTCTTATTTTTGTGATTTTTCCACTATTATGAAAAATGCTACCAAAAAATATCCTTGTCTGTGTATCTTCCCCTATATCTTTGATTATTTCCTTAGGGAAACCTTTGAAAAGCAAAAACGCGGGGTCGAAGAGTATCTGCATTCTCATGGGAAGATGGTCAAAGTCAGGGTAGTCATCTTTGGGACCTACCCTTGAGTGAGGAAGTAAAATTGTTATTAAAGTGTCTTCTCCAATAGTCAGAGGCTATGAGCTCTGGCAGAGGCCATGTGGTCTAATAAAAAGTGTAGAGACTTGAGAGTTAGCGTGGCAGCAGAAGGCCAGCCTGCCCCACACACGTCAGGCCCTGGCCTCAGCTCTCTGGGGCTCCCACACCTCATTTATAACAGAGTGAAAGGGCTGACCATCCTTCTGCCCGAGGACAAAAGGACTCCTTTCAAAATTGGGAGAGCACGGACTAACAGTTGCATTATATTTATTAGGATGTACAGTTTGTTTTACTTTTATACTGTCCCTTCCATTTTGTTTAGTTTGTTTTTAAACAGCACTAACAATATTTCTCAAAGAAGCAGAAGGCTGTGTGCAATCTCCTAATAGTTTCTTGACAGTTTAAAAATCGTACACCTTCTCCGATCACTCAGAAGTTTCCTGCATCTGTGTGCTGTATTTCTCTGGGGAAGAGGCCCAAGCCCATGACACCACTGACATTACTTACCATGGCTTTCTTCCAAAGTGTTCTGGGCAATAAGACCTTTTCAGACACTTCCAGAATGGATGTTGGGCAGGCTTCATTTGCCAATGGCAGAACTGACATATAGCACACTAAACACTGGCTTAGCCACAGACCCAAAGCAAGCTGATGTTCAAGATGGGGATTGGCCATCACCAGGAGGCCCTTGGCTTCTGGCTTCAGAGGTATCACCCAGCAAAGCAGAATTTTGAGGTTCGTTTCTGTTAACTTGAGTGTAACAGTGTTTCCATTTGAACAACATGCTAAGTTGGTAATACTTGAGGGAACTGGTAGAGCCCATGTTAACTAGTTATTATTCATCCTGGTAACAGTGCCTTACCTTTACCTGTGTGCTGTTACATTGAGAAGAGTCTTATGAGGTGGTGTTTTCAACTGGCAGGCCTCTGAGAAACAGATAAAAGACAGATCATAACACGGGAGGGTTATCTCCACATTGTAGTTCAGAAATCTAAGACACAAAAGGAATTTCTGACCACACCAACCCACAAGACTGATGTAGAAACAAACATTTCAGTTTCCTTGCCTTCTCTGCACTCATTCCAACAGTATTCCCTGCTGAATAGCAGTGGCCTCCTGTGTCATTCAAGTGCTATCCAAAGCAGACATCCTTGGCACTTTCAGAAAGAACTGTCTTGTCTTGTGTGACCACCGTGAATGAGCTGAGAATATTCCCTTGTATTCAACCTTCTCTTTGAATAGCCATCCTTAAATCTTTAGTAAGACCGACTCAACAGCCTCTTATGTGGAAAAAAGAGACTAAATGAATAAGAATACTGGTCAATAACATTGATCTAAAACCATCAGGCAGTTTAAATATGAGCTCCCTAAGTTCAGACAGGTTTCTAGCCAAGGGTAAAAACTATTCAAGGACAAAACTGAGTATGAAAATGTGTTATACAAACACAGCTGTAGCACTTACTACCTATCCCATATGGAGCAAAGAGAGAGTTGAGGAAATTTCTTAAGATGGGGAAGAATGGAAAATCTAGACAACTTATATGTGGCAATATAAGGAATTTTCTCAATTGTGAACGATTTGTTGACCTTTTACATAGGCATCATAGAGCCTTCATTATCAGTCTCAATGTATAAAATGGTATTTGAAAAGAGAAATAGTAGTATTTTTTCATAGGCCAAAAGACCATAAGATCTTAGAATGAGCATCTCATTGCCAAGAGCACAAATGTGTGGAAAATTACAGATATAAATTCTGAAGTACATCGATGTTCAGTGAGACCCTGAATGCATAGAGTTCTCGTTTTCCTCTTCTGAACTAAATAAGAAAACATTGAGACATCCCTGAAATGTTTTAAAAGAAGCATTGCACCGATGGTTTTGCTCTGCCAGGTTTATTGTTAGAAGGTGTCATCTGGCCGAGTCTGGCAAAGTGTATCCTTGGAATGGATGGGTTTTGTTTATCAAGTTCAAATAGATCCCCCCACCCACATTCACAATGGGGGGTGGAGAGGAGGCAGTAAAGGCTGTTAGGTGCTTTACTGCAAACCCCTAAAACATCATGGAATTGCAATTCTGTCTGCAACCATTTGTTACAAGCTAGAGCAGATTACAGGAGCCAGTACAGAGCCCTCAGCCATGATTTATGGTGGAAGAACAGCTCAGAGAGCATTTCCGTCAAGTAGGAATGGCTGTGCAGCCCAAGGTGTGAGCACTAGAGCACTAAGTGAAATTTCTAGAAGGAAGAAACTTCGGCCACGGGCCTTAGCCCTACATGCCCTGAGCCAAAGATGAATTTAAGCTCTTCTCATTCTTCATCTTTGCACTTGTTTCCAGTTTGCAATGACCATTGCCAGGGAGAAGCACTTCACTGAGCAGACTGGTAATGTGGTGGCAATCATGAGATCGTATCTCCTGTTTTATTTCATTCTCAGCCTGTCTTGTCCTTTAAACAAAAGCAGTAAGTCTGATGGGGAGAGGACAGTATAAATTCAAATTTAATTTTGAAGCTATTTTTAAAAATTTCTCAGCTTTCTTTATGTTCACTGGAAATTCTTCAGAATGCCTTAAAACTCAGAAAAGAAATCAACAGGGGGAGGGGGCGCCTGGGCGGCTCAGCCAGTTAAGCGGTTAAGCGTCTGACTTCCGCTCAGGTCATGATCTCATGGTCCCTCGGTTCAGGGCTCTGTGCTAACAGCTCAGAGCCTGGAGCCTGCTTCGGATTCTGTGTCTCTTCTCCCTCTCTCTCTCTTCCCCTCTCCTGCTCTCTCTCTCTCTGTCTCAAAATAAATAACATTAAAAACAAAATTAAAAATAAATAAAGAAAAATTAAAAAAAAAAGAAATCAACAGGGGGCACCTGGGGGACTTGGTTAAGCGTCCAACTCTTGACTTCAGCTCAGGGCATGATATCAGTGTTGGTGAGATGGTGGGATAGAGCCCCATGTCAGACTCTGTGCTGACAACACAGAGCTTGCTTGGGATTCTGTCTCTCCCTCTCTCTGCCCCTTCCCCACTTGCACACGCACACTTTCTCTCTCTCCCTCTCTCTCTCAAAATAAATAAATATGAAAAAAAAAATTAAATAAAGGGGCGCCTCGGTGGCTCAGTCAGTTAAGCATCAACTCCCACTCCGGTCATCATCTCACATTCGTTTTTGAGCCCCGAATCAAAAATGGAGCCCCACGCCCTCCCGCCCCCATGTGGAGTTCAAGCCCTTTGTCAACAGGGCTGTGCCTACAGCTCAGAGCCTGGAGCCTGTTTCAGATTCTGTGTCTCCCTCTCTCTCTACCCCTACCCCACTCACACTCTATCTCTTTCTCTCAAAAATAAATAAACTAGAAAAGAAAAGAAAAGAAAAGAAAAGGGAAAGGAAAAGAAAGGAAAGCAAGATAAAAGAGAAAAGAAGAAAGAAAAGAGAAAAGAGAAAAGAAAAGAAAAAAGAAATCAACAGAACTATTATTGTTTGAGTCCCATCCTTGAACAGAGGGCCTGGGACAAGCCATTCCCCCTGACCCCAAAACAGTGTAGAATGAAAATCCAGGTTACATAACTATGAGGGCAGAGAGGAGAAATGTTATAGGAAGAAAAAAAAAAACTAGAGGGAGATCCAAATTTTTAATAGTTTTTTTTTTTTCTGGAAAATGAGGAATACCACTCAGATAATGCACTTATATATTATCCAAATTGTCTCTAATTAATATGAAAATGAGAGAGTGACTCCAGCTGACACATTCATCTTTATAAGCTCATATAGATATGTACATATATGAGAATATAAATTATATACACAAGCACTTTCAGGCAACTTCTGGGGAATCACTATTTTCTCCACCCAGACTTCTTTCTAAAATGCAATTCTTTAAGGTATAGGAGACATTCCGGTGAGGACATCATAATATCCACTTAATTTTAGAGCCTTCATTCCAAAATATCAGCTGGGCAAGATTTTTTTTGAGTTGATTCATTCCTCGAGTCAACAAAGTTTCTGGTGCAAGACGCTTTCTTTATCACTTTGAGGAAGAGAAAGATGAATAAACAGTGGTTTTTATCCAGTAGGCACAGCCCGTACAAATCTATCTGTGAGTAAATATCAGCCAACACATGCTCAGAAGAGATGCACAAAGTACATCTTTTGTGAGCTTATCAAAGAAGACTTCAAGAATGTGCTGGCATTTAAACAGAGCTTTGAACAGCAGGCAGGCTTTTAGGAAGCAGAGACCCTGTGGGGCAATCCAGTCATATGCAAAATCAATGAAAGTGAGGGCTTGAGGTTAAGAGAGAAGGCAATTTGACTGGAAGGTTAGGTACTTTGCCAGAGAAGGAGAAACGGTGGTCAGGCCTACAGTTTGGACTCAGCCCTTGCCACCAAGGGCAACACAGTGGCGACAACAGAGCAGGAGGGTGGCAAAAGAGAGGCTGGAAAGGAGGCGCCTGGGTGGCTCAGTCAGTTAAGCATCCAACTCTTGATCTCGGCTCAGGTCATGATCTTAATGTTCATGAGTCGAGACCCGCATCAGGATGTGCGTTTATGACATGGAGCCTACTTGGGATTCTGCCTTTCTTTCTCTCTGCCCTTCACCCACTTGTGCACTCTAAATAAATAAATAAATAAATAAATAAATAAATAAAATATTTTTAAGAAGGGGGGGGGCTGGAGGTGGAGGCAGCAATGACAACCACTACAATATTGTACATGACTAGAAACAAGGGCCTCAAGCAGGGCGGGAATGGAGAGGGAGGCCTAGACAGAAGGAACTTCCAGTTACCTCAGGAAGGGACTTCAGGCGAGGCCTGGTGCCCCAGTGACTGACTGGCAGAAGAAAGAAGTGGGGGGAGTCAAGATGGCAGTAGGTTTAGGGCAAACGACAAGTTCATCATTAGAGAATCCAAGAAGGCTCAGCAGCCTTCTAAAAGACAACACGCCACCACACAAAGTCTAGGCTGGTGCAATTAGAGGCTCCCCAGGAGATAATCCTGTTCATTTTCTTCTCCTCAGGCAGTTGCACACCAGAGCTCCCTCAGACAGCTGAGCGAGACACATAGATATCCGAGAAAGGAGATTCCACTGCCCCCTCCCCCATTTTAATAGCCTTCACAGGAGAATTTGTTATTTGTCGGTAATCTAACCCATCCTGCCCCCATCTTTCTTCCTTGCTTATAAAGGTGATACACACAGAGCGCATAACACTCACCCTCATTCTGTGGTTCTTCATAAGAAATAGCCGTTCTGTGACTAGGCGGTATTGCAACCTTATATCCTGTCACCAGGGGTTTTGCCTATTTATTATATAAAGACTGATATATGTTATATAAAGACTGATAACACAGTTATCTGGTTATTTAGCTAGTGATACAAAATGTCCTTCAGCTACTTTGTATTGCCAGTTAATATATTTAATAGTTAATGTTGTAAACCAACATGTAATATATGACTTTTACATTACTCAGCCCATATATGTTTTCATTTGGGAAGAACATTTTCATTAGCATGTTTATGATACCATCTCAAGACTTAATATGGCTTAATTCTATTAATAAAAACTAATTTAAAAATCATTATCTTTTTTAATTACAGCTTTTGATTTAGTTCTTCCCTGCTCTACGAATAAGGGTAACTATAGCTCTCATGCAGTTGGTCCATAGCTAATTTTGTTCTTGCTAGAGCTATCAGGAGTTATTTGTTGGGGAAAGTTGATTAAAAGCAACACCCTCAGAGCTCCCTATGTGGCCCCATGATTGGCCATGGCTCACCTTGTCAGGACTCTGGACAGATATCTAGCCTCAGATGCAGCTGTTAGCTAATTCTCTTCCATGGTCACAATCTTTAGGTCACAGGAGTCCTGATGAAGGTAATTCAAACTGAGCAGTCAACACCCTCCCCCCCACTATGATGACCCACATCATCTCAGCCATATCTTCACTGAGCCTGATACTGGAGTCATTCCCATTTCTGGCCCTATTGTCTAACCCAGAGAATGTGGGATGCCTTCCTTTGGTATTAAGTTCCCAACTCCTCAATTTTCCAACTATGTGCTCACCATTCAGGTTCTGCCAGCTCTGGGTTCTTGACCTTGGCTGAGTTCACAGGCAGCATACAAAGCTATTGAGTGTCCAATAGAGCAAGTATCATAAGGCTTATGTATTAGAACTCAGTATACAATGGCTGCTGGCAGGGAAGAGCTGAGGAGAGAATGGAGAAGACACATCCCCTATCTAGATTTTAAGTTCCTTAGGATAAGGCTGCAAAGCACCCTGAATATACCTAGAGGGGCTTGCTGCTTGCCTGAAAACAAAACTCAAAAGGGGAAGACAGGAGGCTGTCCATTCACCAACAAATGAGTACTCCCTTGTGGCTAATGGGGTGTTGCCATAGTCACCAAATGTTTTTACTTACAGGAAAAGCCAGCTTGTTTCAGAGTTAAGCCAAAAGGCATCCATCACACACACACTCACACACACAGAGACCAAAAAACCCTATATTTTGACCTAGCCCTGAGAAGCTTTTGAGGCTAATAATAATAATAATAATACAATTACAATACAATTAATACAATAATAATAATATAATTAGATGTGTAGCTGCCAAGAGAGCAACTGAGTTTTCCCCTCACAGTGGTTCATATGTTAAAGTTAGCAGAAAATGGAAAGGTATTGAGAAATAAGAATACGACACTACTACAGACCTTTACTTTAAAAAAATTTTTTTTCAATGTTTATTTATTATTGAGAGACAGAGAGAGACAGAGCATGAGCATAGGAGGGACAGAGAGAGGAGGAGACACAGAATCGGAAGCAGGCTCCAGGCTCTGAGCCGTTAGCATGGAGCCCGACGTGGGTCTCGAACTCACAGACCGTGAGATTATGACCTGAGCCAAAGTCAGATGCTCAACCAACTGAGCCACCCAGGCACCCCATATAGCTCTTCACTTTTAAAGAAGCTTCAAACCAGCCTGTGTCTTAAGGGTAATTGGCCAGAGAAATGGTAAAGCAGGAAGGTCAAGTGGTGTTGAAAAGTTAAGTCATTTCTAACTCATCTGCTAAAGCATGCTTATGCTCGAATCTCTTTACCAAGAGATCTGCATGTAGTTGTAAATGACATGCACTCTGATGAAAAGAATTCTCCATCTCAGGTGAAGGCAAGGAGGGTTTATCCCAGAGACATACATAAGCATAAAATTGCTGACAGGAACTGAAAAGGCTTGTGAAAACGTCATTATTGTTGAGGTAATATCTCTCAAAAAAAATGTTAAGGAATTTTTCTGTGTCTTCGTATCAGTCAGTATAACTCTATTAAAGTACTTAACAAACTGTATCATGTTTATTTAGGTGTCCTTCTGCCTTCATTAGAATATGAGCTCCACAAGGTCAGAAAGAGAAGTTTTTCAATTCGTTTTCATATTCCCCATGGCCAGCACATTGCTCAGCCTTAGGGATATGAAGAGAGCACTCAATGTTTGATGGAATGAATGGATGAGTAAAGAAAGAACTAGAGACAGAGACTCCCCCGCTCCCAACCAAAGATCATTATACTGTTGTTGCTGTCCTATATTCCTATATCTTCATCACTTAGATATGTCCTCAAGCTTCTGAGGGAGGCTTCTCAGATGACATCTCTCTTGAATCTTATGCTTCCATTTACATTCAACCTTTATTTTCACTTTTAGCAAATGAAGACACTGAGGTCCTTTGAATGAAGTTGACTTTGCCATTCATTCTCTGACTGTATCTCTCAGTGGGAGCCTCTATTTGCCACACACTACCTGCCCCCCCCCCCCACACACACAAATGGTATGTTAGCTCCACAAGGGCACTGACAGTTGTCTTGTTGACCATCTTAAGTGCCTACCACCCAAATAGTCTCTCCAAAGGCATTTGTCAAATGAGAAAATGAATTAAAGTTTCCTCAACGTACTGCCAAACCAACCAGTCTTCTGTACTGCTGTGAAAAAATAAGACAGGAATAAAAAAAACTACACTAAAAGTCTGTGTTAAGATTGAGTGGTTCGCTAGTGTTCAGCAAAAGTTGAAGCTGGAGTCTAAGGATATGCTAATGAGATTGTGGGTGACTCTTACACCTCTGTCATTTTGTCCTTGGATTGGCAATGGTAACAGCTGACCTGTTTTCCTCATGGCTATGTTGGGAAAGGAAGAAAATGTCTCTACTCTAGCCCTATACTCACACATACATATGCCCACACACACCCACACACGTACACATATCTACTTAAGGCAACAATATTTCCACCTAGAAACAATTGATGACAATCTTACAAAGAGAAAGAATGCCCTGGGAACTCTGGATTCTGAAAAAGGAATATTAATAGTGCTGTAATTAACAGTGTTGTAAGTTTGGGGGTGAGGTGTAGAAATCTATGATTTTCATGAATATTTCTCATAAAATAATGAAATAAAGCTATCCTCCTCAAATGGAAGGAAGTACATTCTCCTATTTGTACAAGTTGGAAGACACAACTTGTCCTGTTGAAGGTAATTCAAATGGAAGTACAAGTTATGACACAAATTACCCTTTTTTTCCCCCACTTACCTTTAATCAAGCTACTGTGGGAAGATGAAAGATTAAAGAGAATTGAGCTTGAACTTGAAAGAGATAAGATTTATACCCAAGTGATTGACCAGATCCATTCATTGTCATTTTTATTTTTGCATTGTTTTAGGTTAGAGTCTGGCAAAAATCAAACTTCGTAAAATGAGTAGTTATACCAAAAGCACATCAGTTCTCAGTTTTTAAATTTTTGAAACTGAAACTTACACCCCTTAAAGTTTGTAATATTTTCCTCTCAGTAAGTTGTAGATTCCTGTATCCTAGGGAAAGACATTAACAAAAATAAAGTGCAAGACTGATTCATCTTCACTCTTTCCCAAACAATAACGTAAACGCTAAAGAAAGAGAAAGGTGCTGACAGACCATCGTCTAGGACTCTCTGAACCCAGAACCCTAACCCAGTTTTGTCAGTTTTTTTCGAGTGGATATAAGCAGAGATTTGGGCCAATCCTTTCCACTCCCAGAGCTCAAGAGAGCAGCAGTATTTCTAAAAATCAATCTAAAACTTAAGTTCGCAGTGCAACTTTCCCTTGATCTTTAAGGCTGATACGAGGCTCCAGATTATAAACTCCCCACACAGATGGTCCCCATCGCATACTTCAACCTGCCACACACAAAAAAAAATAGGGCCCATCCAGCTCACCTGGGGCTATCCAAAGCTTTTTCTATCAATCTCAGTCACTAAAAGGCAGCCAAAACCAAAACAAAGCAAAACTCTGTTTTTAAAGAGTTCTTGTCAGGTAATGTAGGTAAGAAAAATAATATCCTACTCTGTATTTTGTAGTGTCTTCATCTAATTTGTTCATACAAGGCAACTTTGTGAAGAAAGGAAGGGAAGTATTTTGTATTGAACAGTTATGAAAAATGAGGTCCAGAGAAGTCAAGTAGTTTGCCTAAGGTCACACAGCTAGTAAGCAATGGACGATGGACACAAACCGTCTTCTGACTCCAAAAGATAGTGCTCTTTCCATTACATTGTGCCCTGCTGACCAGATTCAAAGGCTTTGCTCAGCTTGTTTAAGGGGAGGCTAGTACATTCCTGCGTATTGTACATATTGATTTTCAGTGAATTCCTAGATCTTGGCAGTCTGGCAGTCATGTCGGTCAGCTGCATTTGGATTCTCCTGATCTGGATCTGGATAAAGGTGACTCACTCACAGTGACACCAGGAGATTCAAATTTGAGGCCTCCAGGGAGCCTCAAGGGGACAAGATCTTCTTTGGTCGACCAATGATAGTAACACCATTTACTTCAGTTTGCATTTAGTTCATGTTGGCTGTGTGCCAGACACTCTACTGGGTGACTACTGAGCTCACTCAGACCTCATAACAGCTCTGTGGGGTAGGCACTACAATCACTCTCAATTTATTAATAAGAAGACCAAGCTTTAGGGTGGCCTTGATCAGGGAAAATAATCAGAAACTGGAACCAAGGCAATTTGACTCTACAGCCCAGACTTTTAAAACCTATACTACGACAACCCAGAGGAGTTCATGCCCTCTTGATTAGCCTGTAACTCTCCACCGACTCCCAAAATTCACCCAGACTCTAAGCTATTACAGAGAATACTGTCTTACAAAGCAGTAGCCAACTCCCATTGGCTCAGGGCCTGTAACATTTGCCAGAACAGGAAAGAACGGCCATTTTAGCACTATAAAACTATCATGTCGTTCCTCTCTGGAGAATTTATCAAAGCATGTAAATGTAGCCAGACAACATATTCCTCAACCACTGGGAACCTCAACAAAGACTCCATGACCCTGACTCTTTGGGGGTCAAGAGCAAAACTCTTCAAAGATGTTAACAGAAGAAGAAAGGATAAAGAAAGGAAATAAAACTACTGATCTGAGATCAGAAGGAGCCATTTAGGGCCTATATCTCCTTTCCTCACAAGTGCCTTGAATATTCACTTTACTTATTTATATGTTTATTTTTGAGACACACACACACACACACACAGAGCACAAGCAGGGGAAGGGCAGAGAAAGACAGAGACACAGAATCCAAGGCAGGCTCCAGGCTCTTAGCTGTCAGGACAGAGCCCTACTTGGGACTTGAATTCATGAGTCATGAGATTGTGACCTGAGCCAAACTCAGATGCTTAACCAACTGAGCCACCCGGGAGCCCCTTGAGTACTCACTTTAATGGAGTCATGCTTCAGCCTTTGAAAACAGCTCCTGGGGAAAGAATACCCCTGCCTGCTGCTTTCTGACCAGCCCAAGATGCTTCAGATCCCTGTGCCTGTGGGAAGGCCCCACAGCTGCTATTTATTCCCTCCATGTCAAACCTCTTCCCCCAGGCAGCAGCCTCACCCTGAGGAGAGGGTTCTGTGAGGGGTTTCATTCAGGAAAGCTTATTTAAAGAGGCCCTATTATATGAACTACTCAGAGAGACAGCATGTTTGGAGTCTGGCAGATTCTGACCTCAGCCTGTCAGCTAGGATTCTAGGTGCTAAGTTTCCAACTTGATGGAAGCTTTAATGAGGAGCTTTGTAGTGTGCTGGCTGGAGGTTGAGAAGCTCCTGGCATCCAGAATTGCCTATTATGTTTCTCACTCAGCCAAATTTGCTTCTCTATTTTGAAAGTGCCCTTCCTGTGTTTTGCGTCTTGCTATCTAAGTGCTCCCAGTCTAGGACGCCTCAAGAGACTTGATGTTCAGTGTCTGAGGTAAAAGATCCTTCCAGCATCATGCTGTAATCTCAGACAACTGGACCTAAGTGAATGTCGTGGAATTTTCTTTCCTCAGGGTCTCACATTAAAGTGCACAAGCTTCAAATGAGAGATGGACATGCTAAAACAAAAGAGTTATGTTTCTATCTTTCCCCCACCGACATACCATGAACATTCAGTGAAGTAGCTGATGGAGGAATTAAATGAGGACAATGAGCTTTCTCTCCAGCTGCTCACCCCCACCTTGGTTGGATACAATGGCAGCAGCAGGCATATCTTGAGGATCCTCCAGAATTATATAATAATCTTAGATGCATGACCTACTGAAAGATCTCTCAAAGGATTAACACTTTCCCAGTCAGCCTCTTAGCAGTAAGTCGTTTATTTCAGTGCTAATCACCAGCCATTCCTGAGTTCAACCATAATGGGCAGAGAATGATGTAACAGGCAAATCTGAAGAGCGCTTACACTTCTCAGATGAAGTGTTTCATGTGATTTCTATTACTGGTTAACTATTCCAGTCACAGCTGTTTCTAAGGCTGTGGGTCTTCACCCTGCCTGCACATTGGAATCACTTGCCACGCATCGTAAAGAACCGGCATCTGAGCCCCATTGCTAGAGTCCAAGGTGATTGGGTTGGATGCCTCTCCGCAGGGGATTCTAGTGTGCATTCAAGGCTGAGACCCCCTGCATCATGTCTATTTGGAGTGCAGGCTGAGGAGGATCCCCTCATTCCCCGTATGGGGACTGCCATCTGAACACATGTGGTGTGACCTTCCCAATCCAGGTAAAGTTGAGAAAAGGGTGGAATGGGGACCCCTCTTCTGGCAGGGAGGGGTCTGCAAGCACAGGGAAGAGGAGGCTGTGGCCCAGGCAGGAGGCCACCAAGGGGTGTTCTGCCTTCCCCCAATCCATGCCTGGAGCTGAGCCTGTCCTGAGCTCCTATAGGGGACAGCATGGGAAAGGTCTAAAATTATGCTTTAACCCCTCCCCATTTGCAAAGTGACCCAAAGGAAGTCGCTTACCATCCAGCAATTTCTTTTGGAAAATATATGCAAATATAGCTCTTACCCACAAGCCCTAGAGGGGTACCCCAAGACGTCTGGGAATGTCTGGGGAATGCACCAACAAAGGTAGCCCATTTGCGTGAACTATTATTAACGATGACTTCCTTGCTGAAGTCTAATGTCTGTATTAGAATGGTTGTATGTGTGCTGGGAGCTGCCCTCTAAGTGACTCTACCCACACGTTAATGTGAGGATTAATCTCCCAACCTGCAGAATGGTATTAGCAGGTCGCTATGAGGTTCATCTCTCAAAACTGTATACTTAAAAGGCAAGTCTCAGGAGGCAGCTGTGCTGTCAGACCCCCACCACAGAAGGTAAGGCTGAAGAATTAGCAGCATCTTAATCACTCATCTGCTGGGGTCTATAGGCTTCAAGGCTTAGCTGGAATGAAGGAAGTCTGTTGCCCTGGAAGAACCCCCTACATATTTCAAGCAATTTCTCCAGTTCATTTGTTTCAAGCACCTTTGAATTCCTCTGGCATAATCACCGTACCCTTTGTCAACACAAAGTGATTGTTTAAACGACTCAATCAGATCATGCCATGGGCGACTATTTCCATTTATTATGATTTATTGCCTGTTTAGCACCAATGTGCAAGGCACATTCAACAGAAGAGGAAGCTTTGAAAATGATTTTTCTTTCTGCTCTGGAGGCCCACAGAATAAAAACAACCTGCTCAGAGTAAAGGAAAGATTATCCTCACTGATGGGGATCAGTGACTAAGGACATTTGGGGAAGGAAGTTTAATTTTCCAGATGAAAAAGAACAAGACTTTCTCATTGCCATTGATCCTCCTATTGACCTAGAGCGCAGAATAAATTGATTAAAGCGAAAGAGAATTCCCAGTTTTTCAGCAGACCAGGAAGAAAGAGATCTGTCATGGATAAAGTAAAGTCACATAATCCCATTGAAGGCAGGAATCTGGCGTTATTAGTCTTTGAGCCTAGCTCCATGCTGGCACCTGTAGGCACTGAATAAATGCTTAGTTAATTGATTAATTTAAGTGTGAGAGATCAGACCGCTTATTTTTTCCATCATTAATGATATGTTCAATTTAGGGAACTGGAATTTTTTCGTAACTCAGCTTTTCAGGCAAGAGCCTGTTATCATTTTAATTCTTCCCACAGGTTGTAGCCAGGAAAAAAGAGTAGGAACCGGGTACTGGGCTGCAGTTTCTGAACCACTGTCTGTCTCAGGAGTGTGTGCACTGCAGAAGGAGGCTCCAAGGTGCTCTTTTTAACTGCAGCTAATTTTTTGTAAAAAAAAAAAAAACAAAACAAAACTATAATAAATGAATATTAAACATCAATTAGAATCATTTGTAAAAATTAAGAAGCACTATTAACATGTCTTTCAAATACTCACTTTCCATTCAGACAAGGATGGTTATTGTCCTGTCCTCTGTGAAATTCTGAATGGTTCCATGGTGTTAAGTCTGACAGTAACATGGCATGAGTTATACTTACTTAAAACACCCACTAACTCAATTAACCAACAGCCTTTCTTTAAAATTTAAAAACAAAAGCCAACTGTGAAGCATAGAATCTATTCCTCCTGGAACTATCATTCACTTCTGCACCTTGATCAAAACTATTTTTTCGGGGTGCCTGTGTAGCTCAGTCGGTTGGGCATCCAACTTCTGCTCAGGTCATGATCTCACAGTTTGTGGGTTTGTGTCCTGTGTTGGGCTCCTGCTGTCAGCACAGAGCCGGCTTTGGAACCTCTGTCCCCCCTCTCTCTCTACCCCTCCCCCACTCGCACGCATATGCTCTCTCTCAAAAATAAACATTGGGGAAAAAAAACTATTGTTTCTTTCCTCAACTTTAGTAACTACCCCCTACAGTTCACAAAATGATCCCACATGCTAAACTGTGAATCTTTTAGAGCATGATAGTGGAGAGCTCAATAGAATGCAGATTCTGATTCAGTGGGTCTGGGATTGAAGCCTGAGATTCTATATTTCTAGCAAGCTCCTATGTGATGCCTGTGCTGCTGGTCCATGGATGACACTTTGAGCAGTAAGGTTGTAGCAATTCAGACAGTTTTTTCCCCTATAGATTTTACATAGGGTGTGTAAAATCTTTTTATTTAGCAATACAGTAATAAGATACAATAAAATTTAACCAAATAAGAGTTTATAATATCAAGTTATGTTACATATAAATACAGACATAGATGCATATACCGATACTGCTGGAGAGAAGAAAATTTTATTTACCCTTCTAGATTTTTCTGACAGGTCTAATCAGATTGACATGAGACAGATTAACATGAAAAGAAAAATTTATGTACACACAGGGACCCCATAAGGATATGACATTCACCGGCAGTCTGGCAAATGAGGTAAATATGCTCCCGAGAAGTTTCACTGTCCAGAAGTTGAGTTGGTAGATTGTTCCATCTCACACAACCAGTCTCAGTCCTGACAATAGGTCAGTTTAGTGAAATTCGTTTCAGGGGGTGGTGATATAAATGGGCTTACAAAGTTTGGTCTATATTATTCAAGCAATCAAGTATTTTTTTTTAATTTTTTTTTCAACGTTTATTTATTTTTGGGACAGAGAGAGACAGAGCATGAACGGGGGAGGGGCAGAGAGAGAGGCAATCAAGTATTTAATAAGAGGTATTTCTGTGAAAATCAAAGAAAAAACAATGGTTAATATTTGAAGGAGATTATAAACTTATTTCTGAGTTCTGAAGTTAGCAGGTCAAGGTTTCTAGAGGTCTGGTTCAAAGGGCAAACAGTGGCAATCTGACAGATTTTCCTACTTTGCTATATGACTGTCTCCGGTGATCTTTCTGGTGGCCCATACAACAGACACAAAGATTGTCTGTACATGAGCCATTGGATTGATTTCTCTGAAGATAATACCAAGTTGTCCAAGTGTAAGTTACGTGGCTTTGGAAAAAGAGCTGTTTTAATTCTTAATAATTCCAAGTCAGAATGATGGGAGACAAATTGGAAATGTAAGTTTGGAGATCTGTAGCTAGAAGAACTCAGGAGTCAGTCCAGTTTACAATGGACACTATTAGAATCTTCTAGACACAAAAGTGCTGTTGGAACATAATTTTTCTCTCTATAATCACCTTCATAACTACCAAAGATAGCCAAATTAGGACTAACTTTTTTGAAAAATAAGCCTAGTTTCAATAAATTTGGCCTGATTTTTTTGTGTAAGTAAAGCAAGAATAGCAAGTGATCACATAGGCTCTTTTAAATCTACTTTGCTGGAACTTTTCATAAGAAATTTCCAGCTTGAACAGCCTCTCAAAGCTAAGGAGCTAAACCAAATACTTGCTATCAGACTTTGCTTGCCAGAGCTATAGATTTGGGTTAATTCCTCTCTTCTCAAAGTCCCTAAAATATTCTGAGGTTCCTGCACCTACAAGGAAGTGACTTTCCTTATTCATCTAGTAAGGCTTATCCAAAGTACCAGGCTGATATTTCAAAGGGGCTTTATTGACTTCATAAATTCAACCTTAATTCCTTAGTGCTGTCTGGTCATATCTGAATCTATGCATGTCTCTCTCCAGTATGACATTCCAGTCAAAACCTTGGTCATATAACCAATGTTTCCAGTGGTGTCCTGTTACAAGAAGAACGGATTCTTATTGAACTTTTACAAATAACTATATTGCCATGAAAATTAAAGAATATTCACTGAGGGTGGTGAACATTGAGGAGGGCACCTGTTGGGATGAGCACTGGGTGTTGTATGGAAACCAATTTGACAATAAATTTCATATTAAAGATAATAATAATAAAAGAATATTCACTGAGACTTTCTGAATTCTGGAGGGATCAGATAGAGAGAAAAATTAAATGTTTCAATTTTGCTCACAAAATTATAATGTACCAAATTGCTGTAAACTGTACTTAGCTTAAGAGGAAAGGCTTCCTTACACCTAGGAAACAGAAAATTAAAGAATATTTTAAATAAAAAGTTGTTAAAATTATAATCATCTTCATCAGTTCATTTAGTCCCATGTAATTAATTCTTGTTCATTTGAATTCAGTTTTTCCTTTAGTTCTGCAAATTCTTACCCAGTCCAGTTTTGTGATCTTAAAGTTATCAGAAAACTGTATTCTACAGTCATTTCCATGAATCTTGTTGAAAATAAAGCATTTTAGCAGGAACACTTTTGTAAAAGCATCTGAGTAAAAGAATACTGTCTATAAATGATGAAAGACTTAAAAATGGCTTGGTTAAAGGTCTTATTAGAGTTACAATGAAATTGACTAGGAAATTTGGTTATTTCTGTGACATACATTTAAAATAATAACTAGTTGGGGCACCTGTGTGGCTCAGTCGGTTGACTTCGGCTCAGGTCATGATCTCGCGGTCTGTGAGTTCGAGCCCCACGTCGGGCTCTGTGCTGACAGCTCAGAGCCTGGAGCCTGTTTCGGACTCTGTGTCTCCCTCTCTCTCTGCCCCTCCCCTGCTCATGCTCTGTCTCTGTGTCAAAAATAAATAAACATTTAAAAAATTGTAATAACTAGAATTATGACTGATAACGTTATACTAGACCTATCATAATCTTAAGAATTTTATACAATTTCTAGAACACTTATATTAATAATATTGACATATACAATATAATCTAAGGTTTATCATCACTTATTTGACAATGCTTCTCATGTAATTAACAAAGCAAACAAGCCTAGTTTAATAGCTCTCTTTTATAAGGAGAGAGAACAAATCTTTTGAAATATTCCAGGGATGGAATATCTCACATCTCAAAGTTTTTTTTTCTTTTTTTTTTATTATTTGAGAGAGAGAGAGAGAATGTGCAAGCAGGGGAGAGGGGCAGAGGGAGAGAGAGAGAAAATCTCAAGCAGGCTTCATGATCCCACAACCCTGGGATCATGACCTAAACCCAAAATCAAGAGTTGGATGCTCAACCAGCCGAGCCACTCAAGCACCCCTCACAGTTATTTTTAAGTTAAAAAGACTTCATTTAGAATTTGAATTGTGGGAAGTTTGTCAACAATATCCAAACGTTTGAATATTTGATTAAATAGGAATTATAGGAGCCAAGCATAGGCCACCCCAAGATTGACTGCTTTAGCATGAACATTACTTTGAGTTAAAAGTAATCAAGACCAGTAGATTCAGGAAAAGCTATTTATCTCCCCCTCAACTGCCTGCTTGTGCCAGGAGGAGAGCTATTAATAGAAATTCTTCTTTACCTAAGAAACTTATCTGCATTATAGGGCAAATTTTGTTTTCTAAATACTTCCTCTTACCTTCCTGCTAATGATCTTCCTCCCCTTTGTATCCTCTGACCCTCTACCCCCTCCTTAGCTCATATAAACATCATGTTGCCTGTCTTTGGAATTTCCATGCCTGTGTGGATTCTCTATATATACCCTATTAAATTTAATTTTCTCCTGCTAATCTGTCTCATGTTAATATGACTCAGAACACCTAGAAGGATGTTGAGGGACAGAGGAAATTATTCCTCTCCAACAGATCACAGATAACTATGAAACAATACTTAATTGCCTACATAATTAAAATGACAGTAAAAGATTTAAAAGGTAAATAGAGATGGTTACATATTTGTGAGCAAACTTAATTCGTTTAATGTTGAGAAGATTCAGTTTTCTTCAGTAATGAAAAGACTGGATTAAGATAACAGGAAGCATAGGACATTATATTGATAAAACACAGAATTTGTTTTCAGGGGAGATAACATTAAGGGTAATGAAAAACTCTTCACAATCTTATGTTATCAAGGGCATACCAATAGTCCAAAAGACTATTAAAAGAGAGAAAGCCAAATTTTAATTTTGTACCAGCTGACTTTTGATATTAAAGCTCATTCACTTAGTTAAATTCATTCCAGGGGGGTGGGTGATGGGTATTGAAGAGGGCATCTTTTGGGATGAGCACTGGGTGTTGTATGGAAACCAATTTGACAGTAAATTTCATATATTAAAAATAAATAAATAAATAAATTCCAGTCGTAGCCAGCCCTGACTGTGCAAAATAATTCCTTTCCAAAGATTCCTTTTCCACAGACCTTTTACAACTTTCTTTTTCCTCAACACACATTTTAGTTGCCTACAGAGATTGTAATTGGGGCCCAAGTATGCAAGAGCACACTCAGGAGTCCTAAACAGACCAGGTTCAGCCACTCGCCGCTGACAAAATCCAAAAGCTGGAGAGACGAGGGAGGTGAAACAAGAAAGGAGTTTATTTTATAGAGGACAACATCAAGAAACCAGCAGACTAACATCTCAAAGACTGTCTCCAAAGTGCTGAAAATACTTCTAGGTTTATATTAGGAAAATGTCGGAAAATGTCAGTGGGTACATGCAGGTGGGCAGTAAAGATCAAGTCCATCACTGTCTTGGGGTCAGTCATACGGGGTCTTGCTGGCATCAGGGCAGTCATCTTTGCTTGAGGGGTAGTTTCAGTTCCCATCAGGGATCTTTTGCCTGAGTTAAAAGATAAACTGGAAAGAAGAACTTAATCGCTTAGAATGTACAGACTATGGTCAAAATGGAAGTAAAGTCCTCTTTCAAGATGTTTCCCTTATTATTTCTATGAGCTTTAATTATATATATTAGAATTCTTAACCCTTAGAAACCTTAATTACTACAGGTGCCTGCTGTTTCAGTCAGTACAGCATGTGACTCTTGATATCGGGACTGTGAGTTCCAGTCCCATGCTAAACATAGAGATTACTTAAAAAAAAAAAAAAAAAAAAAAAAAAAAAAAAGGAAAAAAGGAAGGAGGAAAGGAAGGGAAAGGAAGTGAAAGAAGGAAGAAAATAAAAGAAAAAGAAAAGAAAAAAGAAAAGAAACTTTAATTTCTAGTGAGAACTACCATTACCCAAAACTGGGTTCACCTGTTGATGAGTCTCGAGCTAAAAGACACAACCACACCAATGAATAGGAAAAGGAAGGGTTTTACTTGCAACAAGTAAGGAGAACACCAGGAATCTTTCCCAAAGCAGTGTCTTCCTGAATAATAAAACTGAGGAAGTTTTAAGCTGAGGGTGCATACATATTGATGAAGGGGCTTGCATAATGGGGAATCCACATGAAATTGGGGCAAACGTTGTCTTAAGGTGACTGAGTCCATGTCAAAGTCATGAAGCCAGCAAAGGCCAGCATCATCAATTCTCTGGCTCCAGTTGGTCCAATATCTGGCTCAAAGGGGGTTAGATCCTGCAAAGATACCTCAAGAATGTGCATCAGGTCAATCTTTGAACCAGCACTGGCAGTTTTACCACTTGATTAACTGTCCTCGATATGATTAGGTAATCTCCTGGCCTGATAATGGTTATTTGTTTTTTACATTTTCACAAGATTGCAGGGGCCCAAAATAATTTTTCTTATGCCAGGAAAGTTATATCTGTCTTTCTTTTTCTGGGGACCTCTAACTCTGCCTGCTTACACTAAGAAGTAAGCAATTGTGAATTGTCTGTGAAACCAGCATCCTTTAGATTGGTAAATTTATGAATACATTTCATAATTTCTAAAAGTATATGCTTTTTTTTTTTCCTGCTACTTGGTAAGTCTCTTTTATTCCCCCAGCCCTTCTAGTTACTTCTTGCTTGTTGTTTTCTGGAGATGTCCTGAATAGCATGACCCTTGGAATGTGCCTTGTCTGAGTGCTCAGGAAAAAACCTCTTGCCCATAGGTACACCAGGGAGAGGGATGGACTCCTGCCTCTCTGATGGACACTATTACCTTGGCCGTAATGGCATTGGGCTCAGAAGTCAGACCGTCCTTATTTTTCCTGTTCTTTTGACAAATATGTTCTCATCAGGCACAGGGTGGCCATAAACGTCAATAGGACAGCCACCAATCTTAAGACTCCTGTCTAAGGTCTCTAAATAACCTGGTGTGATCCTTCAATGAGCATAACATCCAAGATATGTCTGACCGTGTGCTTCCCAAAAGGGACAAGCTGGAGTTATTACCTATTGGGACATTCACTCAGTGGTGAGCCCCTCCCTTGGGACTAAATCATGGATAAAGTTCGCAGAAAGTTGCCTGGATTAGATAGGAGTTCCATACTTTTGTTTTTTCCTGTTTCTCATTTGTCCTTTCCCATGGACTGTTTGGCATTCTCTGTCCTGCTCTCAGATCGAAAGTACTTCTAGCTTAGATATATGACATTTAATACAATATAAAATAGCTGCCCCTTCTTTTTTTTTTTTTTTAATTCTCACATTAGATAACATGCAGTGTAGTCTTGGCTTCAAGAGGAGAATCCAGCGTTCAGCAAACTGATTACACATACAATACGTAGTGCTCATCCCAACAAGTGCCCTCCTTAATGCCCATCGCCCATTTTCCCCACCTCCATCAACCTCAGTTTGTTCTCTGTATGTAAAAGTCTCTTATGGTTTGCCTCCCTCTATGTTTTTATCTTATTTTTCCTTCCCTTCCCCTATGGTCATCTGTTAAGTTTCTCAAATTCCACATATGAGTGAAATCATGTGATATTTGTCTTTCTCTGATTGACTTATTTCACTTAGCATAATACCCTCCAGTTCCATCCACATTGTTGCAAATGGCAAGATTCCATTATTTTTCATAGCCAACTAGTATTCCATTGTATATATATACCATGTCTTCTTAATCCATTCATCAGTCGATGGACATTTGTGTTCTTTCCATAATGTAGCTATCGTTGATACCACTGCTATAAACATTGAGGTGCATGTGCCCTTCGAATCAGCACTCCTATATCCTTTGGATAAAGTAGTGCAATTGCTGGGCCACAGGATAATTCTATTTGTAATTATTTTGAGGAACCTCCATACTGTTTTCCAGAGTAGCTGCACCAGTTTGCATTGCACCAGTGGTGCAAAAGGGTTCCCCTTTCTCCACATCCTCACCAACATCTGTTTCATGAGTTGTTAATTTTAACCACTCTGACCAGTGTGAGGTGGTATCTCATTGTGGTTTTGATTTGTATTTCCCTGATGATGAGTGACATTGAGCATATTTTCATATGTCTGTTGGTCATCTGGATATCTTCTTTGGAAAAGTGTCTATTCATGTCTTCTGCCCATTTCTTCACTGGATTATTTGTTTTTTGGGTGTTGAGGTTGGTAAGTTCTTCATAGATTTTGGATACTAACCCTTTATCAGATATGTCATTTGCAAATATCTTCTCCCATTCCATTGGTTGCCTTTTAATTTTGTTGATTGTTTCCTTTGCTGTACAGAAGCTTTTTTCTTGATGAGGTCCCAATCATTCCTTTTTGCTTTTATTTCCCTTGCCTTTGGAGACATGTCAAGTAAGAAGTTACTGTGGCTGAGGTCAAAGAGGTTGCTGCCTATTTTCTCTTGTAGGATTTTGATGGTTTCCTGTCTTACATTTAGCTCTTTTACCCATTTTGCATTTATTTTTGTGTGTGGTGTAAGAAAGTGG
Organism: Prionailurus viverrinus; assembly: GCF_022837055.1. Lineage (NCBI taxonomy): Eukaryota > Metazoa > Chordata > Mammalia > Carnivora > Felidae > Prionailurus > Prionailurus viverrinus. The sequence continues at coordinate 82,781,623 of NC_062562.1, read as the reverse complement.
TTCAGTTTCATTCTTCTGCATGTTGCTGTCCAATTCTCCCAGCACCATTTGCTAAAGAGACTGTCTTTTTTCTATGGATATTCTTTCCTGCTTTGTCAAAGATTAGTTGGCCATATATTTGTGGGTCCATTTCTGGGTTCTCTGTTTTATTCCATTGATCTCTGTGTCTGTTTTTGTGCAAATACCGTATTGTCTTCAGGATTACAGCTTTGTAATACAGGATAAAGTCTGGGATTGTGATGCCTCCAGCTTTGGTTTTCTTTTTCAACATTACTTTGGCTATTTAAGGTCTTTTGTGGTTCCATACAAATTTTAGGATTGTTTATTGTAGCTCTGTGAAGAATGCTTGTGCTATTTTGATTGGGATTGCATTGAATGTGCAGACTGCTTTTGGTAGTGTCAACATTTTAACAATATTTGTTCTTCCAATCCAGGTAGCTTCTCCTTCTTAACAAAGGCCAGAACCACTACCCTAACCATTAATACTAGTGCTAGAGGCTTACAAAGGATATTATTATTGGTCACCAATAATATTGACTCCCCTCAAATGGAAAGAAGCAACTCTAATCTCTACAGCATTTCAGTTCATTCACTGGCACCCACTGTCGTCTAGAATGCAATAGGGAAGTGTAGGGAGACCAACATCCCCTTTCAGGTAGTACAATGGTGTCAGAGCAGTCAAGAAGAGGGACGCCTCCTGCCACTCTGAACCCCAGGAACTTTCAGCAATTTCCTAATGGGACACCATTTCAGAAGCCAAGGAGGATTTTGGTAATGAACACCTAGTTAGTTAATGTACTGTCCTCATTTTGTAGGAATTAACTATGGGATCAGTTTCCTTGATCCCAAAGGATTCCATCTTGGGCTGCCTCCTAATACACTGGAGTCAAGAAAAAGTACCAAACCCTACTTCTCACTCCCAAAAATTAATATTCTGCCCCCTGGTTAATAACTGTCAATAAAAGATGCAAACCCAACACTCAGGGTGTGCAGCTCTCTCTCTTGCTCTCTCTCTCTCTCTCCCTCTCTCCCGGGCTCAGCTGCTCTCAGATCTCAAGAATGCACTTTTTAGTTTAATAAACTTTCATGCTTCTGTTATTTATTCATTGTGCTACATGCCTGTCCTTAAATTCATTCTCATGACAAAAACCACGAACCTTCAGCAAATCCTTTGGCTCTGGCTGGGTCGAGGCCCTGGGGCCCAGCGTCTGCCCAGTTCACCCAGCAACATCTCTTTAGTGATCACAAAGGAACTAAGTAACAGCAGGTTGAGTGACCTTCTTCATGGGTGACTCTCCAACTCTTGCCATCCTTGTGCTGGAGAGTTGCCTAGTCACTGCTCTCCTTGGTTCTACTCTCTCTTTCCCATCTACCTTGGAAAAGGCCTAGAGCTGCTAAAGACATGAGGGCAGGAGGTGTGGTGAGACTGCACATGAGCCAGCTCCTCTGAATCCACAGGTAGTCTCCTTGGATTATTCCCAGAGTTTAGACACTTCAGGGTGCATGGCCTGACACTGATGGGGACCTGTGCATGAGACCTTACATGGAAAGAGGGTATCTGCAGATGCGATCATGTTCAGATGAGGTCATTGTGGGGGGCACAATCCAAGAAGAGCATAGAACAAAGCAGAGCATAACCCACATGGAAAGGGGCACCTGGGAAGCTCAGTCAGTTAAGCATCTGAGTTCAGCTCAGGTCATGATCTCATGGTTTGTGAGTTCAAGACCTGCATTGGGCTCTCTGCTGTCAGCACAGAGCCTGCTTCTGATCCTCTGTCCCCCTCTTTCTCTGCCCCTCTTTCTCTCCTCACACACACACACACTCTCTCTCTCTCTCTCTCTCTCTCTCATTTTCTCTCTTAAAAATAACATTAAAAACAAATTTTTTTTAAGGGGCCCCTGGGTGGCTCAGTTGGTTAAGCGTCCGACTTCAGCTCGGGTCATGATCTCACGGCTTGTGAGTTTGAGCGCCATATTGGACTCTGTGCTGACAGCTCAAAGCCTGGAGCCTGCTGCAGATTCTGTGTCTCCCTCTCTCTCTGCCCCTTCCCCTCTCAAACGCTGTCTCTCTCTCTCTCAAAAATAAATAAATATCAAAAAATTTAAAAAAAAAGAATGTTAAAAAAAAAAAAAGCCCATATAGAAAATATCCAGGAAATGAAGGCGCTATGCTGCAATGTCAGAAAACCATCCCAGAGACCCCACAGCACACAGGCCTATGCCCCCTGTTAATAGTATATGTAGTCTTTAAATGTGGCACAAGACATGTTTACTAATGCACCCGAACACCTTTAGTTTCCCTGTGATGAGAAGACAATAAACAGGTAAACTTAGACTTGTTTAGCAATTAATGTTTCAGTATTTTATTTTCTTTGGAAATGATCTAGACGGTCAATGAATTCTCATCATTTAATTTAACTTAGCAAAATTCTAAGGGTGGAAGTTACCAAAGAGATTTGGAAAACTACGGAAACCTTTCAAAAAACAATCATTGCTAAAAAGTTCACCTAAAAAGTCTTACCTCAATCACATCTACTTAATTCATTTGTTCTTAACAATCATACTTAGATTACACCTGAAAATTTCATGAGACAGCAAAGCCCTTAGCTATCATCTTAAGATTTTCTTTCATTTGTTTGTTTGTTTGGTTGGTTGGTTGGTTGTTTTTTGCTGACAAATTTTGTAACAAAAATAACATGAATTTATTTGACTTTAAGTAGAATATGGTATTACACTTAATGTGGAAACTCTAAAGATATGCCCATATTAATTAAACCAACAAACTTAAACTACCTTTAATTTCCTGAAAACTATCCTAGATCACATAAACTTGAGAACATTTGGGTTAGTTTCTATCATCTTTCTGAGATTTAGAAATGCTTGATTTATAAGCACTTAACTTGAAACTAATCATTAAATAGAGCTCTTTTACAAATTAATTTTGGCAATGGCAAGTGGAGGTAGAAAAATACCGTTTCTATATTGTACATATACGGACATACATAAACACAAAAAGATCTTACAGCTTTGAATTTTGAAAATTTAGCTATGAATCAGATACAACAATATAAAACTCACTAGTTTGTAAGATTATCTGCTCAAATGGCTGAAGCTTTTTACTAGTAATATTGGTGAGGATGCCTGATTTGTGCTTGTCCTTGACATGTAATCTTATGGACGTTGTGGAGCAGTTTTGTTGTGTTTTTGTTTTTTTAATTTTTTTAATGTTTATTTATTTTTGAGAGAGAGAAGCAGAGCCGGAGTTAGCACGGAGCCCACCAAGGGGCTCAAACCCACTGCAAGATCATGACCTGAGCCAAAGTCGGCTGCTTAACTGACTGAGCCACCCAGGCGCCTCGGCAGTTTGTATTTTTTTAAATTTAGGCCTCTTTTTCTTTTCTTTTCTTTTCTTTTCTTTTCTTTTCTTTTCTTTCCTTTCCTTTCCTTTCCTTTTCTTCTTTTTTTCCCCTTTAGTTTTAGGCAAATGTGGGCATTGTTTTAGGTACCTCCTGGGGTGTTTACGTTTCAAAGATATAGTAAGATTTACATCTTCAAGGGACAAAGAAAGAATGGAAGTTCCTTCAAGAAGGACTTTGGTTTCCTAAGGCTAACAACTCACAAGCCTTTTGAGATAAATTGGGGAGGTTTTAAGATTGGTAAAAAGGAATAGATGATGGGGCACCTGGGTGGCTCAGGTGAGTTTCAGCTCTGTGCTGACAGCTCAGAGCCTGGAGGGAGCCTGCTTTGGATTCTGTGTCTCCCTCTCTCTCTGCTCCTCCCCAGCTTTGCGCTCTCTCTTCTTTTTTTTCTCTCTCGAAAATAAATAAACATGAAAAAAAAAAATCTTTTAAAGGAATAGATGGGACCTTGTATTACCTCCAGAACTACATTTTATTTTTTATTTTGCAAAGATTTATAAGATAAGAACAGTTGCTCTCAATTTTTTTTCCCCAAAGAGTTAGGTTGCAGCCTAAATGATATTAAAGGGTTGACCCACCGTCCAGTTACATTGTCTCCATTTGCTTCTCTCCCTCTGGGCCCGTAAGTTTTAGGTTTGGGGAAGAGACTTTAAAAAATCCTATCAGGCTTTGAAGATCAGCTTCCAACTTCTAATCAACTTTTAACCAAAATACTACTACCCTTCCCCCACAAAAAACGGCATTTAAATATCTTGTCAGTTTTTAGCTTGGACAAACAATATATATTTGGGCAATATGGAAAAAACTTCATGCATCAAAGAGGCGTCTTTAAAAAGGGTGCAAAGGATACTACCTTCTCAAGACCCAAAGTCAGTCAAAAGAATCGAGAGCCTGCAAATCTCAGGCACACAGAAAGCCCAAGCCATGCATAGAACAAGTTTAGTAAGATTGTACCTTTTTTTTTTTTTTTTTGTATCTACAGTTTCTGGAACAGCAGTTCTCAGACATCAAATAAGCAGGTGTGCTGGAAGGTGGCATGCTTAATTCTTTGGATTTTAGGAAGGAGGAATTTACATTGAATGTGGGGTTTTAATTTCTGTTCTTTCATCTTGTAAAAAGGAGTCCCTAAGGCTAGCCATTAAAATTCTTTGTATCCACTTTTTAATTTGGTCTTTTCCACAGACGCTAGTAAGACAATAGTTTAGGATGAGAGCTCTCCAAAATTTTTCAACTATAGAAGTTTTCAATTCAAAAATCCATCCTCTGGCCATTGACAAGTAGGATCTATTAATCTCAATAGCAACTCAAACTAATAAGCTTTTTTATGGCTTGACCAAGGACGTAAGAAGCATCCCACAAGAGAATACAAAATATGCAGCCCTCACAAGATCCAGCAAGTTCATTCCCAAAGATTGCCTAGGAAAGCAAAAGCCTTTGATGCACAGGTGGTAAGGACAGTGTAGTGAATACAGTGTCTCTGGTTTCCCACAAGAACTCGAGATGCCTCCAGTCACAAACCTGCTAATCTGTGACACCAGGCAGGTGCTATTGGAATGAGACTTTCCCAGCACTAACAAAGAAAGGAAGGTTGAGGCTACAAGGGCTCCTTATGGACTGGGACCCTTTATGGCAAACTCCCCTGAGAGCTGGCATGGTTGGATGAAGAGAGTGCTGTTTGGGAGTCCGTGCCATGGAACCCCACTCTATTCAGCTGGTGCACCCTGGTAAGTGTACCTTCTGCATGGCAGAGACCAAAGAGAATTTGGCTTTGTCGTAAAGCCAAATTCTCAGGACATGGAATAAGACAAAAGGAAAAACCCCATCCAGTTTTTACATAGGGGACTCACGGCCAAGTTTGTTTGCACAGATGCCGGTCTGGTAACCATGGTCTGTGAGCCACGCTCGAATAGCGGGCTTATGGTGCCTATGCCTGTGTTCTGCCCTATGGCTCTTCCTCCTTATGACAAACTACACAAAAGGCAGAGACAAAAACAGCGACCATCTTTGGGAGGAAAACAATGGATAAAAGTCAAGGGTACTCATTACCAAATTTTAACTAGAGTGCCTATGTCCAAGGAACTAGTTCCACAAATACTTTATCCTGCTAAGCTAAATTTAGGGGGTGGGGAAAAGGGGGGAGGAGACTCTCATCATGCTTGCTTCCAACAGACCCTGTCAGCAGAGATCCAGGAAACCCTTGTGGTAAGAATTCTTACCTTCTGATGCTGTTTGTCTGAGGTGTCAGGATGTCTCAGCTATAGCAGCCTCAGAACGAGCAGTGTCCACACCATGAAGTAAATCCTGCCAACTGTCAGGGAGGGAAAATTTTTTCTCTACCCTTCTACATTCTTCTGGTGGTCTAATCAGATTGACATGAGACAGAGTAACAGGAGAAAAACACATTCAATCATATATGTAGAGGGGTCCCAGAGAACATGAGATCCACAGGCAGCCAGGCAAATGAGGCTTATATGCTACCTGAGCTAAGGAGAAGAGGGTAGAGGGGTTGGGAGACAAAGACAATTCACAGAAAGACAGCAAGAGCAGATGTTTGCCATGCCACACTGAGAAGTCTTTCTGATATAAAAGAACCGCATCTTTGGTGATAGCTCTCTTTTTGTTGCAGCCTCCCCTGTCTAAATGTTTTGGGGCAGTTTAGGGGGGCAGGTAGAAAGAAAAACTTCTTGAGTCTTTGTTTCTCAAAAATAGTCACTCTAAAATAATCCTCATGCCAAAGAAACACATTTTGGGGTGGTAAATCTTGCTCCCCTGCAATTCACATGCATTTATTACAAATATACCAGGTTTCTCCACATTTCTGGAAATTACTAGAGTTGGCTGCTATGCCACTTTCAAGAAAGGGGAATGAGTGATCTCTGGCCGATCTATTTATTTTTCATCCAACTGATATTTATTGAACACTTGGTAGTATGCACCCAGTACTGTCAGAGACTTAAGTTGCAACAGCAAACAAGACAGATCACAGTCTGTGTCAAATAGGATTTATATTCTAGCAAGAGAGACACACAAATAAATTGTAGTCAATGTTGTGAACGAGACTAAGGAGCTGCACCAGAAAATAACCACTTTGGACAAGGTGGTGAGAGAGGCCTCGGAGGAGGTGATACTGAAGCTGAAGAGACAAAGAGCCAAGCGTTTAGGCTGCAAATGTGCACACAGCCCAGGAACTGGGTCCTCCTCTTTCAGCAGATGTGTATTGTTCAGAAGGGAGCCTGCTGCACAAATATGGCCTTCATGTCTGAGTCTGCACTGCTGCCAACAATTCACCCTCTGCACCCAATTGCCAATATCCTCCTCCCAAGCCAGCCTTTGGCTCCCCTGCTTGTCTGCAGCCCCTTGTTTAGGCTGCTGCCTGAGCACTCGGCGGAGCAAGCTGGCACAGTAGGGTTTTTCTGCAAGTGCACAGACCTGTACAAATCCCAGGCCCTGATGAACCATCATCTGCAGTGATAGTTCAATAGAGTGTCGGGTATTTTTCCTCAGTTCATCTTTATTTCTGGAGAAATGTCTTCAATAAACAGCCTTACCTTTTGCTAAAATGAAATTAAACCCGTGTGAAATAGGACATTTTGTATGAGCCCTAAGTGCTACAGAAATTGATACCCATTGGTTTGTTTCTAGGAAGTTCTGAGACTTTATTTGTAAAAATGAAAATTCACAGGCAGCATTAATGAAAACCCAGCCCAAACTCTCCTTTTCAAGGTGAGGCAGACTCTGGGCGCTTGGGTGGCTCAGTCAGTTAAGCCTCTGACTTCGCCTCAGGTCATGATCTCTTAGTGCCTGCGTTGGGCTTTGTGCTGACAACTCAGAGCCTGGAGCCTGCTTCAGATTCTGTGTCTCCCTCTCTCTCTCTGCCCTTCCCTGCTCACACTCTGTCTCTCTCTCAAAAATGAATAAATGTTAAAAAAAAAAAAATTAAGATGAGGCGGACTCACTACTTCCCACAGCCCCACCCATCTCCCTCCCACCCAGACTGCCTTCTGTCTTCAGCTGGTCTCTCCAATGTTGTCAAGCCCAGGCTCCTGTCACTCCCTCCCTTCCCACCAATCCATGCCCTGTGCCACACAGACCCTTGTCCCCCACACTTCTTGGGAACTATAACATGACCATGAATGAGGGCTCAGATGGTTTCAAATAGTATCATCGTTTGTTCTTGACTATCAGAGCAGGGGAGATGCAGGAGGCTTTCACAAACCAATAGGTAGGGAGTAAGGGTTCTCTGGCGTTATCAGCTGCCTGATGGGGAAAAAAGGGTGCAATAACTGGGGACATGCTGCTAAGCTTACAGCAGCCCTTGGGGTCCTAAGTTCAGGGTCAGGCCTGTGATCCCAGCGGGGGTCCTTCATGACAGTTCCTTTTATCCGAATGCCTCCTGGGCTCTGGTCCTTTCTCAGGTGCTTTGTTGTGCAATTTGAATGACAGAATGCATGCACGACATTTAGCATTAAGAGTAAATGCCCAGCAAATGTTAGCTGGGTTTTTTGTTTGTTTTGTTTGTTTATTATTATCGCTATTATTTACAAGTGCTTACTATGTGCCCCAAAATGGTAGATCCTCACTTAGTTTTTACAAAAGTTTGGGTGATTTTAATTTTCACAACGGATGTCTAAAGTAGATAATGTATCATTTGGGCGCAGAGAAGTTGGGTCATTTGCCCAAAGCTACACGGCTAGTCAGTAGTAAAGCTAAAATACAAATCTATGCTGCCTCAACTCTAGATTTCAATTCTCTTTCCTGTCTCCCATGTTCATGAATCCTGACATTACAAAGTCCGACTCAGACCCTCCAGTGAGTCTCCAACACCTGCTGAATGAACTCCATGTCCCTCTGCATGTCCTTCAAATGAGGAAGCTCATTGTCACTTCATCTCAGGTCACCCTACAGCTCACGTCCTGGGTTTGCACCGTGGGAGTCTATCTGGAGTCCCCTCCAGTGCCAAGCACACAGGAATGAGGGTGTGAATGTGTGAATGCAGGGAAGTCCAAATTGTGAGGCTCACTCTGGAATATCCTGAAAAGTTTAGTTTGGGGTATGTGAAAGTGAGAGATTTGGGTTTTCTCTCTCTTCACATTAGGCAAGAAGTAGGCATGATTCAAAGCAGAAGAGAAGCAACGACTTGAAAAAAAGGCTAATTATTGAAGAAATAGGGGATGACATTGCTGCTAATAATAAAATTTTAATCGATCTAGTTTTCACTTCAAGACCATTTGCTCAGGGAGGCCTCCCTGAACTCCTAAATGAGGTTAGCACCCCATTAAATGCTCCTGTAGCACCCTTTACTTCTTAAAAAACTTTTCTTTTGATGGTCCATCACATTTGAAATCATTTGTTCTATATCTACTTCATATAACAAGCTTTGCAAGGGCAAGAATGTCATCTTGTTCATGCTGAATTCCCAGCAGTCGACACAGTTGCTTGGCACAGAGTAGATAATTGAATAAATATTCATTTACAGCAAGATTAATAGTATTTCTCAGCCAAAGAGTGATCATGCTTCTGCTTGCCAATACCAATAAGAGAAAAGGAAATTTGATTTATTTATAAAAGAATCTAAACATGATACTCTGGGGGCGCCTGGGTGGCGCAGTCGGTTAAGCGTCCGACTTCAGCCAGGTCACGATCTCGCGGTCCGTGAGTTCGAGCCCCGCGTCAGGCTCTGGGCTGATGGCTCGGAGCCTGGAGCCTGTTTCCGATTCTGTGTCTCCCTCTCTCTCTACCCCTCCCCCGTTCATGCTCTGTCTCTCTCTGTCCTAAAAATAAATAAACATTGAAAAAAAAAAAAAATTAAAAAAAAAAAAAAAACATGATACTCTGATCGAAGCAACATGCAGTTAGTTAAGTGTTAGTTCAAGTATAATTCCTTTGTCAGTATCAGTGAATGACTCAACCTGTTAGATAAGGAGGAAGATCCTCCCTATCACCCTCTTGCTTAAAAGCTTCCCAACTCTCTTTCCGGTGAAGTTCTCCCCAACCTGCTCTCCCAGCTATCTCTTCTTCTGCTATCCCAGATACCCCTCACCATTCCCACAATCCACCTAGCACTTGCTGATCCCACTTTCTGGGATAGTCTTCTCTATTTCTGTGTCTATGCTCCTTTTAAACTCAAACTAAAGCCCTCTCCACGTCCCAAATACAGAACAATTGATTTTCATGTGCCCAGCCCACAGCACTCCGTACTTGCCCCTGGAAGTCCAGAATTCTGAAATTGTACACGATGAGTTCCTGGAGTCACTAATCGTGTCTTGTTCATCTTCACATCTCCAGTGCCTAGCACACGACTGCCTGAAGGTCAGCACATATTCTGGTGAATAAAGACAAAAGAAAACCTCAGGTCCTCCTTGACTGTTCCTTTTCCCTCACACCCTATATCCACTCCATCAGCAGGTCCAGCCTAGTCTGTCTTCAAAACATGTCATGAATCTAGCCCCTTCTCACCACCTGCCTAGCCTAGGCCACCATCATGTCCTGCCTGGGTGACCACAATAGCCTCCTGACTGATGTCTGGCTTCTGCCTGCAATTTATTTTGCACACAGCAGCCATGTTAGCCTTTTAAAATGTTCCCTAGGGTCGCCAGGGCGGCTTAGTTGGTTAAGTGTCCAACTCTTGATTTCAGCTCAGGTCATGATCTCACAGTTCATGGGGTCCAGCGCCATGTCAGGCTTTGTGCTGTCAGCATGGAGTCTGCTTGGGATTCTCTCTCTCTGCATCTCCCCCCACTCATGCTCTCTCTCTCTCTCAAAATAAATAAACTTTAAAAAATAAATAAATAAAAATAAATAAATAGAATAAAATATCCCCCTTCATGAGACCATCCAATGGCCTCCAGAACACTTAGAATAAAATTCAAACACCTCACTGAAGCCCCAATTGATCTTGCCTTTGCCCCCTCTGCCTCCACATCCTACTTACCATTCTGCCAACATGCCAAGCCTTGTCTTTGCACATGTTCCATCTGTCCCCACATGACTTACTACCCGACATTCAATTCCCCTCTCAGTGTCAGCTCATCAGATAGGCTTTCCCTGACCACCTTATCTAAAACAGTACCCCAGGGGACTTGGGTGGCTCAGTCCATTAAGTGTCTGACTTCAGCTCAGGTCATGATCTTGTGGTCTGTGAGTTCAAGCCCTGCGTTGGGCTCTGTGCTCAGAACCTGGAGCCTGCTTCAGATTCTGTGTCTCCCTCTCTCTCTGCCCTGCCCTGCTTGCTCTCTCTCTCTCTCCCTCTCTCTCAAAAATAAACATCAAAAAAATTAAAAATAAATAAATAAAATAAAATAGTACCCCACATCTCTCTACCTTCTCACGTTACCTTATTTTCTTGTGTTGTACTTATCATTATCAGGCTTATTATTAACTATTTATATATTAATTTTCTGTCTCTTTCACTATGATAGTAAGATCCATGAAGATAGAAATATTGCCATCTTCACAGCTTCACAGCCTTTTCAGTGCATAGACCTCCTCTATAATGTAAGTAGTAGGTGTCAACAAAAGTATGTTGAATGGAAGTTTTTAAAAATTTTGGAGGCATCCAAATGGAGGCATCTTCCAAAAATGGCAGAAAGGCAGGTCTCATGCTTGATGACTGAGGCTACCTTCTGGGCCTCTAGGTACCCATCATGGCTCATCATTGTCAAGCAGGTACTGCTGGCTTGGAAGGTGGTGGTTGTCCACTGTGAGGGCAATGAGCTTTTCTGGAAATTTCTATAGAAACAAGTTAAAATACCTGGCCTTCCTCCACAAGTGTATGGACACCAACTGGTCCTGGGCCCCTACCACATCTTTGGGCGAACAGTAGAGACCTCTGCCCACCAGATGAAGAAGGCCAGGTGGCTCTGACCACCTCAGGCTGTTGGATGGGAGCGCACCACCCTCTGACAAGAAAAAGTCAGTTGATGTTTACTGCTGCCCTGGAGACTGTGTCTCGTCCATGAGAGTTTGTCCATCTGGGATGCCTGGCTCACAACATTGGCTGGAAGTGCCAAGAGGTGACAGCCACCCTGGACGAGGAGAAGAAGGAGAAGGCCAAGATTCATTAGAACAGCTCATGAGGTTATGGAAACAAACCAAAAAGAAGATGGAGAAGAAACATGACCAATCTACAGAGACCCTCAAAACCCTATGACTCCCAGTCTGAACACAGTAAAGATTGTTTATTCTTCATGCTGGGCCTGACCTGCCCTTCCTCCATTACCGCCCTGGGATGTGGGGGATCCAAGAGCTGCCATCCGGGGTTTAGAAGGCTGCGGACACAGAAAGGGCTTAGTCACCACTCCTGTTTAAGAAAGACCTCTCTTTAAAAAGTCACTTTACACATCTGTAAGATCTATGAAGGCATAATTTGTCTGTGACCTACTTGTTTATGAGAGTTTTAGAAGATCAATAGCAGGAACAACCATAGTTACTTCAGTTTCAGTATTTGCAAACCTGAGCTGGAAAACTGTAATTGGAGGGGACTCTGCATTGTGAGTGAGGCATCTGTTTGAAACTAACTTCTCAAGTGGTTGTACACAATACTCTGCAGCTGCTAGAATATGGGAAGGTGCTTGCGGGGGAGTGTGAGCCTGGTGTGGTCCAAAGGTATTCATCATCGTGCATAGGCTGGGAAGACCTAGAACCAAGAGGCTACAAGCATTGTCCTTGCTGCTTCCCTGTATTTTGTGATCAGAAATGAGTAAGTTGGGGTTTTTTTCATAATTTTCTTTTTTTTTAATTTAAATTTTATTTTTTTAATTTACCTCCAAATTAGTTAGCATATAATGCAACAATGATTTCAGGAGTAGATTCCTTAATGCCCTTTACCCATTTAACCCATCCCCCCTCCCACAACCCCTCCAGTAACCCTCTGTTTGTTCTCCATAGTTATGAGTCTCTTCTGTTTTGTCCCCCTCCCTGTTTTCATATCATTTTTGCCTCCCTTCCCTTATGTTCATCTGCTCTGTGTCTTAAAGTCCTCATATGAGTGAAGCCATATGATATTTGTCTTTCTCTGACTGACTAATTTTGCTTAACATAATACCCCCTAGTTCCATCCACGTAGTTGCAAATGACAAGCTTTCATTCTTTCTGATTGCCGAGTAATACTCCATTGTATATATGTACCACGTCTTCTTTATCCATTCATCCATCAATGGACATTTGTGTTCTTTTCATACTTTGGCTATTGTTGACAGTGCTGCCATAAACATGGGGTGCACGTGCCCCTTTGAAACAGCATACCTGTATCCCTTGGATAAATACCTACTAGTGCAACTGCTGGGTCGTAACGTAGTTCTATTTTTAATTTTTTGAGGAACCACCATACTGTTTTCCAGAGTGGTTGCACCAGCTTGCATTCCCACCAACGATGCAAAAGAGATCCTCTTTCTCTGCATCCTCACCAACCTCTGTTGTTGCCTGAGTTGTTAATGTTAGCCATTCTGACAGGTTTAAGGTGGTATCTCATTGTGGTTTTGATTTGTATTTGTATTGATTTGATTTGATGAGTGATGCTGAGCATTTTTTCATGTGTCGGTTGGCCATCTGGATGTCTTCTTTGGAGAAGTGCCTATTCATGTCTGTTGAGTTTGATAAGTTCTTTATAGATTTTGGATACTAACCCTTTATCTGATATGTCGTTTGCAAATATCTTCTCCCATTCTGTCGGTTGCCTTTTAGTTTTGCTGATTGTTTCCTTTGCTGTGAAGAAGCTTTTTATTTTGATGAGGTCCCAATAGTTCATTTTTGCTTTTGTTTCCCTTGCCTCTGGAGACATGTTGAGTAAGAAGTTGCTGCGGCCAAGATCAAAGAGGTTTTTGTCTGCTTTCTCCTCTAGGATTTTGATGGCTTCCTGTCTTACATTTAGGTCCATTTCATCCATTTTATTTTTGTTTATGGTGTAAGAAAGTGGTCCAGGTTCATTGTTCTGCATGTCGCTGTCCAGTTTTCCCAGCACAACTTGCTAAAGAGACTGTCTTTATTCCATTGGATATTCTTTCCTGCTTTGTCAAAGATCAGTTGGCCATACGTTTGTGGGTCCATTTCTGGGTTATATATATATATATATATATATATGAGAGAGAGAGAGAGAGAGAGAGATGGATGAGAGGGCAGTGTTTTGAGAAACAAAACTGGATACAGAAAAAAAATTGTCTGAGGATAGCCTTGATGAAATATGATAATGACAAAATCAGAGGACTCCAGACACAAGACCTTTGCTTCTACTAATACATTTTCTTTTTTAAACAGCCAGAATTGTTTCAAAAAAGGCGGGGGGGGGGGGGCACTTTGTTCCCTGGGGACATATTAATGGGGATATAGTTGCACATCATTTGTAGGGCCTCAGTCCAGAAGTAAGTTAATCTGATGCCTGAGTCTTGCCCATGAATGAATGGCTTATAGAGGCAGATGAAGGGGGTGTGAAAATCTCATCTGGGTACCACAGAGGCATGGGTTTAGCTGGAGTTCAAGAGTATCCTCTGAATAGCCTGTTTCCACTTCTGTCTTTGGCAAGAGGTGGCTATTATCAGTTTCCATCATTTCTCCCATGAAATGGGTACCTTATGATTGATTATTCTCATTCCTATTTCCACTGTCTCCCACTTCAGACAGGGATGTATTTCTGTGATGAAGAAAATGATCTAAAAAAGCTTTAAGATTAAAGATGCTTTCTAAAGATTAGTGTAAAACCTCTTCAATTCAGGGTGCCTGGGTGGCTCAGTTGGTTAAGCATCTGGCTTTGGCTCAGGTCATGATCTTGCGGTTTATGAGTTGGAGCCCCGCGTCGGGCTCTGTGCTAACAGCTCAGAGCCTGGAGCCTGCTTCAGATTCTGTGTCTCCTCCTCTCTGTGCCCCTCCCATGCTCATGCTCTGTCTCTCTCTGTCTCTCAATAATAAATAAATGTTAAAAAAAATTTTTTTTAATAAAAATTAAAAAAAACCTCTTCATTTTGGATTCTGCTAACTCTGGGAACTCAGAATTCATCATCAGTTTCATCAGGCTAAGACTTACCTTAGTGCAATGATGAGGAAAACAGAGGTTACTAAGCAAACTAGTGGTGGTGACATTATTTGCAAACGGTGTAACCAATTTAAGAAGACTTCTTCCCACCAGGCTTAAAAACAGTTTCTCAACACTATTAATTTTTTCACATTTAAAAACTGAGGTATATTAAGAAATTAAAAATAGAACTACCCTACGGACCCAGCAATTGCACTACTAGGTATTTATCCGAGGGATACAGGTATGCTGTTTCGAAGGGACACATGCACCCCAAAGTTTGTAGCAGGACTATCAACAATAGCCAAAGTATGGAAAGAGGACAAATGTCCACCAATGGATGAATGGATAAAGAAGATGTGGTATAGATATAGATATAGATATAGATATAGATATAGATATAGATATATACACACAATGGAGTATTACTTGGCAATCAAAAAGTGAAATCTTGCCATTTACAACTACATGGATGGAACAAGAGGGTATTATGCTAAGTGAAATTAGAGAAAGACAAATATCATATGACTTCACTCATATGAGGACTTTAAGACACAGAACAGATGAACATAAGGGAAGGGAGGCAAAAATAATATAAACACAAGGAGGGAGACAAACATAAGCGACTCATAAATATGGAGAAAAAACAGGGTTACTGGAGGGGTTGTGGGAGGGGGGATGGGCTAAATGGGTAAGAGGCATTAAGGAATTTACTCCTGAAATCATTGTTGCACTATATGCTAACTAACTTGGATGTAAATTAAAAAAATAAATTAAGAAAGAAAGGAAGAAAGAAAGAATGAAAGAAAGAAAGGGAAAGAAAAGGAAAGAAAAGAAAAAGATCCTTAAAAAAGCTGAGGTATAATTTACATACGGTAAAATTTGCCCTTTACAGTATACGGTTCCACTCGTTTTGAAAAATCCATACAGCTATATAATCACTATCATACGCAAGATACAGAGCAGTTCCAGAATCCCCCACAATTTTCCCATTCTTTGCGTGGTAGCCTCTCCCCACCCCAAACTTCTAGAAACTTCTCATCAGTTTTCTGCCCCTTTAGTTTTAATATTCGAGAATGTCATATAAAGGGGATCATACAGAATGTAACATTTTGGAGCTGACATCTTTCATTTGGCATGACACAACTAAGATTCACTCGTGCTGTTGGGCAGATAAATAGTTTGTTCCATTTCGTGGCTGAGACTATCCATCGTGCCACAGTGTGTTCATCCGTTCACCAGTTCATGGACCTTCAGGTTGTTTCTAGTTTTTGGTGAATAAGAATAAAGCCACTAGGCAAATTCGCATACAGGTTTTTGTGTGGACCTAAGTTTTTACTTCACTTGTGTGGATACCTCAGAGCAGGATTGCGGAGTGGTAGGGTAACTAAATGTTTCACTTTTTAAGAAACTGCTAAGCTGTTTTCCCAAGTGGCACTGTTCCACTTCTCATTTCCAACAGAATCATGTGACCGTTCTGGTGGCTCCACGTCCTTGCCAGTTATTTTCAGGTTGTTGTTTGGTTTTGGTTTTTACTTTAGCCATGTTAATAGATGTGTAGTGGTATTTCACGGTAGTTTTAATTTGCATTTTTCTATTGGGGATGTTGAGCATCATACTATGTGCTGATTTGCCATTCAAATATCACCTTTAGTGAAGTGAAAATTCAAATCTTTTGCCCTTTCTAAAAATTGGGTTTAACTATTAATACAATGGCCGATATGTATATAAACATCCATATATGTATTGTTTCCTTTGATCACAGCCCTGGGAGGGAAGCAGGGCAGATGTTATTCCTTAACTCTCAGTTTTCCAGTTCCCTGAGAAATTGAGGCTAGAATGGTTAAATGACTTGCCCAAGTTCACACCAAGTGGCAGTACGAGGGTTTGAGCCTGGCCTGTCACTGATACTCCTTCCTCCACTAACTGCTGACTTATCCTTCCTGAGGGCTGGGAGGGCCACTGCTGGCTCAGCGGGACTGTGAACTGTCAGCTGAGGCTCTGGCTGAGTAAACCAGCACCAGCCAAATTATGGAAAGGTAGTTTGTGCTTGCCAGCTGTGGTACAGACACTTCCATCCCCTTTCTCCAGCAAAACTTCCCTGTGCTTTGTCTCCCTTCTCTGGAGTCCAACTCCCAGCTACTAACATGTAGAAGAAAAAAGAAAAATCTATCACAGAAATCTTCCCTGACTCTCTCCTCTTCCCACTCCTGCTTGGGGAGTTTTGCATTTTAACAGGGGCTTTGGGAGACACCTCTTCTTCATGTAGTGATTTTCAAACTGTCTATTGGAGCTTCAAGTTTCCCCAAGAAAGGGCCTAAAGACCAGTTCAGGTGTGATAGTTACCAGAGGGCAGGTGGGTGGGGCATGGGTGGAATAGGTGATGGGGATTAAGGAATGCAGAAGAGGGTTTTATTACCAAGAAACCCCACAAAAACAAATAGCCCAGCACAGGTGGGAGGTGGGTGAATGGCAAGAGGCTTTGGATCCACCTCACCTAACCAAAGTGGTTCCATTTTTATTTGTTTACATAGAGGGTTTCATTTAAGATTTTATTTGAAAAGAAGAATGTGTTGCTCTCCAAAACATCCATAAAATAAACAAACCACATATTTTTCATAAATCCCGGAATGCAGATATTTTACTAATTGAGAGTGATTCCTGAGCATCCCCACATTCCCAGGTCAATGTGAGTCATCAAGATTTTCCCTCATTGAAAAACAGAACTGAGTTTCCTAATCTGTTCTCCATGACACACTTCTGATAGGTTACATCAAGGTATCGACTCCTTTTGGCCCTGGGGGCATATAGAAGGGCTTGGCTGGTGTTTTCAGACCTTGATCATTTCCATCTGTTTACTCTAATGCACTAAATAATATATTTTTCTATGTGTGTCCTGATGTGGAAAAAGTTAGAAAGCACCAAAATAGAATAGTGGCTTGGGCTTGGGCTCTGGAGTTATGTAGTCAGGTGTCCTGATTCTCACTTACCAGCTGAGTGGTCCTGGAAAATTGACTAAGGTATCTAAACCTCAGTTTCCTCATCTGTAAAGTAGGGATAATAGCACCATATTGCTCAGGACCATTGTGAGGATGAAAAGATAATGTATGTGGCACACAGGGCACAGTTCCTGTTACAGATGAAGCACTCAGTAAACAGTAGCTCCATTATCAATAGCCCCTTCAGCCCTGGAGGTCAAGTTTGCCACAGGTGTACTGCTGCTCTTAAAATGAGTATAAATGTGAAGCAGCAGTAACCAAATAGGGTCACAATTTTTAAAGTTATTGATGTTTCTAACACTTCGTTTTCATCTCTCTGGTAAGAAAGATGAAACATACATGTTTGAATGCCATTAACAATGCCTCAGGAAGCAATGCTTCAGAAAGAGCAGAAGCAAAGTAAAATAATTAATGTGTTCAGAAGTTTTTTAAAGGCACATTTTTCTTTGTATTTTGTTACAAAAAGCAATCGCCTTAGTGATGGTTGAACAGATCCAAATGAACCATTATGGTTTGGACACATCCTTAAAAGATTTTTCTTTTGAACACCAAATGACCTCACATTACTGTCCTTTGATCTACTGTAATCATTTTTTATATTTTCCTATAATATTCTAAAGTACAAGAGACTGTAGTTCAGTATAGCCACATCAGTATCCTTTAACCCAGCCAACTGTAGGTTGCAATAGGAAAGGTTTTCATAAGAAGGAATACTTACCAAATCCATGGATCTCTTTGCAAAATGATTTTATTCATTTGAGCAGTAAAAGTATGTCTCAAACTGACCCAGTGTTTTCCAATATCTAGTGGGAGTATTTTCAATTCAGTTCAGGTCAAAGTGTGACACTGTGAGGGTCTTTTTTGAAGTATGTAGTATTATCCCTGCTCTTAAGAAATCTAATTTCATTATCTTCCAATTCTAGCTCATATTTCCAGCATTTCCACAAATAAACACCTTAACTATGGTGCCCACCCTTCTGTGTCCAAGGTTCAAACACAAATGGCATTTCAGAGTCTCCATTTGGAAGAATGATGGATTTGCCTCTGACAGACTCACTTGAGATAGAAGTTTCTCTGCTACTGCCCCAGAAGAAGAGATGAGCCCCATTTCACAATCAAAATAGAGGATAGCAAAGGAGTCTAGTGACAGTGTTTCAGCTGAGTTTGTAGACTACCACCCAACTGAGAAAGTTATTCAACAACCTGCTCCATTCCTGACCATCTAGGTAGCCTGGAACAAGTTATTTCACCTCTTTGTGCCTCAGTTTCCTCATCTGTAAAACATACAAGTTTGCATG
Source organism: Prionailurus viverrinus (assembly GCF_022837055.1). NCBI lineage: Eukaryota > Metazoa > Chordata > Mammalia > Carnivora > Felidae > Prionailurus > Prionailurus viverrinus. The sequence continues at coordinate 82,762,905 of NC_062562.1, read as the reverse complement.
TGGGTAAATATATTAGAAGAGTGATGTATCTAGGAAGCACCTCACTGAATGTTCCCTGTTGCTGTTATGAGTCATACAATAGTGGTAATACTATTGTTACTTTCCTGAACACTAATCCAAAAGGCAGTCATTAGCTCTGCATACCTGCCCTGTGTTGGGAGGAGGAGAGAAGTGTGGGAACCAATCAGCCCAAAGCTGGAAACACTAGGGCTGTTAGGTGAGATGTGGGGCAGGAAACAAGCCCTCCTTCCTCTGCAGCAATCCCTGGCTCCTTTCTATGGTGTCTCCCTCACCCTTCTGCACATGGTAAAATTAACTCTTCTTTGATTTCCTTACATTTCCTTCTCCTGCACAATTTTTTTTTTCTCTGGAGATAAGAACCACCTAGGAAAACCAGTAGTGCAGATACTTATTTTTTTAATGTTTATTTCTGAGACAGAGACAGAGCATGAGTGGGGGAGGGGCAGAGAGAGAGGGAGACACAGAATCAGAAGCAGGCTCCAGGCTCTGAGCTGTCAGCACAGAGCCCAACATGGGGCTCGAACTCACAAACCGTGAGATCATGACCTGAGCCGAAGTCAGCCACTCAACTGACTGAGCCACCCAGGAACCCCTGCAGATACTTATTTATGGCAATAAGTAGTCTCTTCCTAGTGGGTCACTTCTCTGGTTACCGTCACTTGAGTTATATTCCATAAAAGAAACAAGCTGTTGAAACACAGTAGATGAGGTTTTTTTGTTTGCTTGTTTTTTTAATCTCAGGCACATGAAGTGCAATACAGCATTTTATTTGTCAATATTGCTGGGTTCCTACAAGATAAAGTCAAGAGATCACACATCTTTTAACTCAAAGATAACAGTATGTGTATGAGTGTGTGTATGATTTATGTACATATATACTAATAATATATAATTACATATTAGTCTATTTTCTTAAGTATTTATTTATTAGAGTGAGAGAGAAAGAGTGGGGGAGGGGCAGAGAGAAAGAGAAAGAAAGAAAGAGAGAATCCAAAGCCCACACGGGGCTCGATCTCATGAAGCACAAAATCAGAACCTGAGCCAAAATCAAGAGTCAGTCTGCTTAACCAACTGAGCCACACAGGCACCCTTAATCAGTCTATTTTCTAGGAGAGATCCAAAGTGACTGGAACCAACAATAAGAAGGGGAAGAAACTTAATCCTAACTTAGGATGGGGACCTGCATCTGCCCCCCAATAGAGTGTGAGCTATTGAGGGTCCGTCTTGCCTGTGGTTCATCTGAACATTCATTGGCATAGTGAGTAATGACTCTCCAGAGATAAAGCTCCTTTAAGCAACATCATCATGGCTGAGAAGATTAACAAGGGAAAGAATATCTGTTAAAAGTCAGGAGAACTAAACTACCTGTTCTCCATCCAGAGCTTCTCTATGTCTCTTTAGTTTAGAACTAAACTGAAATAGAGCTTCTCTATCTCTCTCCATCCCAGGGACCACTGATGAAAGCCAAGAACTCTTCCCAGTGCCCTTTCTGTGGCTGCTGTCCTCCCTTTGCACTCCTGCCCCAAACTTACTGATTTCCCTTCCCACTTCAAATACACACTAGCAATTCACCACCATCCTCCCCCTCTGAAAATTGATAAAAGTCATAGACACAAACCTTTTTTTTGCTGATTATCCTCTAAATGAAGATCTTCTCTGAAGTATTTGCTCAAGTAGGCATCTGGTTTCAAGTCTTCCATTTCTGTGTGTGGAACAGATTGATTTGTTCATCAAATATTCACTGAGCCTTTATCACTGTGTCAAACACTAGTAATTCCCACTGTGATAAACAAGACTAAGGTGGCCATTGCCCTCGTGAAGATTTGCCACCTAGTAGTTGAAACTGATATTAATCAAATAAGCAGGCAGATATATAATTACAAATTATAATTACTATTAGGAAATAAAAGCAAGATGTTCTTGAGGACAGCACAATATCTACCTTGGATTGGGTCCTCTAGGGTGATATTTAAGTGACCTAAAGAATAAAAAAGAACTCACCATGTGAATAGTTGGGGGGAGAACCTTCTGGGCAGAAGAATCAGTAATGATATCCCAGAATAGAGAAGGCGCTTGGTGCATTTAGGAACTGAACGAAGGCCAGTGTGGGTGGAGAATAGAAAATAAATGGGGATGAAGCTGAGGAGTCTGGCAGGGGCCAGATCATGCAGGCTTTTGTGGGTTATGATATTAATTTTGCATTTTCATCTAATAGCATTGAGAATCCACTGAAGTTTTAAGCAAAGGAATGACATGGTCTACTTTGTGTCGCAAAGAGATTCTTGTGGGTGCTGTATGGAGAATAATTAGTAGTAGGCGAGACTAGAAGTAAAGAGAAGAGTGGATTACGGGAGTAGCCCTGTGAGAAACAGTGGCTTGGAACGTACATCCTTGGTTATGGGAACTAGGTTAGTTGTCTTGAGCTCTGAGCTCAGGAGAGGGTGTGTATCCTACACTTCTCTTGTCTGAACAGCACTGAAATTCATTTTTGAATTCTCTGTCTTCAACAGTATTGCCAAGGGTTTATGAAAGAGGTCCACACTACGGTGTTTTTTTTTTTTTTAAGTTCTTGTTAATGTTTATTTATTTTTGAGAGACAGAGTGTGAATGGGGGAGGGGCAGAGAGAAAGGGAGACACAGAATCCAAAACAGGCTCGAGGGTCTGAGCTGTCAGCACAGAGACTGATGCAGGGCTGGAACCCACGAACCATGAAATCATGACCTGAGCCAAAGTCAGGCACTTAACCGACTGAGCTACCCAGGCACGCCCATGGCTGTTTTTAACTGTGTTTATCTTGGGCAGCCCACACTGGTTGCAGTCCTTCTAGGGAGTGCCCTAAATCTTGACCTCAGGTGGTGAGAGTCCAAGTATACTTGAAGATAAGACTGATAAGACTTGTGGGTGGATTGTATTTGTGAGGTGAGGGAGAGAAAGGAATCAAGCATGATTCCAGGGGATGGTTGTGCCACTCACCAAGATGGGGAAATGAGGAAAGAATGCAGAATAGGCTTGGGGAGAAAAGATTTCCACTTTTGACCTGTTAAATGAAGACCCCAGTGAATGATCCGAGTGGAGACAGCAAATAGACAGGTGGACACACCAGCCCAGAGCTCGTAGCATAGAGCTCAGCAGAAACATTCAGGAGTATTGCTTTTGTATAAAAGCCACATGAATAGAGGAGAATAGCTAGGAGACACTAAAAAGAAAGAAAATGACCTAAGACCAACCCCTGAGAAATGCCAACATTTAGAGGTCAAGTAAAAGAAGAGGAAATTGAGAAGGAACTGCCAAAGAGAGAGTCTAAACAATAGGAGAACAGTGTGTCATGGGAGCCCAGAGTTGGCTTTGTTTCTGGCAGTGAAATGTGGTGAGACAAAGCATTAGGATGAATACAGAGAGATAGCCTCTGGACTTGCCAATAGAAAGATCACTGGTGACCTGGACAAGAGCAGGTAGAGGAAGTCAAGTTGGAATAAGAGGCTTTTTCCTTTCTGATTTCAGCCCATTGGGCTGGGAACACTGTTTGGACAATGGGGCTGCAGAAACCCCCGCAGGCCCACATGGCTGATTTTGTCTTCCTAGGATGCATCTCTGTTATTTCCAGTTCTGGTTAGAACATCTCAGGAAGAATGTGGGCAGCTCATCTTCCTGGGCACCGACTCAGCAAATGAACACAATCACATGCTTTAGGCGGTGGCCGGGTTGGAGAAAAAAAAGAAGGGGGAAGGAGCCAGGAGAAAATAAGGTTTGAAGGAAGCAGAACAAAATATGGTTGTTACTTCTGGTTATTGTGTATCAAGATTTCATGAAAACTGGAGTTTGAAATGTTAGAGTAGGACTCTTCCTGACCACCAGGGTTCCTGTCACCCGGATGAGGCCGGTGAAAGGGCAAGGTGGGGGAGGGGCTGTCTGCTGCCCTTGGCGCTTATACACAGCTTTGCAGGCTCCTGCCTCGTGCAGACACCTCATGGCTAGTATTCAGATGGAGAATTCTTGTCCAGAAAAATGAAAACTATTAAGCCACTTATACAAATGTCCATCCTTTAAGTCATTTTATGTTAAGATCTAGTTCATTTTAATTTCTCACTAATACTCGCAGTCAGTAGTAGCTTGGAATATTTTAGCATGTAGTTTCTCCCACTAAGAATTTAATGATCTATAAACAAACACTTGAGAAATCTTTTTATCATAAGAGGTATTCTTTTGTGCTTTGTATTTTGAATGATTTCACCTTCTAGTTTATTATCACAAGTAAGATGTTCAGAAATAAATGCTAAGTATTCTGTTCAGTGAGGGGGTCTAGTCCCTGTTGGTCAGCAGTGGCCATTGAGCATGTCCATTTCACATGCTTTGATCCTATTTGCAAGGCAAGATGTTAGGAAAATTTTCTCAGTAAGTGCAAAAGAGGAAAGAAACCCAACATTTTACTCTTGGCTGACCCATTTTGTCATCTTGGTCAAATTACTTAACCTCTCTCTGCTCCAATTCCTCCTTCAGGAAATGCTGTGAATAATATCAGCCTCCCTGTATCTCACAGTAATTCAAGGCCAGCTAATTGACTCTGCCACAGTGATGGAATTGGCCCAGGTGGGGGTGGGAGGAATGTTGGAGAAAGATATTAAAAGTGAACTATCATTATCACGGTCCAAGCTAGAGATTACCATTGCACAACGACACTCTAGTTAGGCCTTTTGGAAACCACTTTTAACTCTTTCAGGCAATATCTTCCTGTATGATGGAATTGCCACGGGCTATCATTTGCTCTGACGGTTTCATTTTCAAACGCTACCCCAGCCAGAATCAGAACATACTCCAATTTTCAATGAAAACATTTGCATTTGAGGATTTTAGAATATTCCTCGAGGTAGCCAAGTCTACCCGGGGTAGAGCAACACAGCACATGGGAATCACAGCATATGGGAATGGCTGATTTACTGGCACTTACTCAAAACCTCACCTGCTAGTATGCTAGTTAATGCGGCCCAGTTTGTAAGTGGGCCACAACTGGGACATCTAAGAAAAATCTGACTCAACTATGCAATCCCATTGCATAGTGATTTTCCCTTTGAAAGTGCAAGTCTCATCTCTGTGAGGTAAACATTTCATCCTTACCTTATAAAGGGAGAAAATGAGACTCAGAGAGATCAAGTAGTTGATCTCAAACCCCATCTTGGTAAATGCCAGAGGCAGGATTAGATTCCAGGTTTTCCCATGCTTTTCCAGGACTTTTTACTTTTTACTCATGTGAACATGATAATGGATATGTCTATGAAAAGAAGGAAGAGAATATTATGCCTTAAAATACTCCATTCAAATTTCACATCAAAGAAACTTTTTATAACTGACTTGATATTGTACAGGTAACCAGAATTTCTGGAACTATCAACCCCACTGCCTTTATCTTCTCCTTATCTCTTTATAAATCAGCATCAAAGGTACCGGATAAGAATTCTCAAATTTTAAACAAAGTAGACCCTTGACGTTCACAGATTAAGTCTGAATAAGAACTTCTAATTGTCTGTGACACATAATGTTCCAGTGGTGGGAATCTGACCCACAGGCACTGAGGCTGGTATGTGGGACAGAATCTCTGGGGCTAGTGAAGAGCCTCTCCTGCCACCCAGCATTCAGATTTCAATGTGGTCTCCTTGTTCCCACTCATGACGGTGTACCTGTTCTGTGGAGAAAACTTACGCCCTAGAAAGTCCAAAATCTGAGGATTTCCAAAGGTTTGGGGGACATACTCCTAACAAATATCCAAGGATCACTGTATTGGAATTTCCTGCTTTAATTTTGCTTTAGTGGCCAGAAACTTTAGTGCTCATAGTAGTAACTAACTCATCCCAGATTCCTAACACATCTGTCCTCCTACTTGGCCTCTGACCTTTAAAACAAAAAATCGTTTCTCATTTTCATCATTCTATTTTGTATGTGTGTTGTTATAAATGTCTCAAGTCCTTTCTCAAAGTAGGGAGATCTTAAACCCCAAATAAATGTTGAAACTAGGCTTCCTAGAAAGAAAGCATTTCTCTAAATCTGGCCCTGCTATAATGTCAGGATTACTCAAAAGAATTAAGGACTGTGATTTTCAAAAGACAACAGTAATTTTTTTTTTTTTTTTGATGAATTTATCCAAATTCCAAGAGCATCTGGTGGTAGCTAATTATGCTTTGAGTGACACCTAACGGTTGAAAGTCACTGTCCCAACTTCTTCCAGAGGATTCAGACCAGTGTTTCTCAAAGCTTGGTTCTCGGACCATCTTCAGAATCATCTGGTGCCTGTTAAAAATGCAGAGAAATTCCTGGGCCCCAAGCTACGGAATTCTCTGGGACTAGCCACCTGGGAATCTGTATTTTTCACAACTACCCCAGGTGATTCAGATGTGTAACTCGAGTTTGAGAACCACTGATACTCTAGTTGCCAAGCCTATATCCACACGGGGCTGCCAGACCTGAAGGCACCCCAGGAAGCTAGAAGGGGCCAAGGCGGAGGGACGGATCAGGCCCGACCTTAGTTAGCAATGACCTCCCTGATCCATCAATGAGGGAAGGAGGTGGGGTAGATGAGTCGGGGAACACAGAACCCCCGGGGATACGGCCGGCTGCCCCGTTGGCAGTGAGGGTGGGAGCGGCGGTGGCTTGGGACCTTGAAAGCAGTCGCCCCTGGCCGCCTGCTCTCGTCCCTAAGGTAGAGAGAGAGAGGTCGCGGGAGCGTGGAAAGGCTGCGAGGCGCGCCTCCTAACGCCTGTGCTTCCTGTCCCACAGACGAACCCAACTGCTGGAGTTCTCCCGCTGCCGCCTCCCCAGGTCTGCCGGAAGTAGGCGTCTCCCTCGAAGACGTCCTCTCTCCATTCTCTCCATCACATCCAGCCCCACCCTCCGACCCTTCCCACCAGATAGGCCCAGACCCAACTTGGGATATCAAAAGGGAACACGACGTTAGGAAACCAAAGGAGCTTTCAGCCGGCGGCCAGAAGAAGCAGCGCCTCGGGGAGCAGAGGGAGCGCTCGGCCAGCCCGCAGAGGGCCGCTCGGCCGAGGCTCGAGGAGGCGCCAGGCGGCCAGGGGCGGCCCGAGGCCGGCAGGCCCTCCTCGGAGGCCAGGGCGCCCGGGCCCGCGGCGGCGGACGCGGCGGACGCGGCGCGGGCCGGCGGGAAGGAGGGGCCCCGCGCCGCGGTGGGCCCCGAGCTCGGCCGGCGCGAAGGCCCCGGGGCTGCGCCCGCGTTCGCGGGCCCGGGCCGTGGCGGTGGCGCGGAGCGCCCGGGCGCGCGGGAGGCCGAGGGCAGGGCGGGCGCGCGCGCGGGGCCCCGGCAGGGCGCGCGGCCCCCGGGGGGCGCCCCCGCGCGCAAAGCCGCCGTCGCGCCGGGGCCTTGGAAAGTGCCCGGCTCCGACAAGCTGCCGGGCGTCCTGAAGCCCGGCGCCTCGGCTGCGGGCAGATGAGCCGCGCGGCAGCAGCCCGCCGCCCCGCCTCGACGCCTGCAGGCCGTTCTTCTTAGGTTCCGTCTCACGGCGTTTTAATTTATTTTCACTGTCACACGCATAGATCCACGAGGCACCAAGGCCTGGGAGCATCGACGTGAAGTCCCACGTGTCCAACGAGCATGGGCCGTACAGCGTCCACGCGCAGACCTAAACTGATCCTAAAGCCCCTGGTTCCATTTTGGGGGCTTTGGCAGCTATGGAAGAACCAAAATAACGTGAAGAACATCACAGAGAGACAGTGCAGTGTAGCTTTAGTAAAAAGAAAAAAAGAAAAAAAAAATTACCCCCACTGCATGAAGGATTTGGATGCCATCCAAACTTTATATCAAGAAACTGGACAAGTTAAGAGCAATCACAAACTGGAATATCGCCTTAAAAATCAAACTGCACGGAGCAAGCTGAAACTGAGACAAGATTATATCTTTTAATTGATCTAAAGAGTTGTAAATAAATTGTTCTCGACATATCTAGACAGGGGTTAAAAGGTTTCTTTGAAACATTCAGAACTGTTCGCCCATGACCTGTTTCCATGGCTCACTCGTGGCATCCATCACCGGTATTAGCTGCAACGTTCCCTGCGTACTGCAGGACGAGTTAGAAATCTAGTGAATTCATTGGTGTGATGCCATTTTTACTGCCATTTCTGTGATCAAATCATATTTCTGTACATTTTCAGTGGTAGGAAAAAAAAGGTTTGAAAATTGTATCTTAGGGAACAGATTGCCATAAGTCAGAATTTTGCAGTTTAGCTCATAGATCTTAATTGGTTTTCATCTAAAATATGCATTTTATAATTGAAGGACCACAATTTGTTTAATCAAGATTGGCAACGCTGCAGTTCCTTTATGAAAAGGCTTTCCTATTGTCTCAGGCTAGCAGAGATAGTAGCTTCTTTGACAGCAGTGTTATTTTTCACTTATTTTATTGTCTTTTTAATCCTCTTTCCATTGCTTCATTTTCACTTTGATAGAGCAGAGACAAAGTGTTTCTCCTGTATTTCTCAGATTATAATGAATCCCTGATATTAAAAAATCATTATGACCAATTTATTTTCATCAAAGAATGTGAACCTTTTAGCATTCTTTTCTGCTTATTGTTCTTTAGTCTTTCTCCTTTTATTTTCATTTGGTTTGCTTTCTTGTCTTTGTATTCTTTGTCATTTTTTAATTTCTTTAGCAACCTCTAGGTGTTTCCGTTTATCTTCATCAATCTATGGTTGATTCCCTAGTAAAATTCTTTCTTCCCTGCCGTTTTAATATTTCTTTGTAAAATGTTACCCTCAGTTAATTATCCATTGGTACTGATTTGTAGCTACACATATTAAAAAGGCAAAATGTTTCTGAGGGCAGTTTCTCTTTAATTTGTCCTGAATGAATGAGGCTGCATCCTTCCCATATTCTGCCCCTTACAGGAGTTCAAATGCAAATAAGCCTCACCTCCCTGCACTTGTAGTCAAATAAGTAAAACGGGAGATCAGGTCCATCACCGGGGGTCACACATAAGAGCCTCCTTCAGCTGACTCTTTCCCTCTCTGTAAATTGCAGTAACCTGAGCACTAGCCATTTAATTTCCATCAGGCATAGGAGTAGTTTCGTTGTTTGACAAGAAGAGAATATGGTTGAAAGCCTCAAGTGAAGAATCTTGCAGCTTGTAAAAGCAATTTCCAAAAATGGAATCCATTCAACATAAACAAAAGCACAAACACATGTAGCAGTTTACAATACTTTGGGTTTAATCTCAATTAGTCTTTCTCCCCTGGACTAGAAATCCAGTATAGTTTGCCATTAATTTATTGAATCTGGTTTTGGACAATGCTTCTGTAGTGTAGCTGCACGTCCCAGTACTGTATCCTCTGACCTTTATTTTTCATGTGTTACAAAAGGATAAAAAAAAGTTGAGATTACGCTTGCATAAATTCTAATTTGCACAGTTCACAGCTACTACTCGTGCAGTAATTGCTTTATGCGGCTGTAATCCATAACCTGTGAAGACAGCACATCATCTAAATCCCATTCCAAATAATATATCTGTGTAGTGTTAGCTGTGAATTTACCCTGTACAGCTGTATCTCTATAAATATAATTCCATGTATTAATAGTCACAGAAAGACTGTAAGTGAGCAACTATTTTTATGAAACGCACCACTATGGATAAATTAACTTTTACAGAAATCTTGTTTACTGTATGATATTCTAAAACACTGTCAAATAAAATATATATCCAAAAATCTTTTCTTTTTCCAACTATGTAGGCTGTGTGTTAATTTGAAGTCAGTAATTACTGGGGGTTAATTTTTTTTAAACTGCAGTTTTCATAGATTTTTTTAGAGTGTAATTTTAATGCCCCCAAACAGGACTCCTTTTTCAAACCTGAACCTAAATGTAGTGGAATTATACAGAAAAAAAAAAAAAAAGAAAAAAACTGTTGACTTTATTTGCCCAAGTAAATGGAGAGTTTTCTCAAAGACTCTCTAGTTGGTACTTGTCTGTCAGCTAACTACACCATCTGTGAACTGGCAGTATGTTTCTGTTGCTTGCTACACTGATTGATACTGAGCCCTTTTTTTTTCAAAAAGGATGTCAGGTATCAATCAACAATATATCCCATCACATGTTTTCCTTTTAATTCTGAAATTTTTTCATGTAAAATCCAGAGAAGTTTATGTAGAAATCAACATTTAGTGAACAGTAGTGTAGAAGTCCAGATGCCCTCTGCAGTTTATTGCAGAGCATACGCTAGGGAGAGACGTCTACAGAGTTATGGGAGGACTGCAAGGTGGCCACCACAGAGATCACAATCCAGAGAAGCAGTTAGCAATCCCAATCCTGTTGGGACTTCCCAGTGATGTCACTAGGAGGCCTAAAACTCCCAAACTGACTGCTTTTACTTCACTGTTATTTTTTTAAAAATTAAACATGTGTCACTTTTAGAAAAGGGAAGAAGCTGACACCAAGTGTGAAATCAAGCACAAAAGTTAAGGCATTTGTAATAAATATGTGTCATTCATAAAATGAACGAATCTAAGAAGGCAAGCACAAGTTGAAAAAGCAAAAGACGTCTAAAACAATGTAGTTAACAAAACAGGTTGCACGTATTAATGATGCACAGCTAATTACTATTTTAAAAGAAAAAAAAATACAAAAGTCATTAGAAGTAATTAGGACATTGGAAAGATTAGAAATCAGAGACCAAAGGGATTAGGACAGGGACAGAGCAGGACGACATTGAGAGGCAAGGCACCAGGCCTGGACAAGGGCCTTACCATGAATCAAATGGCTCCAAGGTCAGGCAGGAAATATGAAAAAATGAAGAGAGCCAGGTGGGGACTGGGCCAATGGACAAACGTGTCCCTCCTCTAAAGCTGTCACTTTTGTCAGGTCTAAGTCCACCGTAGAATAGCCTTTTGGTTTCTTAAGGAAAGAAAAAAAAATCAGCTATTTATTTACAATTTTGTGGTTTTTATTGTTTGACAAGTTTAATGCACATTTTTAAGAAACACTGAACCAGAAGACAAAACACTACCACAACAAGCCATCTGCAGACCCAGTCTGGCCCACAGCCCACCAATTTGCAGCCTCTTTCTTGGAAGAACGGCCAGACTTTCAGCAGAGAACCCCTCGCTTGCTTTTATCAGGGTCTGATTCACCTTCCAAGCAGTGGATCATACAGACCCCAGGGATGGAAAAGCGTGTGGCTCGTAAGTCCGTACGTGCCTGGAATAGCTTCAAATGTTTATTCAAAGCGTGAGGCCCTCCGCCAGAAACCTGATAGCTGTTCTTGCACTGGAGGTGGATTTGCTGTGAAGAAACTAGAGCTTGCAAGAGCCCTGAAGCCATTTGAAATGTTCTATTCTTTCTTGATGAGTTTGCCCCAAACTATGTAAGCTGGGGGCTATCCAAAGGTGAATCTGCCCTACCCTGGTGATATTACTCTTTTTCAGGTCAAACTCATGGCAAAATCAAATGACCTAATTGCTGAAGAATTTGGACTTAACAAAGATTCTTTTTCAGACAACCACAGTGCCAGACAGGATGCCTGTAAAATCACAAGAGTGCTTTCTGAGGCTAAGAATAGTAAGGGTCCTAAGTCTAATGATGAGTTCTGCATTGTGTCTAGTTCATTTGGGGCACCAATTAAATGTGTAAAGATTATGGTTATGATTATTGGTGGTAAAAGCTGGGTGGAAAGCATTTGAGTATAAACAACGGAGCAACATCGCAGAATTAAGCCGACCCCTTGCTGGGCATTTGGTGGGATATTTCACCTCAACAGCTCAGTTATCAGGGATTTCATAAAAACTTAAGTGTGTCCTGCCACTCAGGGGAGGGGAACTGGCGACCACACATGGGCATCATCTGTGTTTTCTAATAGCTTGGTGGGATCTTTGCTTCTGATGAAACTGCCTCTCCAAGAGTGATTTCATTTGGAAAAACCTGGCTATCTTGTGATGCAACAAAGTGACCTTTGACTTTCTTTCTTCAGTGGAAGGTAAATTTACTAAAACCCTAACAAGGTGTATCTGTGTGAAGGGAAATTGAACCCCCTCTGTGGTTTCATCCCAGGTCAACTGCCTTCACGTGGAGAAGCACACATTCCTGAGATACAAAGAGACTTTTTAGGGGGTACGTAGGCAGGGACAGCTTAAATGAAATAAATTTTCAGATATTCAACTTCTATTTTTATGCATTTCAAACCTGAGGATGGCCAGTTCCCCAATGCCACCTGCCCAGTGCAAGGACCCTTTGAATTAGAGAAGCAGGATGAGCCTGTCATCTGACCTGCCTTTCACTCTGGTACATTACCTAGGGGTGTAGAAACAAAGAGACAATTGGAGAAAGCAGCCCTCCTGAAGAAGAATCGAGAGATCAAAGTAGAGAGCCTCGGTAAGAAATATTCAAGTGGGCAATGGCTTCCTTCATCCAGAAGCCCTGGTAGGGTTCCTATCTAAAACTTAGCACTCAAAAAAACAAAAACAAAAACAAAAACAAAAACAAACTTAGCACTCACATTTATTTGAATTTTAAAATAAAGTCGGACTTTTTCTGATTAAACGTGTGATGGCTATTTGTCTGGCTTGACCACAATGGCCTTGCCCCTTGGATTATGTGGCAGGTATTTTCCATAAATTAATGAGTTGAATATGCAAATGCAAGGTTTAAATAAGCATCTATGACACATGCAAACAAGAGAACATACAGCCTTTGCAATAATTTGTGAAAAAATGTGGCTGTTAACTTTAAAATGAAATGGGATGTAGAATTTTATAAAATTATTTCAGGAGCTACATGTGCTAAAAGGGGCCCTCCTTAAGACAAACCTGCTTAAGTCCGTTTCACAAAAGTTTATAAATAGCGTGGAGTGTCTACTATATATAAAACACTACCGGTGAACAGAACACAGCCTCTATTCTCATGTTGCCTGTCATCTAGTTAGGAGACCAAGACTATTAACACAAGACGAAATGGGTGTGTGACATGGGAATGCTGGATCCAGTAGGATGTGGGAATAGTAGGAGGCAGAACTCATCCTGGATACGTGGCACTTTAGTTGGGTTTGAGGGTGGATAGGATTTCAAGAGGCAGATGCGGTGGAAGGGAGAGATCAACATGAGCAAAGTCAGAGTTAAGAAACTTTGAGATACGTTAGAGAAACCATGAACTGTTTATTTTGACCAAGACTGTGGTGTGTGTGTGTGTGTGTGTGTGTGTGTGTGTGTGTGTGTGTTTGAGAGAGAGAGAGAAACAGAGAGAGGAAGGGAGGGAGGAAGGGAAGAGATTAAACAGAGGTAGGTTCAAGCAGATAACAAATGCCATTAGGAACAGTGGGGAATTATTAAAGGTTTCTGGGCAGAGAAAAGATAAAACCAGCACCTGGCTATGGAAGGAGGTCCTGGCAGTCCTGTCCAGGGTGAAGCAGAGATGAGGGACACTGGCAGGCACTAATATCAGGTGAGAGATAAGAAGCCCTGAGCACCCAGAATGGAGGGGAGAGATAGGGCTCTAGAGGAGGGAGAACAAACAGACCTCAGAATTATTGGATACAAAGTCAGGGACAGTCACAGGCTCCAAGCCTGAGTGAAAAAGAAAATGAGAGGAGGACTAGATCTAGAAGGGACATCATTACATTTTTTTGATATGTAAACTGTGAGGGGCTCTCAGGTCACCCAGATGGAAATACTCACCCAGCCAATAATCATAGACCAAAAAGATGGACATGCTCCAAAGAGAATAAAGTTCAGATGAGAGACTGAGACTAGGATAAACATTTGGGGACCAACTCTGGGGAGTCCCTTGCTGGGACTGATTCCCAGAGATTCTGATGTAATTGGCTAGGATGGGACCATTTGGGAGGGAAAACGTCCTATGCGTTATAAATACAGCCACATAACTGTCAGATGCAAAGAATGCCTTGTTACAGAAAGCAAGGATTCTGGAAAGATTTGACTTCTGTCTAAAGTCCAGGAGCCACTGGGAAAGATATGAATCAATTTATGCTTCCAGTCCTTAACAAGAGAATGAAAGTGAGCTGCAAGCCGTTCAGCTGCACAGAACATGGAGAAAATCACAGAAGAGATACTTCAAAACCAATAGTCCTGTATGCCACGCTTTTCACATGTGAAAGATTAGCAGGGGTCATAGAACTCAGTGGCATGCTTCCAATTACTTCTGTGTTATCTCTTATTAATAGGAATCCCTGGATTCTTGCTTCTTGATCTGGATTAGCGACTCTGAGATGCCCTTAGCTGTAACTCAAAGCAGGCTAACGTGGGCAAAGGAGCAGCTACAAGACAAAGAAGATAGGTAGATAGATAGGTAGATAATATATATATAGATACACTCGCACATGTACACACACATACAGACTTGCATATGAACACAGGCATACACAGACATATACCCAGGACCTCTAATTTCAATATTTTTATTGTGACAAAATAACTTATACACCCCAAAATACATAAAAACCTATTAATAGCTTACTCAATTTTAAAGCAGGCACATGCTTAAACATCTCAAGGCTGAGAAAGAGTCAGGGACTCTGACTTGAGCCTGGCATACAGTAAATATTTGCTAAACATACACTTTTTTACTCGTGTTATTATTAATTGAGGGATATGTAAACATTTTCAGTGGTGTTCTGGGATTCTCATTCAATAGTTATTAGGTGTTAGCCATGTGCCAGGCACAGTGCAGAGGTCTGAGACTATAACCAGGAACTAGGCAGGCACTACCCACCCCACAGAAAGCTTATGGTGTTTTAACCACCAGGAAGCTAAGCGTTTCACATGCAAAGTGCGAGGGGCTCTCAGGTCACCCAGAAGCAAATATTCCTCCAGCCAATAATCATAGACTAAAGATGGAGATACTCCATCAGACTGGCTTGATGTTACTTGACCACCACTCTGGATAAAGGCTAGTTCCATCCTTTATGAGCAGGGAAGGGGCCAGAGGCAGGTCCAGTGGGGGGCAGGGGTGGGAGGTGTGCTGGTTGAGAGGGGTGGCCTGGAAAATGGCTGCTGAGCTAAGAGTGTGAGTGGGCTCAGGTGTCAGATGGGAACAGTGGTGGCAAGAGCTGCACAGAGGAGTCTGAGTCTCAGGGAACAAGGTGACCAACTTGTCCCAGTTTGCCAAGGATGGTACTGGTTTTAATTTTTTTTAAGTTTGTTTATTTATTTTGAGAGAGAGTGTGTGTGCATGTGTGTGTGAGCAGGGGAGGGGCAGAGAGAGAGAAAGGGAGAGAGAGAATCCCAAGCAGGCTCCACACTGTCAGCACAGAGCCCTATGAGGGGCTTGAACCCATGACCCATGAAATCATGACCTGAGCCGAAATAGAGTCGGCCACTTAACTGACTGAGCCACCCAGGCACCTATGGTCCTGGTTTTAAAACTGTGAGTCAGTATCCAAGCAAACCCCTCAGGCCTAGCAAGCCAGGATGGAAGGTCATGTGGCCAGGGCTGACAAATCTGAGGGTCCTACAGGAGCCAGTCACATGAAGTACTGGGGAGGACAAGAACCGGCCAACAGGAGGCCAGAGAACCATGGAATCCAGAACTCCCAGGGCCTAATAGGCCTTAGTCAGTATTTGAGCCTCCATTCCAAAGGCAGCAGGAGGCTACTTTTGGGTTTTCACTGGGCAGAACAACCTGTTCCTGTACATAACATGCTGGTCTGGAGTGGAGACCACCCTGTGCTCCCTACTTCCTGCTCTCTCCCTTGACCTTTAGTTCTCTGTCCCTTCCTTTCTATCCTCTGCAGGAGGTTTCACCCCACCCCCACCCCCACCCCCAGGCTGCTGACACTGAGCTCAGTCTTCTGGAACTTCTGTCTCAGGCAGATGATGCCAGCCTTTTTTGGAGGACTCAGGAGCCCTTGCCGGTGCATTTGCAAATCTGCCAAGAACTTTCCTGTATGATCAGTACACAGACTCACAACTCTTACCTTATAGTTCCTCCATTGTTTCCTCCATCATCAAAGTGTGGACTGAAGATTCAGCTCATGTTTCTATAATTAATCCTCATGATGCCTAACATAGAATAGGCACTCAGAATAGTTGCTGAAAATTGGATATATTTTTTTTTATTTTTTTAACGTTTTATTTATTTTTGAGACAGAGAGAGAGACAGAGCATGAACGGGGGAGGGGCAGAGAGAGAGGGAGATACAGAATCGGAAGCAGGCTCCAGGCTCTGAGCCATCAGCCCAGAGCCTGACGCGGGGCTCGAACTCATGGACCGCAAGATCGTGACCTGGCTGAAGTCGGACGCTCAACCGACTGCGCCACCCAGGCGCCCCGGATATATTTTTTAAAAATTGGCCTCATCTCTAAATCCAATATAGCTTATCTTGAATAAGAACGGCTGTCAACATAGTAACTGGCCCTGACTAGTCAGAATGGACAGTTTGCAATTTTTCTCACTTTTTTTGCTGCTGTTTCTACAAAATACGGATAGAATGGCTTGATGATGTTATTTGAGCACTACTTGGGATAAAGGCTAGCCTCTGCAACTCACCCACGTGATGTATTCAAAATAAGTTGATGTAACTATTTCCCCTTGACTTTCTCTTGCTCATGTTCAGGCCCAGACTCGTCCCAAAGCCAGCAGGGCTTGAGCAGGACCTGGCTGTAGCTGTTATTTCTGGAAGGTAAGGTCAGGGCCAGAGCAACAATGATATGGCAGGCCTTCTTGTTCCAGCCATCCTTGCTCAAAATGCAGGGAGGGACTTTCCACTAATATCCTTGGCTAAACTCTAGCACAATGTGTCCAGCTGGTCAGCGTTCTTTAGATGAACTTGGCCTCCTCACTGTAAATGTTTGCTGGAAGCATGCAAAAGGCCCCTGTGGATTTTGGCCTTGTACTGGCCCAGACCCGCTCTGCCTCTCTGCTCCAATTCTAGCTCTTCACAATCACACACACACAAACACACATACACACCACCACCACCACCACCACCACCACCACCACCATCACCAATCCCATTTGACTACCTGCCAAGGCTCCTGTTATTCATGTCAAGCAACCTTTGAGTGACTGCACTTTCAGCTGAGCTGGTCCAGCCAACCTTGGCCCTTCAGCCTACACCAGGGCCCTGATACTCACCCACTGGCCCCTTGTTTAAGAGACTCTACCTGAGATCCCTATACTGACCCCTCAGGATTAAAGACCCTCTTGGTCTGCTCTCCACTAACCTTTCCTCCAGAAGGTGGTCGTTCACAACCATCCCAAACCTTATTTTTGCTCTCTGATTTTAATCTGAGCCAACAAATACAAAAACCAAGACCTTTTTTGTTCTGTTGTTCTTTTTTTTTTTTTTTTTTCCTTAACCATTGCTATTTTCAAGGAGCTAATGGTATGAGGGCTTGGTAGTGTTTTAAAGTAGAGTTAGGTAGGGATCTCTTAAAACATGAAGGAGTCATCTGGAACACACACACACATATACCAAGGAGGGGTGGGGACAGCTGGGGGTGATTTTGTTCTGAATTAGTTGGCCAAGATGTTTTCAAACAGAAGCAGTGAATTGTGTGAACCACTTCCAGAAGACCAGCTGCTGTCCAAAAAGGCACCTGTCACACAGGTAACAAGTCAGGAGTTGCTGACTGAAGAAGTAGATTTTCTTTACTTAGTGATTTGGAGATCCATGTTCCTTTTATTCTACGGTTCCACCATCCCCTAAAGCCTCGCTTCTGAAAAGTAGTCTGAGCATCAGCAGCACTGCCATCTCTAGGGGACTGTTAGAAATGCAAGATCTCAGGCCCTGCTATAGATCTACTCTACTAGCCCTGCATTTTCAGCAGATCCCCAGGTGTGGGTAAATCATATACACATAAGTTTGAGAAGCCCTTCTCTAGAACTTCAGAACCCTCTGCACCAGAAAGCAAAAAGGGAAAGAGGGCATGGAGTGAATACAGCCTGTTCTTTGCTTAAAGTCTCAGCCTACAAATGACAAGTCACTCCAAATCCCATTCCATTGGTGAGACCTAGTCACATGGCCACAGCTGGACACAAGGGAAATATAGTTCCTGACTGGGCAGCTATCTGGCAGCTACCACTCCACATCATGGAATGGGAAAGATAGATATTGGTGGACAAACAGACATCTCTGATGCTCATACCTCTTCAATGAGCAGGTGGCCAAAGGGGAAACACTACTTTGACAGCAGATACCGAGGCCTTCACCAGGTCACATACCACATATATAGGCAGAGGAGAAGCAAGCAGGTCTCTATTAAGGGAGAACTCATGATGGTGGGAGTTTCAAAAGTGAATATGTAGGCCCTCACAAGTGCAGAAGTCACAATGAAGGGACTGCAAAGAGGAGCAGTACCAAATAATGAGGAAATTAGCATTTAGTTAGCATGAGCTGTGTGCCCAGCACTTTTGCATATATTGTCCAGTTTTATCCTTACAGTAACATTGTATGTTAATAATCTCCCCACTTCTACAAAACTGCTCTTGTTAAGGCCACACTATCTTGAAAACAAAATATGGGTTGGTAGAGGGTGGGGGAGGTAAGGAGGGGATGGGCTACTTGGGTGATGGATACCAAGGAGGGCACTGGGTGTTGAACCCAAGTAATGAATCACTGAATTCTACTCCTGAAACCAATATGGCACTGTATGTTAACTAAAGTTTAAATTAAAAAAAAAGAAAAAGGAAGAAAAAAAAGGCACACTATCTCATTCCAATACATACTGTAAAGGTAGGCAGCATGTCTCAACTTTGGCACAATTAATATTTTGGACTGGATAATTTTTTGTGGTGGGAGGCTGTCCTGTGCATTGTAGGATGCTTAGGAACATCCCTGACCTCTCCCCACCAATTATGACAAACAAAATTGTTTCCAGACACTGTCAAATACCCTGGGTCATGGTGGGACAGCCGGCAGGAACAAAATTGTCCCCAGTTGAGAACCGCTGAGCTACAATAATCAAAACAGTAAGGTATTGGCAAATGACAGACAAATAGATGAATGAAACAGACTAGAGAGTCCAACAATACGTCCACACATATACAATCAATTAATTTTCAGCAAAGTCTCAATGGCAATTTAAAGGAGGCAGAATAGTCTTTTCAACAGTCACATGCAAAAAAATACTGTACTTTAAAGCATACCTCACACTGTATACAGAATTTAACTCAAAATGGATCATAGATCTAACTGTAAAATCTAAAAATTTAAAAGACATTTTAAAAATAGAAAAAAAAGTCACAGATTGGTAGAAAATAGTTGTAAAACAAAAATTTCATAAAGGAGTTGTATACTGAATATATGTTTTTTAAAGTTTTTTTTTTTTAAGTTTATTTGAGAGAGAGAGTGTGCATGGGAGGGGCAGAGAGAGGGAGAAAGAGTGAATCCCAAGCAGGTTCTGCATTGTCAGCTCGAGGAACCCAATGTGGGGCTTGAACCCATGAACCTGTGAGATCATGACCTGAGCCGAAATCAAGTCAGATGCTCAACTGAATGAGTCTCCCAGGCGTCCCTATTTTTTTTTTTATTGGATTTTCAGATTTTAAAAAATGTTTCTTTCTTTCTTTCTTTCTTTCTTTCTTTCTTTCTTTCTTTCTTTCTTTCTTTTGAGAGAGAAAGAAGGTGAGTGGGGAGTGCGAGGGAGAGAGAATCCCAAGAAGGCTTCTCCTTGTCAGTGCAGAGTCCAACGAGGGACTCAATCTCACAAATTGTAAGATCATGACCGGAGCCAAAATCAAGATTTGGACACTTAACCAACTGAGCCACCCAGGCACCTCTATACTGAATATATATATATATATATATTTAAGTCTGAAAATCCAGGGGTGCCTGGGTGGCTCAGTTGGTTGAGCATCCAACTCTTGATTTTGACTCAGGTCATGATCTCATGGTTGTGAGATCAAGCCCCACGTTGGGCTCTGCACTGACAGCAAGAAGCCTGCTTAGGATTCTCTCTCTCCCTCTCTCTGACCCTACCCCTGCTCGTGCTCTCTCTCTCTCAAAATAAATAAATAAATATATTTTTTTAAATGGATCATAGATCTAAATGTAAAATCTAAAACTTTAAGAGATACTTTAAAAAACAGAAAAATAAAGAGTCACAGACTGATCAAAAATATTAGTAAAACAAAAATTTCATAAAGGAGTTATATACTGAATATATATTTTTAAAAGCATGAAAATCCAGTAGTAAAAAATAAATAATTCAATTTATAAAAGGCACATAATATTTGTAGACACTTCACAAAAGAAGATATACAGAAGGCAAATAATCATATAAAAATATGTGCAACATTATTAATCACTAGGGAAATGCAAATTATAACCTCAAAGAAATATCACTGCACACCTACTAAAACGACCAAAATTTTAAAATTGACATGCATTAATAGTGAGAATGCAAAATGATACAACATTCTGCAAAACAGTTTGGTAGTTTCTCATACAGTTAAAATACATTTGCCATATGACCCTGAAATCCCCCTCCGAGTCACCTACCCAAGTGAAATGAAACCTATGTTCACATAAAAGTCTGTATGTGAATTTTTATAGTGACTTTATTCCTGTCTTCCAAATAAAACCAAAACTGGAAAACAACTCAACACCCTTCAACTTGTGAATGGATAAGCATATGGTGGTGAAATCCACACACTGGAATACTACTCAGCAATCAGCAATAAAGACCAAACTGCTGTTACACACAGCAACGTCTGACACATGCTGCCAGGTCGACAAATCCAGGCTCAAAAGGCTACCTAATGTATGGTTCCATGTTTATGACTCTGGGGACAGAAAACTAAAGGGCCAAAAAAGAGGACAGTGGTGGTCAGAGGCTATGGGTGGGGGAGGTGTTGACCCCAAAAGGGACTTTTTGGGTAGCGAAACTGACTGTGGTGACAGTTCCATGACTCCGTGCATTTGTCAAAATGCACAGGACTATACACTAAAATGGGTGCATTCACTGATGTGAATTGTACTTCAAACAATTATATAGGAGTAAGATTTCTACTCAGACCTTTTATTTATTTATTTTTAAATGTTTTTATTTATTTTTGAGAGAGAGCAAGAGAGAGAGTGCACGTGAGTTGGGAAGGGGCAGACAGAGAGGGGGACAGAGGATCCAAAGAGGTCTCTGGGCCAACGTGAGGTTCAAACTCACAAACTGTGAAATCACAACCTGAGCCAAAGTAAGATATTTAACCAACTGAGCCACCCAGGCACCCCTGTACTTAGACTTTCAGAAAAAAAAATTAATCACCTAAGAACTTGAATAAAATGCTATGATTACAAGAAAATCCAATCCAATCCTGTCATTCCCTACTGAAACTTGGCACTCATCATTCCCTCACACACCTGACTTTAGTTCCTTCTACTCTTCTCCTCTCTTCACAGGAACCACACTGGTTTCCTTGCTCTTCCTGAAACATTATCATTTTCTTTTGTTTGAATGCTTTTTCTTCTGATATCTGCATGGCTTCCTTCCTCACTTCCTTCATGGCCCTTGTGCAATGTCACTTTATCACAGAGATCTTTCCTGATCTCTCTCTCTCTCTCTCTGTCTCTCTCTCTCTGTCTCTCTCAATATTCCCTCTCCCCCTTACTCTGCTCTATTTTTTCTCCATGACACTTCTCATGCATTTATTTTTATTTATTTTCTGTTTGCATGCCCAAGAATGTAAATTTCATCTTTGTCTGCTTTTATCGCTTCAGTCTCCTAAGACAGATCCTGAAACACGGTGTTTCTAAACTCTGGTTGGATGAATGCATAAAGGGATGAATGGGTGCAGGGATGGAGAGAGGGACAGAGGGAGCCAGGGAGTGAGAAAGGAAGGGAGAGAGGAAGGAATGGGTGGAATGGGTGGTGGATTGGTTGGATATTGATTGATTAGATGCTCTCTCTTAGAGAATTTGAAAACAAAACATGAAATGAGAGTGAGCAACCACTGTAACAGTAAAAACAGACACAAGAGGAAGTGATTTACCGAAAAGATGAAACGCTAAATCAGAAGCCACAGCTACTTGCTTTTCTGAAGTACTGGTGAGTCACCAGAATAGCTGCATATGATAATAGCATGCATATGATAAACAAACATATCACAGTCTGAAACCGCAGTCTCCTTCACCTGAGTCTCCTCTTCTCTGTCTTCTTTACTTCCTTGAGTATCCCTACAACAAACCCCCTTAGACTAAGACACCCTGCATGTGTCACTCACTCCAAGATCCTAACTGGGGTGCCTGGGTGGCTCAGTCAGTTAAGCATCCAACTCTTGGTTTCGGCTCAGGTCATAATCTCATAGTTCATGAGTTCAAACCCCACAGAGTGCTATGCACTGACAGTGCAGAGCCTACTTGAGATTCTCTCTCTCTCCCTCTTTATGCCCCTCCCCCACTCACACTGTCTCTGTCTCTCTCAAAATAAATAAATGAAGTTAAAAAAGAAAAAAAAAAATCCTAACCACCCACCACTCATCCCACACTCTTTGTGGTAGATTAAGGCATCCATGGTTTTCCCTTCTAGAAAAAGGGTGCCCTATGCAGGTCTCCATGGGTAGGAGTCAGAAGAGTAAAGACACTCTTCTGCAGGCCTCAAAGCAGTGTGACAACAGAATTCTGTGCCCCGAGGACACCCCGACAGCAGCCCCTACGCTGGAACGACTTGTCTCATCATGCCCTTTAACCTTGCTTTGCTTGGACTTCCTTTATCCTCCAAACTTTTATCCCCACCTCATTCTGACATTCCTTTGTCTTATCCTCTTCCCTGAAGCCCTTCCACCAGAGCCCCCTGAAAATCAGCAGCAAAATCTCCATAGCCATCACTTCTTCTCTGAACTTTACTGAATCATTGTGCTACCACTGGAACCTGACTTCTCCTTCAGATAGTGTTTCCCCTGGAGTCTCTCCAGTGGTAGCTGTTTTCTCTCCCATGTCTCTTGTTCCATGAGAATCTCTTTCCTGCATCTCATTGCCACTCTCAGCCCCTTCTCCATCCTCCTCCCTAAAATGCCTAGCCTTGAATCTCTTGTCATCTGACTCAACCATAGGGATCATCTCTTCTTTTCCAAAATACACATTCATTGCTATAAATTTCCCTCTAAATACTGCTTTTGCAGTACCACATAAGTTTTGAATTATATTTTCTTTTTCACTTACTTCAAAATATTTTTAAAAGTTCCTCTTGTGGCATCATCTTTGACCCATGTGTTATATAGAAGTGTGTTGTTTAGCCTCCAAATATTTTGAGATTTTCCAGATATCCTTCTGCTATTGATTTCTAGCTCAATTCCATGTGGTCTGAAAATATGCTTTGTAAGATTTTTATTCTTTTGGATTTGTTAAGGTACGTTTTTGTGGTCCAGACTGTGTTCTGTCTTGGTTAAGTCTTCCATGTAAGTGTGTAAAGAATGAGTATTCTGCTATAACTAGATGGAGTATTCTATCAATGTTAATTAGATCCAGTTGGTTGATGGTGCTGTTCAGTTCAACTATGTCCTTAGTAATTTTCTCCTTGCTGGATCTGACCTCACTTAAATTCCATGGCCATTCACCATACTCCCTCCATTGCACCTTGCCCCTCTCTGTTTCTGTGCATTCCCTTACCTAAACCACAACCCTGGCTTAATCCAGCTCTCTGCATATACCTTTCCTGTCTCCACACATGCTGACTATGGTTGGAGAAAAACACCCACTCCTACTGACTGGTCTCTCTTAAAATTCATGACCTATAACCTGAAGTGGGCCTAGTATGTTGCTAAGCCAAAAGACAAACATTCCTTGGTCCATTCTCAGGGATGGACCTATTTCCATTCCACTCTCATGAATGGCTGTTTCATACCTTCTCATTTCTCCTCAAATCACTAACACCTCCCCCCTAACCCTTACCCTCTGCAGATGGCCTCACTTCCTAGTTCACTGAGAAAGTAGAAATTCCCATTACCATATTTACACTTGTATTTGTGCCCATACACTCTATCTCCAGGCCTTTTATCATGAATTGCTTGTCTGTGCCAGTAGCAAATGCCAACCCCTTCACTTATATACTAGATCCTTCTTACTTACTCAATGGTCCAGCAACTCTCCTGCATCATCCATTTGTCCCTCTCTTTGATCCCCTTCATCAGCACATAGGCTGTTTCTTCTTAAAATAGCAGACATTTTACTCCTTGGAGCCCTGCATTTGATTTATCCTCTAGGACAGATGCTGTTCACCAAGATAGCCACGTGACTCCTTCTCCTTCCCAGGCCCTTACGCACATGATACTTCCCAGGGACACCTTCTATAGCCACCTGTCTAAAATTGCAAATCCCTATGGTGGACATAGCTTAGGGTGACTTCCAATGAGCCATGCCCTTGTAGAATCCCACTCCTAGTGGCTGAGGGCAGAACCTGTTACTTGCTTCTAACAAATAAAATGTAGCAAAGGTAAGGAGGTGTCACTTTCTTGACTATGTTATGTTATATGGCAAAGTGTTGGGCCCCATATTTATGTTACATTACATAAGACTCCATCTTAGCAGACTAGAGCAGGACCACTTCCTTACTGGCTTGAAGAAGTAAATTGCCATATTGTGAGAGGTCTGCTAGAACTAAGAGACCTTGAGGATCTGAGGGCACCTCCAGTGGACAGCCATCAAAAAGCCAAGGTGGGGTGCCAGTTGGTTAAGCATCTGACTTCAGCTCAGGTTATGATCTCACAGTTCATGGGTTCAAGCCCCGCATCGGGCTCTATGCTGACAGCTCAGAGCCTGGAGCCTGCTTCAGATTCTGTGTCTCCCACTCTCTCTACCCTTCCCCCACTCATGTTCTGCCTCTCTCTGTCTCTCTGTCAAAACTAAATAAACATTAAAAAGAAAATTTATACAAATATATGTGTATATATATATATATATATATATATATATATATATATATATAAAGCTGGGGCTCTTGGTCATACAACCATAAGGAACTAAATTCTGCCACAGCCTGAATGAGCCTGGATGAGGACTATTCTCCAGTTAATTCTCCACGTGAGAATTCATCCCAGCTGTCACCTTACTGCAACCTCTCCAGACTATGAACCGAGGACCCAGTTAAGCCACGCCCAGACTCTGGGACCCCCAGAAACTAAGAGATAACCTGCTAAGTTGGCAGTAATTTGCTATGCAGAAGAACAGAAAACTAATACATCCCCAAACACCCTCTGTTACCCTATTCTGTTTATTCTTTTGTCTTAGCACTTACAGCCATTTAACATTTTCTACTTTACTTATTTACCTTGCTTATTGTCTGTGCTTCCCCCTCTACTCTTGAATATAAGTTCCACTGAGATAGGGATTTTTGTCAATTTTTTTCCTACTGTTACATTCTCAGTGGCTTGAACAATCTCAAAAAATTGAGTTGAATGAATAAATAAATGAATTAAATGCTAAGTGTTGTTACCTGGGCAGAGGAATTCATTAAGGTCACGTATATCTCAGAGAGGTAAGACGTGAGAGGAAAGGCATGTATTATTTTTAACATGTTATTATGGAAATTTCAAGCATTGGTTGCACGTGATATGTTCAAGTAACAGCTTCTTACTAGCCTGGCTTATTCCAGGGGTAAATTATACATTCTTAGAGCAGCATTCTTCAACCTTTTGACTTGACTCACGTTAAAAAATACATTTCATGGGGCGCCTGGGTGGTGCAGTCGGTTAAGCGTCCGACTTCAGCCAGGTCACGATCTCACGGTCCGTGAGTTCGAGCCCCACGTCAGGCTCTGGGCTGATGGCTCAGAGCCTGGAGCCTGTTTCCGATTCTGTGTCTCCCTCTCTCTCTGCCCCACCCCCGTTCATGCTCTGTCTCTCTCTGTCCCAAAAATAAATAAACGTTGAAAAAAAAAAATTAAAAAAAAAATACATTTCATGATGCTCCTGGCTGGCTCAGTCAGTGGAGCATGTGACTCTTGATCTTGGGGTCATGAGTTTGAGCCCCAAGTTGGGCGTAGAGATTACTTAAAATTAAATTAAAGGGGGCGCCTGGGTGGCTCAGTCGGTTGAGCGTTCGACTTCGGCTCAGGTCATGATCTCACAGCTCGTGAGTTCGAGCCCCGCATTGGGCTCTGTGCTGACAGCTCAGAGCCTGGAGCCTGTTTCAGGTTCCATGTCTCCCTCTTTCTCTCTCTCTGCTCCTCCCCCATTCACACTCTGTCTCTCTCAAAAATAAATGAACATTAAAAAAAAATTTTTTAAAATAATAAATAAAATTAAATTAAAGCAATACATTTCACATTATGTCTTAGTATACACATATACCCAAATAAATAACAGAAACAAAAGTTTCACAAAATAGTACTTACCCTTATACCATGCTCTGACAGTTCCCCAATCCACTTCATGCTGTTGTACTCCATTTTTAAAAAACTGGATAAAACCCACTGAAACCTTCCAGGCAGTTCTCCATGAAGACCAGTCCTCTGTGTGGTCAAGCATCTCCCAGGTTTGGACTGCAATGGGTTTGAAATAGTTCTTCCAGGTGAGTATGGTGAGGGCATCTTCTGTGCTGCCTGG
Organism: Prionailurus viverrinus; assembly: GCF_022837055.1. Classification (NCBI taxonomy): domain Eukaryota; kingdom Metazoa; phylum Chordata; class Mammalia; order Carnivora; family Felidae; genus Prionailurus; species Prionailurus viverrinus. Next base: position 82,736,405 of record NC_062562.1, on the reverse strand, counting down.
AAAGCTGACCCATGTGCCTTAGCAGATAGGAGAGCTGAGGGACAGGGATGGCATTTTTCCTGTGGAACTGAAAATCAGTGTGCCTGAGTTGATACTGACCTCTCTCTGCCTGCAGCTGAGCCACAGGAATACCCCAGGGCTGATGCTCATCATCATGTTTGTATGAGTGTTCAAACATTTCAAAGACTCTACAAAATCTAAATAACTGTTACAACTAACCTTCCATCATGGTCATGTCTCAGATGTCTAAATGGTGCCTGAGTCACTGGCATTTGGTTCTTGAATTTCTGATTATAAAGTGGTTTTAAAATAATTAAAACATTAGCCATTTTACATGGTTCCAAATGGCATAACTCATGAAGCTAATGAAGCAAAAGCTCTTTTCATGTAGCATGAACTAATCCATGAGCCCAGAAAAGCTGATGTTGATGAAGTGCCATTAAATTATGGCATAAAATGCCACCTGCAGGTAAATCTGGGTCTCATTTGCCTTTTTGTAAGTAGTTTTCTATTTATTTGGATATGAAATGAAGACCCAGCATGGGTAGATGATAAATATGCTGCCCCTTCAAGACCGACTTGGTTTTAAATGTATTAGTCCTTTTGTTTAACTAGAAATTGTTCTAGAGAACATTTTTTAATCCTTTTTTTTTTTTTTGAATCTCTTCTTAAGTAGCTCAAGAGGGCAGCCAGAAGAAAGAAAATGCCCTTGATACTTTTTTCCTTTGCTGCCCTGTCCCTACCACTCTGCTTGAGGGTTAAGTCTCCAGGGTTAAGAAAGGGAAGGTGCTAGAAGACGAAGAATACACAGAGCTCAGGAGTAAATGAAGGCTTTCTAAAGGGTTTCTTTTTGGGTCCCCTCTCGTATTCTCCTGTAGGCTTTGCCCCTGTTTACTGTGATTCCTTCCCTAGGGTCAGATGGCCTCATCTCTCTTCACTTTGTCTCCATTAAAGCATTCCTGCCCTGTTTCTCATTCCTGTGGGATAATATTTAACTTTAATGGATTTCTCTGCTAAGGTAACACTTTCTGTCACCATAAGAATGCAACAGACAAATTCACAACGTGGGAAATTCTATAGAGCAAATTACCTGATTTTTCTACCATATGAATGTCATGGGGGCAGGTAGGAATAGGGGCATAAACTTGTGCTGGGAAGAAAGGAAGAGGAATTATTATAAGATAAAAGAGATAAGCAGGATGCCTGGATGCTGCTCCCTTGGTTAAGCGTCTGACTCTTAATTTTGGCTCAGGTTATGATCTCACAGTTTGTGAGTTGGAGCATCGCATCGTACTGACAGTGCAAAGCCTGCTTGGTATTCTCTTCCTCTCTTTCTCTCTCTGCCCCTCCCTTGCTCGCTCTCTCTCTCTCTCTCTCTCTCTCTCTCTCTTTCTCTCTATCAAAAATAAATAAATAAACAAACCTAAAAAAATAATTTTAAGATAAAAGAGATAAGAGACATTATGCATCAGGCTTAATTTTGTCTCAAAGTAGACACAAGAGTACAATAAATTTCCAACTGCCCCTCACCCAGCTTCAACATTCATCAATATTTTGTTCTTCTTGCTTCAGCTATTCACTTCGATTACTTGTTTGTTTGTTTGTTTTGTGAAGGATTTTAAAGCAAAACCCAGAGTTCATATTATTTCACCCATAAATACTTCAGTATGTATTTCTTCCAGAAATGCACTTTGGCAAGAAGTTTTCAGCCTTCCAACAGCGGTTCTGCTGGGAACACCCCATGACTCTAAATGACAATTTTCTCTAAGGACATTATTGACATTTATAAAAATATGTTGCTCTATACAAACCATCACAATAAAATTCCTTCTGGGTTTAGTTCAGGAGAAACTCCACAATTCCTCATCGGAACGCTGAAAACTCAGCACATGAGATCAAATTTTTATTTATACAAAACATGCTAGGAAGCTTAAAGACAAATCTGTGGCCAATCACGGCATGTATCTACATCTACAATATGAAATTTTGTATTAACATCATTTCCAGCTCTAATACATCCCTCTCCTTGCTGTTCCTTGCTCTTTCTCATCTGCTTCAAATCTGCGTTACCTTGTTGTATTTGTAGATCTCTGCAAGCAGAGGTGAGCTGGTGAATGTCTCACAACTGGTTCTCTGGGGGGAAAATGCATATTTATAAACATAAATTTATTACAAATTTTGCTTCCATAAATGATGTCTAACCCTTATTGTACAAAAATCACATGGCTGTGCAGAATTTACAATAAAGAGTATTGTGTATTTTACCATTATTTGCTTATTATCCTTTAAGACGTGTAGACAATCAATAAAGCAGTAAATGAAACCTTGATTTATAGTGTTTGCCCATTTTCATGGTGTAAATACTCCCAGTACTGCCAATTTCAAGCTGCCAGCATGAGGGTGCTGAATGTGGATTTAGGAAGAGATGTGTGGTAGGGACACCATTATGTAGCATTGTCGTCATGCAGATAAAATGGACATAAACAAACTCAACAGTATGAGGAGCAGTGACACAGAATTAGGAAGTGATGAATGTATTTATTTTATTTTTAATATAACTTATTTAATTGTAAGTTTCTGTATTTTAATTTTTAATAATGGCTGTGTTTAATAATGGCTGTGTTTAACTAGGGACTTGCAAGATCCCTAGAAATTTAACAATCAATTTCTCCTTAGCCAGTACAAGATGACTCCAGCATGCACCGTCTGTAAGCCAGCTAAAATAATTTTGAACTAGGTAGGTATGAAAAATGAGTAGATCAACACACTTGTAGGGATTCCTCTTAGGGCAGGATTATGGATTGCTATCATAAAATCCTTCTGTGATTAATCCAGGTCCTGGATTGATGACAACAAATATACTTTTTAAAGTATTGCTGAATTATTTATAAGAGCCATGGCATGGAAGTAATCTAAGTGTCCGTTGACAAATGGATGGATAGAGAAAACGTGGTAAATATAAACAATGGAATATTATTCAGCCATAGAAAAGAAGGAAATCTTGCCATCTGCAACAACATGGATGGATCTTAGAGGTTTTAAGCCAGACAGAGAAAGACAAATACTGCATGATCTCACTTCTATGTGAAGTCTAAAAAAACCAAACTCATAGAAACAGAGACTGGGTTGGTGGTTGCCAACAGATGGGAGGGTACGGGATGAAGATGGCTGGAGGTAGTCAAAAGGTACAGACTTCCAGTTATAAAATAAGTAAGTTCTGGGGGACAAATGTACAGCTTGGTGACCATAGTCATCAATACTGTTTTGCATATTTGAACATTGCTAAGAGTATATCTTAAAAGTTCTCATCAGAGAGAAAAAAAAAATCTTTGTAACTATGTGAGGTGATGGATGTCAATTAAACTTAGTGTGACAAACATTCCATAATATAAACATATATCAAACCATTATGTTGTACACCTTAAACTTATGCAATGTTATATGTCAATTATATCTCAATAAAACAGGGTAGAAATAAAGTATTGCTGAGCTAAAATGAAAATATGGGAAGTCACTTGGATTCAAGGGGTAAAATATCCACAGTGAGCTAAAGCCAGGTCAGTAAACAGTCAATAGATAATAAAACCACACATAACCCAGAATTTGAACTATCTCTATTCAAACTGTAGATGGAAAAAAGTTGAACAATATTTTCTCAGAATTTGCATCCTTAGGCCTTATTTTGCCCTGGTGTGGAGATCACATTTACATAACCCATGCTATCAAGCTGTAGGATAAAAATTAAAACAAGTGGATCTGCTGGAGACAGTCACAGAAGTCACTCTGTGCTCTCCTTTCCCCCTTGAGCTGTTCCTGCCCGGTTCCCTCCTCCAGACTAGAACCCATGCAGCCATCACCTCCTGAGGCCACAGGGACCCCTGCCTGGCTATTGGCACCCTGTCTCCTGGGCCTGCGCCCTCAGTCAGAGCAAGAACAAAAGCCAAGAACAAGCCAAGTGAAGGCTGCCTGGGACCTGGGGGAAAGGGGTACTATCCTGGAAGGCTTTCTGAAGGACCTGAAAGCAAAGGATGAAATCAGCTCTCCCTCGAGGCAGATTAGTATTTTCATTTGGCTAACATTCTCCTTTTCATAATGAGTATTTTCTTACTAATCGCATGTACATTTTTTTAAATGTGTATTTATGTTTTGAGAGAGAGAGACAGAGTGTGAACAGGGGGAGGGACAGAGAGAGAGAGAGGGAGACATGTAATCTGAAGCAGGCTCCAGGCTGTAAGCTATCAGTACAGATACACAGGGCTCAAACCCACCAACCATGAGATCATGACCTGATACGAAGTTGGACACTTAACTGAGTGAGCCACCCAGGCTCCCCTTCTTACTAATCGCATGTAGTGCTCCTTCTCCCAACTCATGCTACTATGGCTGTGACCCTGCTTTTCTCTAGAACAATCTGTGGCTCCTCCGGGTGGGCACAATTACTCCAAAGCCCTCCAATCTTGCACAGGTGCACTTCCTTTCAGTCCTCTTTCACACCCCCTCCACCTGCTGCAAGGACCTCCTACAGATGGTTTCATCACTACCCCTTGAAATCCAACAAAGAGTATGGAGAAATGCTCAAAAAGTAGCTGGATCACCCGGCTTCCACTACCCCTCTCATTGCAAACCCACTCCCCTGAGCTATTTTTGCAGCTCACAGTATCCCCTCCCCTTTGAAAAACAAAACAAATGCAATATTAAGAGCTCCAGATTTTGTTTTTTCTTTTTCTTTCTTTTTTTTTTAATTTTCTTTAACGTTTATTTATTTTTGAGACAGGGAGAGACAGAGCATGAACAGGGGAGGGTCAGAGAGAGGGAGACACAGAATCTGAAGCAGGCTCCAGGCTCTGAGCTGTCAGCACAGAGCCCAATGCAGGGCTTATACCCACAAACCGGGAGATCGTGACCTGAGTTGAAGTCAGATGCTTAACTGACTGAGCCACCCAGGCGCCCCTGTTTTTTATTTTTCTATTCTACTCTTCCTCCCCAAGCATCAATAACCTGCTTACATGGTTAAATACACAAAGCACACAAACTCTTAAAGTGCAGGAGGGACTCACCCAAACGTGCTCTGTGTGTGTTCCTAGAAGACTGGAATTCCCTCTCCCTCCCCTTAGGGACTGTAAAAGTAAAAAAAAAAAAAAAAAATTAAAACTAAGTGGTGCCATGTTAGTAGCATTATATAATGCCCAAACAGAAGCAAACACAATTCTCTGGAGGAACAAATTAAGCTCAAACAGAATCCCTCAGGTAGGGCACCTGGGTGGCTCAGTTGGTTAAGCATCAGATTCTTGATTTTGGTTTTAGGTCATGATCTCACAGTTTGTGAATTTGAGCCTCAAAGGGGGGCCCCAGAACCTGTCTTGAATCCTGTCTTCCTCTCTCTTCCCCTCCCCCACAAGCAAGTGTTCTGTCTCTAAAAAATAAATAAATGTTAAAAAAAAAAAAAAGAATCCCTGAAGTAAAACTTACCAAATACAGACAGAAATAAGTCAACATGGTGGAAGTCAGGAGTAACAATACACAAAAAATTTACATCCAGAAGAACCTCAGAGCTACTGGAAACAAAATTATGACACATGAAATGTTTATTTATTTATTTCAATGTTTATTTATTTTTGAGAGATAGAACAAGCAGGGAAGGGGCAGAGTGAACAGGGTTTGAACTCGAGAACCGTGAGATCCTGACCTGAGCAGAAGTTGGACGCTTAACAGACTGAGCCACCTAGGCTCCCTGACATGTGAAATGTTTAAAGGAAAAGACAAAATCAGAAAAGGATGAAGAAATAGAGAACCAGGAAGATTTAAAAATGATTCATATGAAAATGTTAGAAAGGAAAAATATTATTAAAACTAAAAATGAGGAGTGGGTTAAACAGAAGTTTAGAGGTACTGAAAAAAAGCAGCAGCAAACTGGAAGACCAGTCCAAGGGCATTACCCAAAATTAAGCACACAGAGTCACGGAAACAGAAAATCTCAAAGTAAAAAGAGACGAAAGATAGAGCAGGTTTAACTAATGTCCACTTGGAGCGGAGAGAGTAGAGAAGTGTAAAGACACAGCAGCTGAGAGTTCTGAAAAGTCATGGGGCATTAATACACAGATAAGAAGCACATAGATAAATAAAAAGAAATCCCCACTTGAGCATGTTGTAGTAACTCTACAACACAAGAAAGATAAAGATGATCCCCAAGGCCGGCACAGGAAACAGATAACTTGGTTACAAGTGATGGCAATTAGACCAATAGCTCACACAGCTACACAGGAAGCCACAGAAGGGTGGGAAAATCTCTTTTGAGAGAAAATAAGAATCATGCACAGCACAGAATCAGTACAGAATCATGTATCTGGCAAAATGCCTTTTAGGAAGAGGGATGAAATTAAAAAAAAAAAAAAAATGAGAGACTTTCATCGATAGGACCCGCACTAAGGGAAGGGTATACTTCAGGAAAAAAGGCAGGTCTGAAAAAGGACTGTGAGTAAAGAAATTGGTAAACACGGAAGTAAAATGAACATTAACTGTATTAAAAAATAGCAATATCTAATCTTTAGGGTTAAAAAACCCTCAACAATAGCTTGAAAGTAAGGACAGGGGGATCTGAGTGACAGAGGTCGAATGTCTTTACAACGACGTAAAACGAATTATGATATGATTAAATAGTAGCTTGATAAGTGAAGTATACATGTTGAAGTTTTGAGGACTAACAGTAAAAAAATGGAAATAGAGGGTATAACTTCCTAGCCAGTAAAGAGGGGGAGATGGAATAAGAAAAGTAAGCGAGTTACAGCAACCCATTCCAAAGAAGGTAAGAAAGGTGAGAAAAAGGAGCTGTGTATTTCAATGGTGAAATTAAAGATAGACACCAGAAGGAAGGGACTGATTTGGGGCATCTGCAAAAGTATTCTTTCCCTTGACCCGTGCACAGGCACCCCTCCGCCCCCCACAAGCCTGGCTGTCTCCGAGCTCAGGAGCCTCCTGGCAGGTAAGTGGGCAGGGGGTGCCGAAGCTCTAGACACCCCTTCTGAGAGAAGATGGAGGTTCTGCCCTTTGGGTTCTAAATCCACAGCCTGTCAGGATCTCCTGAGCGACTCTGGCACAGCTGGATTCTCCCTCTCCCAGCTGTCTCCCCAAAGTCTTTGTTTAGGTGCAGTGCAGTAACAGGAAATGTCTGTTTACAGCTGGGGCTCCTGCGGCACAATTAGGGTGAGGTGGATGGGCCTGGACAGAGTCCAGTGGCCTGAGTGCTAATCCCTGCTGCACCCCTTGTAACTGTGTAAACTCAGGATATGGGTATCATCTCTGCATTCATTTTCCTGGTCTGTGCAAATGAGGAGGTTGAACCAGACAATCGGCCGGGTCCTTTACAGCTCTCATAGCCCTTCATTATGTTCATCATTAAATATGCATCAGATACAATCAGTTGTAAGCTTGATTTTCTGACAATATTAAACTCTGCTCTTTGTGCATGGCCCTTATAACTTGATGCTTATATAATGTGTTCATTTGCCTACAAAACACAACAGCAATACTCCCTCTTATAGCCTTGTGTTCAGTTTTTGCCTTTCTTAATATCACTTTTCTGGGACCTCAAGTAGGAAGATCTTTAAAAATTAAAAATAAAAAAGGTAAAAACAAAAAACAAACAAACCAGAAACCCTCAGTGACTCTGCCTCACTTTGATGTATCTCCTTTTGCCTTTTCTTATGTATTCAGGTGCATCACCCGTCCAGATGGCTCAGATCTTAAGTCCCTCAATCCAGGACCTAATGGACCTTTTTCTGCCTGGATATAGAAGCCAAGTCCTACTGACAGTGCACTATTAAGAGTTCCAAATGACCTTTCAGTAGCTAAATTAAATGGTCGTTGTCCACCATGATGCTACTTGATTTAAGTGATGCTTTTGATGTGATTAATCACAGAGTATTGCTTCACAGACTGTCCTCATTAAACTTTCAAGGTGCTAGACTCCAGTCTCTGGTGTGTTTAATCCTGTCCACACCTTTCCCTCAGACAGGTTTAGTGCTCATCATTCTCATGCAGAGGGCACCCCAAAGCCTAATACTCCCCGGTCCTTCTCCTTACTTATTACCTCCCACACTTCAAGTCATCCACCTGTTTCACTAGAACAACAGTTAAGGAAAGAAGCAGCCTCCTCCTTGACCCCCACCCCCCACTCCACCCCCTACCAGCCATCTTCCTTGTGTGTGGGTGTTGTGCTCCGATGGATGGCCCAGGTGCCTCACTATTCAGAGTCTGAGACTAGGATGCTAACCTCTCACCTCCACCACCCTGGTTTCTTCTCCAGATCTGTGAGAGAATTCTCTCTAACATCTTAGGGGTGTTCACAGAATTCCCACCTCACTCTGACCGCTGGCACCTTGTATGATCTCAATCAAACCACTCATGCGCTATGCACCCAGTGCCATTTGACCAGCCCTTGCCACTTTGCATTACTGTGGCAAGCCCATTTAATACTTGTAGTACTGCCAAGAGGTTTGATATTCAGCTGGTTGGCACCAGTAAGTCCTAATGAGTGATTTATAATATATATCCATTCTCGTCGGTCCGTGCCTATGCCACACCAGCTGTGAAATGTATTAAATGTGACCTGGAGATAGATGCTACTCACGGTTTATAAATGAGATTGAGGCTCTGAGCTGTGTGGGGAGAGTGTTAGGCACATGGCACCTGTTCTAATGGTGCAGACTGCAACAGAAGTGAGGTGGTCCTGGAGCCAGAGGGGTTCGGCAACTTCCTGGTCATGGTTAAGACAATAGCTGTTCTCTTATGTGGTCCAGAAGGTTGCTCCTAGAAGCTTGACATAGAGTCTATCTCTTCAAATTCTCCTAATTCTGTAAGTACTTCCCTCAATCAATGTGCATAAAGTAGCTCTGATGGATTCTGTTTTCTGCAACTGAGAACCCTAGCTAGCGGATGTGTTTCAGGTGTCAGAACTAAATTACAATCCAGCAATAAAGGACTGGCAGAAAAGATGGTGTAAAATATGGCTAGTAGCAGGATAAGGGAAAATTGGAGAGAATAATAAAGGGCACCAAAAATAAAATAACAGATCATAAGATATTTTGCAGTCATCAGGGAAAAGAGAGAGCCATATTTAAGATAATATTAATATTCTCTATTACATTGCATATATTACTATGTCAGGTTTAATTATCTGTCCTCCTTACTATAGTCACTTGGAAACATCATACCTATGCTCCCTTGAGAAGAGCACATAGTCTTGTTCAACTTGGTATCTAGAAACTCTGTCTTGTCCTCCTTAGGATCCCCCTGGGCCTAGAACTAGAGTGGCTACAATGTGGTCAGCACTCAATAAATATATTGAATGAATGAATGAATGAATGAGTGACAAAATCCACCACAGTGCCACACACAGAGCAGTTACTGTGTGGCAGAGATGGAGGACGCATATGGACATCTCCTGTAAACTCCTAGAGAGCCCCAGTGGAGAAACATGTGTTTATTCCAGGAAAAAGTCTAGAGAGAGAATAAGCAATAATAAAGTCCTGAATGAAGGCCAGAAGTGGGAAGGAAATTGACCTGGTAAGGTCAGTAAATACACTGACAGGGAAGAAGATGGTCAGAGTAGGGAGGGATGTTTTCAAAATGTGGTCTTCAGATATCTCACACTACAATTAACTGGAAACTTATTTAACATAAAGATTCTTGTGCCCCACCTAAGACACACATAATCCTTTTTTAAGAGGCCACTCCCCCCTCAACACCCAAGCAGTTCTTAACCATACTAGTTTGAGAACCTGCATATTATTTGCTGCATGTGAAGATAATGTTTCAGCTATAGAGCTGGAAATGTCACCTCTGCCAACCAGGAGAGGTGAGAGGAGGGCCAAAGCAATGCATTTGGAGCTTAGATATTGATCTCATCTCCCAGACACAGACCTCCAGGGACTTAAGGGAGAACAAAAGACAGAGTTAGCAGGAGGTATGTCAGTTATGTTGTTTTCAACTCCAAATATCAGAAAGCCCACCTCAAATTGTTCAATTAGCAAATGCATAGTCTCCCCAAACTCAGAGTCCACAGGAGGGGCGCCTGGGTGGCTCAGTCGGTCGAGCGTCTAACTTTGGCTCAGGTCATGACCTTGTACTTTGTGAGTTTGAGTCCCACATGGAGCTTGCTGCTGTTAGTGCAGAGCCTGCTTCGGATCTTCTGTTCCAACCCCCTCTCTGTCCCTCCCCTACTCCTGTTTGCATGCACTCTCTCTCAAAAATAAAACTAAAAATTAAGAAAAAAAAAACAAAAGGGTTAAGTGGCAGGATTGGCGTACACAAGGACTATCTCCAGATCCTCTCTGCTGCCATTCCCCCTAAGGGTATGGTCACTGATTTGGGTCATACCCTCTAAGCCAAGAGCCTTGGAGACCCTCTGCAATCTCAAGTGGCACTGGGTGGTAAGCTTCCTTCACTTTAAACTTGAACACTGCCACTGCATCTTCATATGTAGGTTTTCCTTTTGGTTCCCAAGGTAAAGACATAGTTTCTAATTAGACTACACATCCCTTATTATTGCGTTTTAAGAATTAAGAATTTTAATCTGAATCCCAAACATAACCACCGTGACTCCAGCCCTCTTCTCCTCAAACCTCAATTTGGTTCATTAGATTGGCCTCTCTATTTGAAGAAACCAAGAAACCTTACTGAAAAAGAGGAATTAGAGCAAATTGAGTGTGGCATCAAATCCTGAAGTGATCCAGGTCCTACATGCAGTGTCTGCTAATTTCAAAATGAAGTCACTCTTTCAGGCAGGATCAGTAAGATGGAGGGCTATCAGTGAAGTGGGTTATTCTGCAGGGCACACACATGACTATTATTTAGAGGTCATTTCTTGGCTCTTCCTGTGTATTTTGTTAATGGAGACATAAACATATTTATCATTTATTTTGTAATTCAACAAATATGTACTGAGAAATGAAATCCAAAGCAAGCAGAAGGAAGGAAATAATAAGGATTAGAACAGAAATTAATGGAATAGAAAATAGACATGCCATAGAGGACACCAATAAAACTAAAACTTGGTTCTATTGATAAGATCAACATAATTGACAGAGTTTTAACTAAGCTGATCTAGCAAAAAGAGAGAAAATTCCAATTACTAAAATCAGAATGAAAGAGAAATATTACTATGAACCTTACAGAAATGAAAAGGACTATAAAAGAATTCTATTTGCTTAGATGAAATGGATAAATTTCTACAAAGACAAAAACTGCTGAAATTGACTCAAAAAGAAATAGAAAATCTGAATAGATCTATAATAAGAAGAGATTAAATTAGAAATTTAAAAACTACCTACAAAGAAAGTCCTGACCCAGATGGCTTCACTGGTGACTTCTACCAAATATTTAAAGAATAATTACTACCAATTGTTCACAAACTCCTACAAAACACAGAAGATGAAACAACTGTCAGCTATTCTATGAGACTGAAATCATACTAGACAAAAGTATCAAAACAAAATTACAGACTAATTTGTCTTATAGACTAATTTTGTATCAACAAAACTAGCAAATAGAATCTGCAATATATAGAAAGTATACCTCAGGGCTAAGTGAGATTTATCCCAAGAATGCAAGAGTATTTTAACATCTGAAAAACATCAATTACTGTAATATACCACATCAATAGAATAAAGGGGGAAAAACACATGATTAACTCAATAGATAGAAAAAAAACATGAGAAAATACAAAACTGCTCAGGATAAAAACAACAACAACAACAACAACAACAACACTACAGGGGTGCCTGAGTGGCTCAGTTGATTAAGCATCCGACTTAACTTCAGGTCATGATCTCACAGTTTGTGAGATCGGGCTCTGCTGACAACTTGGAACCTGGAGCCTGCTTCAGACTCTGTGTCTCCCTCTCTCTGACCACCCCCCACCCCACACTCTGTTTCTCTCTCTCTCAAGAATAAATGAACATTAAAACATTAAAAAAATTAAAATAAAAAAACCCACTACATTAAAAAAATCAACAAACTAGGAATGTAAGGAAACAACCTCAATCTGATAAAGGGTGTCTATGAAAAAGAACACAACTATCCTCATATTAATGACAAAAAAACTGAATGCTTTCCACCTAAGACCAAGTACAAAACAAAGATGTCTGCTTTTTGATGCAGAGGTTGTACTAGAGGTTGTAGCTGGGGCAATTAGGTAAGAAAAGGAAAAAAAAATCCAAGTTGGAAAAGAAGAAATAAAACAATCTCTATTTGCAGATGACATGATCTTGTGAATAGAAAATCTTAAGGAATCCATTAAAAATCTATTGGAACTGATAAACAAGTTCACCAAGGTTATAAGATATAAGATCAATATACAAAAATCAATTGTATATTATACAGTAGTAATAAACTAAAGTGAAATTAAGAAAATTTCATTTGCAATTCAAAAATAATAAAATATTTATGTTAATTTTAACAGAAAAGTATAAAACATACTATGAAAACTATAAAACACTGTTGAAAGAAGTTAAGAAAATTTAAATAAATAGAAAGAAATATGATATTGTTAAGATGGCAACACTTCCCAAATTGATTTATATTTTAAATACAATGTTTATCAAAATCTCAGCTGGCTTCTTTGCAGAAATGGACAAGCTGATCCTAAATTTATATGGCAATTCAAGGGACCTGGAAGAGCTAAAACTATCTCAAAAGACAGAAAGTTAGAAGACCCATGCTTCCCAATTTCAAAAATTACTACAAAGCCACAATAATTAAGACAGTGTAGTACTGGAATAATGGTAGACATATAGATAAATGGAATAGAATTGAGAGTCCAGAAATAGACCCACCCAGTTATGGTCAATTGATTTTCAAAAAGGGTGCCTAGGAAATTCACTAGGGAAAGAATAGTCTTTTCAGCAAATGGTACTCAGACAACTGGAAATCCTCATGCAAAAGGATGAGGTTGGACCCTTACCTCACACTGTATATTAAAATAAACTAAAAATGGATCAAGACCTAAATGTAAGAATTAAAACTATAAAATTCTTTAAAAAGAACATAGGCACAATAGATTAGGCAATGGTTTCTTAAGTATAATAACAAAAGCACAAGCAACCAAAGAAAGAGATAAATTGGACTGGCTTATTACTGGGCAGAACTCTGGTGACCTTGATGAAAGTTGTTTTGGAGGAAAGGAAGGCGAGAAAGGTAACAAGGGTTGTATATGGAAATGGTAATGGGCATAGAGAGAATGCAAGACATATGGCAGGGGATAAATCAGCAAGATGTGGCAAGAGATAAGATCTTTCCTTGGTACAAGAAAGAATGAAAAGTCAAATATGCCATATATAGCCACTTAACAAAAATACTTTGTATTGTGATTTGGTTTGCCACGTGTGCAATCTTTCTAGTGCTGTAGAAACAAAAGTGGTTTCAGTAATAAATGAGTACTGTAACAAATATATATATAATCCCAGTTTAGTTTACACACATACATATGCACATGCATTGAACTAAGAGAGAAAAGACACACAAAAAAATTCATAGGGTTTCTTCCTGTTTAGGAGACAAAAGATAATTGTAGTTTTCTTCTTCATAGTTTTAAATAACAAAAATTTACAGAAAACAAAATCAAAGAGTTGTTTAAACTTCATAATATACAATAGGAATAGAAAAAGACTAGTTTTTCTCACCTATCATCTTCCCCCACTCATCTCCCTGCCTAAGTCCTTCCTTTGCTGAGAGATCCCAAGTAGGCCTAACTTCCTTTTCTACAGGGTTGGTTCAGGAAAGTTTAACCCTTACACATAAAGTAGGAAGGATGAAGTCCCTCACTTTTCTGAGAAAGGTAGGATTATGTAAGGGTTAAGAGCAAACCCAGAGTTCCTGACCTGGCTCTGCCCCTCATCTGTGCCTAGGACACATATGTAATCTTCCTAACTGCAGTTTCCTTGGGTGAAATGGACTAATTTATAGGGCTCTTTTGGTGATAACATGAGCTAATGCCTGTAGATGGGTTAGCATAGTGCACACAGTAAAATTTGGCTGGTATCACTATTATTAGTATTATCTGCATGAGATTATTAGTTTGACCGTTTTCAAAGGCAGCAAAGCCCTCTGAATGTTAGAGTGCCTGTGTTCAGCAACAAACGACCAGAATTTAGAGTTTTAACAATATCTTGTGCCTGACCTTACCTGATCTACACAGAAGACTAATCGAGCCCTTCAAATGTCACTCCCAGGATGCTCTTCCCCTGACGTCCCCATGCCTTTAATCATCCATCACAATAGGAGACCTGATCAAAGTCACGAACAGCTTGGGAGCTGAAATCACAGGAGAATTACAGCCTCTAAGATGACTTGAGACTTTAAATCTTACTATTTAAAAAACTTCTAAACTTTAAAAGTTTAAGCAACCAAAGAAACAAAAAAAAAAAGAGAGAAAGAAAGAAAGAAAGAAAGAAAGAAAGAGCAAGAAATGTAATTTTAATATTATCAAGGGAGCTCAGAAAAACCATAGCCTGTAGATCCATAAATCTTGGGCCAAAATGAGACAGGGGGCTCCTCATGAAAATGACAAATTCAGGGTAGACTGAAGCATGACAAGAAGTCATCTTCGAGATGAGGAAGTCCCATTCTCATTTTACAGAAAGGTTGAGAGCAACTTCAGCCCCTGGCTCATGTTTCTTTCTGCACCATTGTTTCTCCCCGATAGTTGACCCACACTGATGAGTAGCATTGGTTGCGGTGTGGTCACACCTCAACCATACAAGCTCTCAGCACAGGAAGCCTCCCTTCAGGGACTCCCGGCTCCTCAAACTCCCTAGGATCAAAGTTGCCAGAATTCCTCAATAGCTGGGAAGTGAAAGGGGAGAACCCAACAGCAAGCCTTCCAGTTTTTTTCCTTTTTTTTTTTTTTTTTTTAACCAGGCCCATTAAATGGAAAGCAGAGGATCAATTCCTACAGGAAGGGTCAAGGACTGAAAAGAAACTAGAGCTTCCTTGCTCAAAACGTACCCCAGAACAAAACTCTGTTCTCCATTCAAAGCCATCCCACTGGGTGGCTCCAAACTATTCCTCTCATCTTATGCCAGGGAATTCTCTCTAGTGCACACGCATGCGCTTTTTTAGAGAAAGAGAGAGAGGGCACAAGTGAGCGAGGGGCAGAGAGAGAGAAAGAGAGAAGGAAGTGGGGCTCACCTGAAGCAGGGCTTAAGCTCACCTGATGTGGGACCTGAACTCATGAACCATGAAATCATGACCTGAGCTGAAGCCAGATGCTTAACCAACTGAGCCACCCAGGTGCCCAGGGGGTTCTCATTCTGAATGAATATTACTAGCATCTCCCAGATATGTTAATCCCCATTGTCCCTCTCCCCACAAGTTCCATTGTGCTGCCTGTTTCTACCTGTCAAAATTCTGCTTATCCTTGAAAACCCAGTTCAAACCACTGTTCTCCATGAATCCATCCCAGATCACCCCAAACAGGAAGTGGTGGTTCTCCTTTGAAACTCAGATAGAGTCACTGGTTACACAACTTCTATAGTATCTAATGAGGAATACATAGGACAAGAGGCTCCATTTTTAAATACTGAAGGAGACTGGGAAGCCCCTGAAGAATAGGAGTCCTGTATTGAGTTAATATCCCCTCTTAGTACTGAGAACAGAGAAGGGGCTTCATAATGAACAAATGGATAAATGAATGAATGAATGAATGAAAAAATGAACAAACAAAAGAAAGACAAATCCAACCTTCATGTTTTTCAAAAGACTATTAACCCTTAAAAAAAATAGCTCTTAGGGCACCCAGGCGGCTCAGTTGGTTAGGCATTTTACTCTTGGTTTTGCTCAGGTCATGATCTCATGGTTCGTGGGGTTGGGCCCAGCATTGGGCTCTGTGCTGACAGCATGGAGCCTGATTGAGATTTAAAAAAAAGTTTATTTATTTTGAGAGAGAGAGAGAGAGAGAGAGAGAGAGAGAGAGAGAGAGAGAGATTGCATGAGCAGGGGAGGAGAGAGAGAGAGAGGGAGAGACAGAATCCTAAACAGGCTCCATTCTGTCAGCACAGAGTCCCACGCAGGGCTCCATCTCATGAATCATGAGATCATGACCTGAGCCAAAACCAAGAGTCAAACACCCAACCGACTGAGCCACCCAGGTGCCCCAGAAATAAATAAACTTAAAAAAAAAAAAAAATAAAAAACAGTTCTCCTCATAAAGACAATTTTAACCCATGAACAGCTCAAACAATATATTTATGGACCCAACAGAAGACCATCAAAATGTGAAGCACATTTGCCACTGACATGAGGTACAACTAACTTTATTATGTCTGTTTTCCCCCTTCCTTTTCAGTAACAAATAAATCCCAGTCCCAGCAAATGGCAAATATCTATTCTTAAAGTACATTTGGATTTTACTAATTTACTTTGTTTATGCATAATTCAAAGGGGGATTTTACTTCAGTGCTTTATTTGTGCCTTCTAGTTATTATTCCTTCTGAAAACAGCCAGTCACATATATTAGGTCTAAAGCCCTACTAAAGGTTTTTGGGTCTCTCTGTGTGTTTTTAACTTCCTTTTCTTAAGCTTACAAAGTAGAAGCATCAGTTTGGGTGATTGCTTTGTGGTGATGTTCAATTTCTGGGACATTAAGAACCCTAGTGAGGAGTGAGGGGAGGAAGAGGGATAAAATGTTGAAATACCAGAATATAGGCTTATATGGTTTCTCGGAAAAGATCTTTTTTGAGCCAAAAGTCTCTAATTGCAGAGGAAATGGCCTTATTCAGAGTTTAACAGTCACATTCTCTTAAATGCCAGGAACTATATTCCCAGTGCTTGAAAAAGCAGGATTTTTTTTTTTTAAAGAAAGAAATCCATCTTACCTCAGCACTGTGATGTCAGGCACTCTCTATACCATGGGGGAAACTGCAACAAAAATCTCAGTGACTTAAGAGATAAGTATTGACACCCCCAAGAGAGGCAGGCCAAGAATAGAGCTTCTCCATACATCTCAACTCCCCAGGCTGACTCTATCAAGTTGGGTGTAATTATTGTGCTGTCAGTTTCCGGCACTTCTGTGGGAGCAGAGATAACCCATAAGGAGCATAGATAAAGTTGATTTTTTAAAAAAAGTATTTAATTGCATGCCCAGGGCATCAGAAGTGGTTTATGAACAGGGGGCAGGAGATCAGAGAAAAGAAGCCGATGGTCAGACATGGAACGTGGACAATCTACCAGGTGGCATGGTGCCTTGTGGGGAGCCTCCTAAGCAGTCAGACAAGCTGACAATGCCACTCCAGATGTCCTCCCATGCTGCCTTTCCCAATAGCACCCATCTGGCCACCTTTTTGCTTAGGCCCTTATCTCTGGTTTTCCAAAGCTTAGTACAGACATGGCCTTCACAGACATCAGAGAGTCAGACTTCTTTGTGGCAAAGGGCAGGAAATCATGGATATCAAAGAGAATTTTCATAAAAGTTGGAAAGAGGCTCCAAGAACAGGCAGGGACAAAGGGAGACTATACAGCAAGAACACAGCCAGACTATGGTCCCAGAACCATCTTGCCAGAACCACGCCCTGGATGCTGGATGACATTGTTCAAGGCTCACCTTCTACTGCTGAGCCCAGCCTGGAAAGTTCAGCCTCTCCCTGTGTTTTTTGTCTGTGGCTCTGCTTGGCTAGGCCTGGCACATGCCCATGTCCTGGCTGCCCTGGAGCTTCTGTGACAGGTGGCTGGCCCTGTGCTCTCCCTAATTTGGGGCTGTCCCCCAATAGGAAAGGTGTTTGGATACTAGGCAGCCAAACACAATCTCAGGAACCACTCTGCAAGGTCTAGGAACCTAAAGTCTAAAGCCTTGCACGTCAGTCCAAAGCCAGAAGTCTTTGGCACCATGGCACAGTTACTCAGACCTAATCTCTTTCTAGAGGAGGCTGTCCCATGGCTCATGACTTCTGGCTAGACCACAGCACTATAGACTGAAGGGAGTTTGGAGACTATCAGTCTGGATGAGGAAACTGAAGCTTCCAGAGATCAACCTCCTACCTCCTATCCTCCAATCTGAGAGGCAGAGTCTGAATTCACTGCATCTTGGAAGTGTGCAACCTCTGGCTTTAACTTGAGTGGTCATTGGCTATGACTCAGTCTGAACTTGGCTGCATTAAAACATAATGGTTTTACCATCCTCAAAATAGAAACCCAGTCTCTCTCCTGACATTTTCCATCTACCATTTTCCTTGCTGAGTTGTTTCTTAACCTTCCACTAGGGAAGTTTCTTAAACAATTCTGTCTGTTATACTCCTGAAGAATATGCCATAACTGCCTGAGGTGAACTGATTAATATTAGCCAAAATCTGGAGCTCTTCTGTGACTGGTTCTGGAAAAAGAAAGAAAGAAAGAAAGAGAACGAAAGAAAGAAAGAGGAAGGAAGGAAGGAAGGAAGGAAGGAAGGAAGGAAGGAAAAGAAAGAAAGAAAGAAAGAAAGAAAGAAAGAAAGAAAGAGGAAGGAAGGAGGAAGGAAGGAAAAGAAAGAAAGAAAAAGAAGGAAAGAAAGAGAGAGAGAGGGAGGGAGGAAAAGAAAGAAAGAAAGAAAGAAAGAAAGAAAGAGAAAGAAAGAAAACAAAAAAGAAAAGAAAAGAAAAAACAAAACAAAACAAAACAAAAAAGAAAAGAAAACATCAGATCTTCCTGGTGTTATCTCAAGAATTTGTTAGAAACAAATGTTCAAGAAAGTAGGAGTAAGACAAAGTGACATTTCCATTTTCAAATCCTTTGAACACTGTAAGATCCAGCCAGTCCTCCTGGTGAGGTCTGTCATGATTTGCCTAATGACTGAGCCCTTATTTATTTAATTCAAGAAACATAAACTAGCTTCATTTCATTAGTGCTTAAAATGCCATTAAGTTTTAGGCATTCGGTGGTGAATGGTTGTTATTTGTGTTGCATAAAGTAAAACATCTATTTGAATTGTGATCAATGCTCTCAAACTAGTCAACCAATGTCTTTAGTATAGTGGGAAGGAGAGACACAAAGGATGTTAAAATGAGCTCATCAAACAGAAGGATGTACCATCCATCTCTGATGATTTCTAGATTCTTTTTTTTTTCACATTTAACATCTTCGTAAATAGCAAGGCCTTTGCTTTCTTAGCAATACACAGAATAATGATATATTTTAAAATACATGGTATCTTAGATTCAGTAAAACACTAACAAAGTACTTGTTCATGTGAAATTATTGGGTGATTTGGGGAAAAGATAGAAATGTTATACTAACATTTGCATGTGAAAAGTATGATTATCCATAGTGTCTGTGGCACAATGACAATTCCAAGGATTATACTTTCCTTTGCTTCAGTCCACTGTGGCCCACCTTCCATTTACTCTCTGCCAAGACCAGATGCTCGAAAACTTCCATTATCATTAACACATCTCACTCTACTAGAGAAACAGACTGATTTGGTGACTATTGCTTTGTCAAATATGGCCTTATTAACCAGAAAAAAAAGTAAAATATGAAACCTAACCTAGTGATAGATGAATATACAAAAGAGTAAGGCCCTAACTTCCACCATAGGATCAGCAGACTCAGTAATGTTGTTTCTTTTTTCCCCCTTCTTCCTCCTTTTATCTAAAAGAAAGAAAGAAAGAAGAAAGAAACCACTCTGATATGTTTCAATTTCAACAGTAGTGATGATGATCTTCCCTGCTATTAGCACTTCCTATGAGTAAACACATTCAAGCCTCCCAAGGTGATAAAAGTCATCCCTAGAATCCAAAAGATGAATGCCAAGTCGTTTTCAGCTTCTGTATTGTAGCTGAAACATGAAAAAGACATTCACAGCTGGTTCAGAGATGAGCAACAAATGGTTGCTGGTTGCTGATTTTACTAAGAAGTTCAATGGGAAACTTGAAGAATGGGGTTTTGAGTCTGACAGAAATGACTGGGAGCAGAGTGAGCTTACTTTGTATTCCATGATTTAACATGTACTTCCAATGATGTTTGTCATTTATTGAGTAATTTCTATTGTCAACATTTCACCCCCATTTTATTTCTGGTAACTAAATAAACCTCCACCTTCTACATGTGGAGAAATCAAGTCTCAGAGGGGAGAAGTGCTTCCCCCAGATCTCACCATTCCTGGGGAAGAGCCAGACTCAGCTCTGTCTCCAGGGCCCATTCACACTCTTAACTGGGACCTGATGCTACTGGTGGGTGCTCACAGCTCTTCGGCTCTTCATAGGCTCCAAATTGTGACTTTGTTCTTGAACAAGTAGACTGTGAATCAGAAAGAGCACCTTCCACAGGCTAGGTCAGAGATTTGAGTGCTACCACACTACGCTGTTCTCGGGAGCACTCTTTATCCACAGGGCTCTCTCTGTGTGCCAAGCGGATGCTATCCAAACCTGACACCTCAGCCTGCAGGTGTTCAGAAGAGATGAGCCAGGGTTCTGCTGGCACATGGTGCACGTAGACTAGTTAAGCGCTTGAGGAGAAGGCTTAGGCGTTAGGCGTGAACGGTCTTCTCGGGGAAGTTTGCCAGTGGTTCCCCCTGCAGCACACATACTGATAGGGATATGCTCTCACTCTCCACCTTGCCCCTCACTCCCAGAGGTTGGGGGGAAAGTCTCCTCTTTTTGACTCAGTCTGAAAGCTTGGGAACTGGAGACCTGAACTTAAGCTCCAGAGTCCTCTCTGGGTCTGCCCTAAGAGGCCTCAAAATGCTCATGCAGACAGGACTCCTGTAGACCTAATGGCACAGCAAAGGGTCCTGAGGTGGGTACACATGCCAGACCCCACTGGGACTCTTCCTGCAAAGTCAAGGTAGAATCCGAGTTTCCAGAACATGGTTCAAGCCAAGGAGTTGGGTATCAGTCAGTTTCATTTAGTAGGTGTATGTTGCTTAATTTGGCGTATACCAAAAACGTTCACAATTTAGCATAAATGGAATTTTTAGAATTGTATTTATTGTGAAATAAAATGGTATGTGTCCATTGCAGAAAATCTGAACAGCAGAGAAGAGTGGACAAAGGAAAGTTAATAGCACATATATTTTCACCTCCAGAAACAACTTTTGCTGACTATTTCTCTAGCAGCTCACCCATTTAAGACAACAGTGATTGTCTCTTACCACAAGCATTAGCTGGATCTATAGGAGAGCAAGGACTTTATACTTAATTCCAAACACAAATTTCTTTGCCTGAATATTCTAGAACATAATAACCACCTGGCATGTTGCCTTTTCATTTTGATAGTACCTATCTAAATATAGTATGTAGGTGTTAAGCTGCATTCAGAAACTATGCCTAAAATCACACTAGTCATAGATCTTATTTTTCTGAGTAAACAGATTCAGACTCTACATTTTCATTCAATCCTTCTGAACAGAAGGGAAAAACACAGGAATGAGTTCCAAAGTCAGTTAGTGTAGAGAGCTTCTTACTAGAGGCTGCTACTTCAGGGAGAAGAGACTCTGTCTTGCATACTAAGTATTTCTGGTGCAATGAATAAATCCCTCACCTGTGTGTTCACTCTACTTTGTACTCCCAGGGAGCCTGGAAGTGATTATTCAACTAAACGTTAAATCTGATGAGGACTCCATATCAAGAGATCATCCTCTTTGCTTTTTATTGATTTGTAGTCTTTTTGTATCAACCCTGACTCTACATCTCTGTTACACATCAGGTTTAAGAAAAGATTCAGGTAGAAGAAAGTTAGATTTGAAAGGAAGCATGAATGTGTTGGCAGGAATTGGAATCACTGGGAATGCTCTGGGTGCAGCTAACTCTGTTCTTGACATAAAGAAAGTTGGTAAAAGGTTTCAGAACAAAGATGAAATTTAAACCATGTAGATAAAATACCTGAAAAGCAATAGGAGAAGATGAAACTGCCCCTAAGAAGAGAATTGGGGACTCGGAAGAAATTGCCAAACTCCCAGTAATGCTGCAATAACCACGTGGTTGTATTTCTTTTTAAAATCATAAACACAGAACATACAGAGTTTGTTTCACTTTAAGAGTGCTGATTGCAGTCTGATAAGCACCCCACTGAGCTGCCCCACATTCTAGATGGGTTCTGATGGGACTGCCAGTACCAATTCGTCCTCCACTCCCTGTCAAAGGAGCAGGTGCAGAACCCAGTCCAGCTATTCTTGGTTCTTCATGGTCCTGTCCAAGGTCATTGATTTAAAGGATGGTTGGTCATGCACTTTCTTACACCATACACAAAAATAAACTCAAAATGGATGAAAGACCTCACTGTAAGACAGGAAGCCATCAAAAGCCTCAAGCAAAAAAGCAGGCAAAAACCTCTTTGATCTTGGCCACAGCAACTTCTTACTCAACACGTCTCTGAAGGCAAGGGAAACAAAAGCAAAAATGAACTACTGGGACCTCATCAGAATAAAAACTTCTTCACAGTGAAGGAAACAATCAGCAAAACTAAAAGGCAACTGACAGAATGGGAGAAGGTATTTGCAAATGACATATCAGATAAAGGGTTAGTATCCAAAATCTATAAAGAACTTCTCAAACTCAACACCTAAAAAGAAATAATCCAGTGAAGAAATGGGCAAAAGACATGAATGGACACTTCTCCAAGGAAGACATCCAGATGGCCAACCGACACATGAAAAAATGCTCAACATCACTCATCATCTGGGAAATACAAATCAAAACCACAATGAGATACCACCTTACACCTGTCAGAATGGCTAACATTAACAACTCAGGCAACAACAGAGGTTGGTGAGGATGCGGAGAAAGAGGATCTCTTTTGCATTGCTGGTGGGAATGCAAGCTGATGCAGCCACTCTGGAAAACAGTATGGAGGCTCCTCAAAAAACTAAAAATAGAACTACCCTATGACCCAGCAATTGCACTACTAGGCATTTATCCACGGGATATAGGTATGCTGTTTCAAAGGGACACATGCACCCCCATGTTTATTTAGCACTATAAACAATAGCAAAAGTATGGAAAGAGCCCAAATGTCCATCGAAGGATGAATGGATAAAGAAAGTGTGGTGTATATATACAATGGAGTATTATTCGGCAATCAAAAAGAATGGAATCTTGCCATTTGTACCTACATGGATGGAACTGGAGGGTATTATGCTAAGTGAAATTAGTGCGTCAGAGAAAGACAAGTATCCTATGAATTCACTCATATGAGGACTTTAAGACACAGAGCAGATGAACATAAGGGAAGGGAGGCAAAACTGGTATGAAAACAGGGAGGGGGACAAAACAGAAGAGACTCAAAAATATGGAGAAGAAACTGAGGGTTACTGGAGGGGTTGTGGGAGGGGGGATGGGCTAAATGGGTAAGTGGCACTAAGGAATCTACTCCTGAAATCATTGTTTTACTATATGCTAACTAATTTGGATGTAAATTTTAAAAACTAAAAAATAAAATTAAAAAAAAATTAAATAAAGGATGGTCATGTGACCCAAGTACAGCCAACAATAAAGTCTCCAAGGGATTGGGCCTGTGGATGCTGGGAGAGAGTTAATCTTTGTTTCTATATCTGGACTCATGATCTCAAAGGTCCATAAATGATTAGAGTTTCTGGGGATTATTCTGTGGTTGAATGGAGAACAAAGCAAACAGGAAAGCAAAAGGGAATGTGCAGAAAATGGGAAGGAATAGGAGGGGAGAGAAAATAGAGTGAAGACATGAAGACATTGAACACCTGGATGTCAGAGCCAGCACTAGCTCAGGTTGGTTTCCCATAGTTATAGGAGTCAATAAACACTCTACTGTACTTACGCTAATTTGCCGTAGGTTTTGTCACTTGCAAACAAAGATCTAGAAAGTCTTCTGACTCTCATTTTTTAATGTGGAGAAAGTAAGTTCCAGAGAGGTGTCAGTCAAGATTAGACTGTAAGATGAGGAACAGTCCTGGTTCTCCACATAGTATAGTGCTAACAGACTAACCAGCATAAATAGCCATAAAATCACAGAACTTAGATTCTTTCCCCACACTCCAGAATGTGATTTGTTAGTCTCTGCTTGAGCATCATGATCATGAGTATCAGCTTTTGTCATAGCATTGTGATTTCTAGACTCCAAAAGGACCCTGGAATCTCCAAATGTCCTCCTTTCAAGCCAACGTAGTATTTTAATCCTCCCGCCCCTGTTTCTTTTTTCTAAGGGAAAAAAAAAAGAATTTATTTTTAGTATTATTTCAAAGAATCCAAGGGCAAGAGAGCCTTGCGAATGTCTAGACAACAACTGGAAAATGAGGAATTTATGCTACTCTCTGTGTCTCTTGGGAGCCAAATGGATTCTTAACTTCCTTTCATTGTTCTTCTTCTTTCTTTTCTCTGTTTATGGATCTTCTCATCTTTGTACCCATGCCCTTCCCCAGAATGAGGGTTATCCAACTTTAAGTTTCAGGCATCCAACAATAACCACTTCAGTACATTTAGATCAACTGTTCTCAGACTTTTTAGTCTTAGAACCCCTTTACACTCTGAAAAATTATTGAGTAATCCAAAGACCTTTTGTTTACATGGGTTATTTCTATTGACAGTTACTAAGTTAAAAAATAAAATAGAAAAAAATTTAAGTATTTGTTAATTCATTTATTTTTTTTTTCAACGTTTTATTTTTATTTTTGGGACAGAGAGAGACAGAGCATGAACGGGAGAGGGGCAGAGAGAGAGGGAGACACAGAATCGGAAACTGGCTCCAGGCTCCGAGCCATCAGCCCAGAGCCTGACGTGGGGCTCGAACTCCCGGACTGCGAGATCATGACCTGGCTGAAGTCGGACGCTTAACCGACTGCGCCACCCAGGCATCCCTGTTAATTCATTTAAAGATAGTGATAATAAACCAATTACATGTTAACTAAATGTTTTTTATAAAAACTGTATTTTCCAAAACAAATAAAATAACTTAAAGAGTAGAATTGTCTTAAATCTTTGCAAGTCTGTTTAATACTTCCAAATAAGACAGAGTAACAGGAATCAGGTTTACCCTCTTTCTTGCAACATCTAAGCAACTGGAAAAAATGTATAAAAAGTTAATTGTCAAGACATTTGGCAGTGAAAGACACTAATCTCTGAGACATGAAAAACAAATGAAATGAGTCCTAAACTTGCTGAAGCTTACCGCCTTGGGAGAATTTCCAGGGGGCAATGCCAGGAAGGGAACCCAGTAAAAGTTCTGTGGTCTTCGTGAGCTGAGATGGAGCTGGAGTGTGGGTAAGTCAAATTGAATAGAGTATGTAGGGCAGAATACCAAAAGAGAGAGCCATGTAAAAAGAGAATTCCAGAAGTCCCAGAGAGCACCAGTCAAGTATTCAGGCAAGAAGTTAGTGGAGAATCCATGTAAGAGAACTACCTGAAGTTAATGAGTCACCCAAAAAGATTGGGAAATGCACACAAGTTTGAAAATATTGTCTATTCCCACAGGCCAGAGTGGAAAACGTCATCATTCATGAGGTATCAAAGTAGAGCACTCAGAAAATAATGCCTCAGTTATGGGGAAAGATTAATCTGAAACTAATTATAAACACTGCTCTGGCCCTGCTTTTAAAAGCTTAAAAAGCAAGACGCAAAAGGATCAAACTGTTCCCAACTAACTTATTCACTTCTCAGAACAAAGTTCAAGAATATTTATAGGAATATAAAAATATCCAGCACCCAACAAAGTAAAATACACAATGTCTGGCATCCAACAAATAATCAGGCATGCAAATAAGCAGGAAAATATAACCACAAATGAGAAATAACCAACTGAAACTGAACCAGAAATGATGCAGATAATCGAATTAGTAAAAAAGAAATTAAAACAGTTATTCTAACTGTATTCCATATGTTTAAGAAATAAGGTGAAAGAATGAACAGGTTAAGTAGAGACATGGGTTCATAAAGAAGACCCAACGTGAAATTCCAAATGGGAAAACTACAATGTCTCTGATGTAAAATATACTGGGGATTAATGGAAGATTAGACACTGAAGAAGAAAAGATTAGTAAACTTGAAGATACCACAGTTGAAACCATACAAAATGAAATACAGAGAAACAAAAGTTGAAAAAAGATTAAAAAGAAAAGAAAATCAAAGTGTTGAACAGCCTAATATTCAGGTTTCTGGATACTCTGAAGCAGGTTAGGAGATGAAAAAAATTTAATTTTTTTTAAAAAGTTTATTTATTTTGAGAGAGAGACAGAGAGAGAGGATGCATACAAGTGGATAAGGGGCAGAGAAAGAGGGAGAGAGAGAATCCCAAGCAGGCTCCATACTGTCAGTGTGGAGTCTGACACAGGGCCCGATTCCATAAACCACAAGATCATGACCTGAAAAGAAATCAAGAGTCAGACGCTTAACTGACTAAGCCATACAGGCACCATCAGAAAAAAACAAATTTTTTAAAATATTTATTTATTATAGAGTGAGTATATACATGACTGCATGAGCTGGGGAGGGACAGAAAGAGGGAAACACAGAATCCAAAGCAGGCTCCAGGCTCTGAGCTGTCAGCACAGAGCCCAACATGGGGCTTAAACTCACAGATTGCAAGATCATGACCTGAGCTGAAGTTGGAAGTCTAACTGACTGAGCCACCCAGGTGTCCCAGAAAAAAAAATTTTAAGAAATAATGACCAGGAGGAGAGAGGGAAGATGGCGGCATAGGAGGACGCTGGGCTCACTGCGCGTCCTGCTGATCACTTAGATTCCACCTACACCTGCCTAAATAACCCAGAAAATGCCAGAGGATTAGCAGAACGGAGTCGCCGGAGCCAAGCGCAGACGAGAGGCCCACTGAAGAGGGTAGGAAGGACGGCGAGGCGGTGTGTGCTCCATGGACTGGCGGGAGGGATCCGGGGCGGAGGGGCGGCTCGCCGGCCAAGCAGAGCCCCCGAGTCTGGCTGGCAAAAGCGGAGGGGCCTGACGGACTGTGTTCCGACAGCAAGCGCGACTTAGCGTCTAGGAGGTCATAAGTTAACAGCTCTGCTCGGAAAGCGGGAAGGCTGGAGGACAAAGGGAGGGAGAGCTGCTGAGCCCCCGGACCACAGAGCTCAGTTTGGTGGGGAACAAAGGCGCTCGCCAGCGCCATCTCCCCCGCCCATCCCCCAGCCAAAATCCCAAAGGGAACCAGCTCCTGCCAGGGAACTTGCTTGCTCCGCGCAAACACCCAACTCTGTGCTTCTGCGGAGCCAAACCTCCGGCAGCGGATCTGACTCCCTCCCGCTGCCACAGGGCCCCTCCTGAAGTGGATCACCTAAGGAGAAACGAGCTAAGCCTGCCCCTCCTGCCCCCGTGCACCTTGCCTACCCACCCCAGCTAATACGCCAGATCCCCAGCATCACAAGCCTGGCAGGGTGCAAGTAGCCCAGACGGGCCACACCACCCCACAGTGAATCCCGCCCCTAGGAGAGGGGAAGAGAAGGCACACACCAGTCTGACTGTGGCCCCAGAGGTGGGCTGGGGGCAGACATCAGGTCTGACTGCGGCCCCGCCCACCAACTCCAGTTAAACACCACAGCACAGGGGAAGTGCCCTGCAGGTCCTCACCACTCCAGGGACTATCCAAAATGACCAAGCGGAAGAATTCCCCTCAGAAGAACCTCCTGGAAATAACAACAGCTAATGAACTGATCAAAAAGGATTTAAATAATATAACAGAAAGTGAACTTAGAATAATAGTCATAAAATTAATCGCTGGGCTTGAAAACAGTATAGAGGACAGCAGAGAATCTCTTGCTACAGAGATCAAGGGACTAAGGAACAGTCACGAGGAGCTGAAAAGCGCTTTAAACAAAATGCAAAACAAAATGGAAACGACGACAGCTCGGATTGAAGAGGCAGGTGAGAATAGGTGAACTAGAAGATAAAGTTATGGAAAAAGAGGAAGCTGAGAGAAAGAGAGATAAAAAAAATCCAGGAGTATGAGGGGAAAATTAGAGAACTAAGTGATACACTAAAAAGAAATAATATACGCATAATTGGTATCCCAGAGGAGGAAGAGAGAGGGAAAGGTGCTGAAGGGGTACTTGAAGAAATTATAGCTGAGAACTTCTCTGAACTGGGGAAGGAAAAAGGCATTGAAATCCAAGAGGCACAGAGAACTCCCTTCAGACATAACTTGAATCGATCTTCTGCACGACATATCATAGTGAAACTGGCAAAATACAAGGATAAAGAGAAAATTCTGAAAGCAGCAAGGGATAAACGTGCCCTCACATATAAAGGGAGACCTATAAGACTCGTGACTGATCTCTCTTTTGAAACTTGGCAGGCCAGAAAGAATTGGCACGAGATCTTCAGTGTGCTAAACAGAAATATGCAGCCGAGAATCCTTTATCCAGCAAGTCTGTCATTTAGAATAGAAGGAGAGATAAAGATCTTCCCAAACAAACAAAAACTGAAGGAATTTGTCACCACTAAACCAGCCCTACAAGAGATCCTAAGGGGGACCCTGTGAGACAAAGTCCCAGAGACATCACTACAAGCATAAAACATACAGACATCACAATGACTCTAAACCCGTATCTTTCTATAATAACACTGAATGTAAATGGATTAAATGCGCCAACCAAAAGACATAGGGTATCAGAATGGATAAAAAAACAAGACCCATCTATTTGCTGTCTACAAGAGACTCATTTTAGACCTGAGGACACCTTCAGATTGAGAGTGAGGGGATGGAGAACTATTTATCATGCTACTGGAAGCCAAAAGAAAGCTGTAGTAGCCATACTTATATCAGACAAACTAGACTTTAAATTAAAGGCTGTAACAAGAGATGAAGAAGGACATTATATAATAGTTACAGGGTCTATCCATCAGGAAGAGCTAACAATTATAAATGTCTATGCGCCGAATACTGGAGCCCCCAAATATATAAAACAATTACTCATAAACATAAGCAACCTTATTGATAAGAATGTGGTAATTGCAGGGGACTTTAACACCCCACTTACAGAAATGGATAGATCATCTAGACACATGGTCAATAAGGAAACAAGGGCCCTGAATGATACATTGGATCAGATGGACTTGACAGATATATTTAGAACTCTGCATCCCAAAGCAACAGAATATACTTTCTTCTCGAGTGCACATGGAACATTCTCCAAGATAGATCACATGCTGGGTCACAAAACAGCCCTTCATAAGTTTACAAGAATTGAAATTATACCATGCATACTTTCAGACCACAATGCTATGAAGCTTGAAATCAACCACAGGAAAAAGTCTGGAAAACCTCCAAAAGCATGGAGGTTAAAGAACACCCTACTAACGAATGAGTGGGTCAACCAGGCAATTAGAGAAGAAATTAAAAAATATATGGAAACAAACGAAAATGAAAATACAACAATCCAAACGCTTTGGGATGCAGCAAAGGCAGTCCTGAGAGGAAAATACATTGCAATCCAGGCCTATCTCAAGAAACAAGAAAAATCCCAAATACAAAATCTAACAGCACACCTAAAGGAACTAGAAGCAGAACAGCAAAGGCAGCCTAAACCCAGCAGAAGAAGAGAAATAATAAAGATCAGAGCAGAAATAAACAATATAGAATCTAAAAAAACTGTAGAGCAGATCAACGAAACCAAGAGTTGGTTTTTTGAAAAAATAAACAAAATTGACAAACCTCTAGCCAGGCTTCTCAAAAAGAAAAGGAAGATGACCCAAATAGATAAAATCATGAATGAAAATGGAATGATTACAACCAATCCCTCAGAGATACAAACAATTATCAGGGAATACTATGAAAAATTATATGCCAACAAATTGGACAACCTGGAAGAAATGGACAAATTCCTAAACACCCACACTCTTCCAAAACTCAATCAGGAGGAAATAGAAAGCTTGAACAGACCCATAACCAGTGAAGAAATTGAATCGGTTATCAAAAATCTCCCAACAAATAAGAGTCCAGGACCAGATGGCTTCCCAGGGGAGTTCTACCAGACGTTTAAAGCAGAGATAATACCTATCCTTCTCAAGCTATTCCAAGAAATAGAAAGGGAAGGAAAACTTCCAGACTCATTCTATGAAGCCAGTATTACTTTGATTCCTAAACCAGACAGAGACCCAGTAAAAAAAGAGAACTACAGGCCAATATCCCTGATGAATATGGATGCAAAAATTCTCAATAAGATACTAGCAAATCGAATTCAATGGCATATAAAAAGAATTATTCACCATGACCAAGTGGGATTCATTCCTGGGATGCAGGGCTGGTTCAACATTCGCAAATCAATCAACGTGATACATCACATTAACAAAAAAAAAGAGAAGAACCATATGATCCTGTCAATCGATGCAGAAAAGGCCTTTGACAAAATCCAGCACCCTTTCTTAATAAAAACCCTTGAGAAAGTCGGGATAGAAGGAACATACTTAAAGATCATAAAAGCCATTTATGAAAAGCCCACAGCTAACATCATCCTCAACGGGGAAAAACTGAGAGCTTTTTCCCTGAGATCAGGAACACGACAGGGATGCCCACTCTCACCGCTGCTGTTTAACATAGTGCTGGAAGTTCTAGCATCAGCAATCAGACAACAAAAGGAAATCAAAGGCATCAAAATTGGCAAAGATGAACTCAAGCTTTCGCTTTTTGCAGATGACATGATATTATACATGGAAAATCCGATAGACTCCACCAAAAGTCTGCTAGAACTGATACAGGAATTCAGCAAAGTGGCAGGATACAAAATCAATGTACAGAAATCAGTTGCATTCTTATACACTAACAATGAAGCAACAGAAAGACAAATAAAGAAACTGATCCCATTCACAATTGCACCAAGAAGCATAAAATACCTAGGAATAAATCTAACCAAAGATGTAAAGGATCTGTATGCTGAAAACTATAGGAAACTTATGAAGGTAATTGAAGAAGATTTAAAGAAATGGAAAGACATTCCCTGCTCATGGATTGGAAGAATAAATATTGTCAAAATGTCAATACTACCCAAAGCTATCTACACATTCAATGCAATCCCAATCAAAATTGCACCAGCATTCTTCTCGAAACTAGAACAAGCAATCCTAAAATTCATATGGAACCACAAAAGGCCCCGAATAGCCAAAGGAATTTTGAAGAAGACCAAAGCAGGAGGCATCACAATCCCAGACTTTAGCCTCTACTACAAAGCTGTCATCATCAAGACAGCATGGTATTGGCACCAAAACAGACACATAGACCAATGGAATAGAATAGAAACCCCAGAGCTAGACCCACAAACGTATGGCCAACTCATCTTTGACAAAGCAGGAAAGAACATCCAATGGAAAAAAGACAGTCTCTTTAACAAATGGTGCTGGGAGAACTGGACAGCAACATGCAGAAGGTTGAAACTAGACCACTTTCTCACACCATTCACAAAAATAAACTCAAAATGGATAAAGGACCTGAATGTGAGACAGGAAACCCAAAACCTTAGAGGAGAAAGCAGGAAAAGACCTCTCTGACCTCAGCCGTAGCAATCTCTTACTTGACACTCAGCCGTAGCAATCTCTTACTTGACACATCCCCAAAGGCAAGGGAATTAAAAGCGAAAGTGAATTACTGGGACCTTATGAAGATAAAAAGCTTCTGCACAGCAAAGGAAACAACCAACAAAACTAAAAGGCAACCAACGGAATGGGAAAAGATATTTGCAAATGACATATCGGACAAAGGGCTAGTATCCAAAATCTATAAAGAGCTCACCAAACTCTACACCCGAAAAACAAATAACCCAGTGAAGAAATGAGCAGAAAACATGAATAGACACTTCTCTAAAGAAGACATCTGGATGGCCAACAGGCACATGAAAAGATGTTCAACGTCGCTCCTTATCGGGGAAATACAAATCAAAACCACACTCAGATATCACCTCACGCCAGTCAGAGTGGCCAAAATGAACAAATCAGGAGACTATAGATGCTGGAGAGGATGTGGAGAAACGGGAACCCTCTTGCACTGTTGGTGGGAATGCAAATTGGTGCAGCCGCTCTGGAAAGCAGTGTGGAGGTTCCTCAGAAAATTAAAAATAGACCTACCCTATGACCCAGCAATAGCACTGCTAGGAATTTACCCAAGGTATACAGGAGTACTGATGCGTAGGGGCACTTGTACCCCAATGTTTATAGCAGCACTCTCAACAATAGCCAAATTATGGAAAGAGCCTAAATGTCCATCAACTGATGAATGGATAAATAAATTGTGGTTTATGTACACAATGGAAACTACGTGGCAATGAGAAAAAATGAAATATGGCTTTTTGTAGCAACGTGGATGGAACTGGAGAGTGTGATGCTAAGTGAACTAAGCCATACAGAGAAAGACAGATACCATATGGTTTCACTCTTATGTGGATCCTGAGAAACTTAACAGAAACCCATGGGGGAGGGGAAGGAAAAAAAAAAGAGGTTAGAGTGGGAGAGAGTCAAAGCATAAGAGACTGTTAAAAACTGAGAACAAACTGAGGGTTGATGGGGGGTGGGAGGGAGGGGAGGGTGGGTGATGGGTATTGAGGAGGGCACCTTTTGGGATGAGCACTGGGTGTTGTATGGAAACCAATTTGACAATAAATTTCATATATTAAAAAAAAAAATAAAATAAAATAAAGAAATAATGACCAATATTTTAATGAAACCAAATTTGATGAAATCTATAAACCCACAGATTGAAGAATCTCAATAAATTCCAAGCACAGGAAACATGAAGAAAACTACATCAAATCACTTCATAATCAAAGTGCCTAAATCCAGTTGTAAAAAGGAAAATCTTAAAAGAAACCAGAAAAAAAGACACATAATTTATACAGAAAAAGAGATAAGGATGAAGATAGATTTTGTCATGAACACAATACAAGGCAGAAGACAAATTGAGCTGGGGGAAAAATTCCTACAACCTGTAGGTCCTTTTTCCATGAAAATATCTTTCAAAAACAAAGGCAAAATAAAGACTTTTTTAGACATACAAAAGCTGAAAGAATCTATTCCCAGCAGATCTACACAAAAAGAAATATTAAAGAAAGTCCTTCAAGTAAAAGAAAAAGGTGAGTAGATAGAAATCTTAAACAACAACAACAACAACAACAACAACAACAACTTCATCTACACAAAGGGATAAAGCAGACCAGAACTGGTAATTATGTCAATAAGTATAAATATTTCTTTGCAGTGTTTAAATACTTTAAAAATATAACCAATTATTCAAGTAAAAGCAATTATGATGCATCGTGGAATTTATAATACATGTAGAAGCAAAATGTTTGGTAAGAACAAAACGAATTCTCAGAAGAAATGGAAGTATAGAAATATAAAGTTCTTTTACTACATGTGAAGTAATATAACATCAATTCAAAGTAGAATGTGGTAAGTTTAAAACAAACCCTAAATGGTAAGTTTAAAACAAACCGTAAAGCAATCAGTGAAACCAAACCAAACCAAACAAATAGCTATAGCTAACAAGCCAACAAAAATGATAAAAAACGAATTATAAAAAATGCTCACTCCAAAAGCAAGCAGAAAAAAAGAAAAAAGAGAATAAAGAACTAAAGGGACAAATAGAAAACAAATACCAACATGGTAGCCTTACACCCAGCTATATCAATAATCACATTTTATGTAAATAGTCTAAATATCCCAATTAAAACACAGAGATTAGAAGACTGGCTAGAAAAGAC
Organism: Prionailurus viverrinus; assembly: GCF_022837055.1. Classification (NCBI taxonomy): domain Eukaryota; kingdom Metazoa; phylum Chordata; class Mammalia; order Carnivora; family Felidae; genus Prionailurus; species Prionailurus viverrinus. The sequence goes on along the minus strand of NC_062562.1, from coordinate 82,702,783 downwards.
CCAACTACAAAAACAAAAAAACAAAAAAACAAAAAAACCCTCTCACTTTAAATATGAAGACACAACTTGGCTAACAGTGAAAAAAATGGACAAAATATATATCATGCTAACACTAATCAAAAGAAAGCTGAGATGGCTATATTAATATTAGACAAAGTAGGTTTCATAACAGAGTATATTACCAGGGATAAAGATGGTCATTTCATAATGATAAAGGAATCAATTTATCAAGAGTTCACAAGAATGCTAAACATGTAGGCACCTAATAATAAGACTTCGAAATGGGGCACCGAGGTGGTTCAGTCAGTTAAGTGTCTGACTTTGGCTCAGGTCATGACCTCATGGTCCATGTGTTCGAGCCCCACATCGGGCTCTGTGCTGACAGCTCAGAGCCTGGAGCCTGCTTCGGATTCTGTGTCTCCCTCTCTCTCTGCCCCGTCTGCTTGTCTTCTCTTTCTCTCTCTCTCAAAAATAAACATTAAAAAAAAAAAAGACTTCAAAATAAATGAAGCAAAATCTGACAGAACTGAAAAGAGAAATAGCTAAATCAATAATTATAGTTGGGGATTTCAATACTGCTTCCTCAATAACCGATAGAAAATATATACAGATAATTCATAAATGTATAGAAAACTTGAACAACACTACTGACCAATTTGACCTGACTGAAATTTGTCAAATACTCCTACAAACAGCAATACACTTTCTTTTCAAGCGTACATAAACCATTTACCAAGACAGGCCATATTCATGATTGTAAAACAAGTCTCAATAAATAAAAGGATCCAAATCATACAAAGCATGTTCACTGACCACAGTGGAATTAAATTTAAAATCAATAACAGAAAGATTATCTGAAAAATCTCCAAAATTCTGAAACTACATAGCACACTTGTAAACAGCTGATGGATCAAATAACAAACCAAAAGGGAAATTAGAAAGTGTTTTGAACAAAATGAAACTGAAAACAAATCATATGAAAATTTGTGGGATGAAAATAAAGCAGTATTCAACAAAAACTTGTAGTACTAAATGTCTATATTAGAAAAAAAAAGAAAGGTTTAAAATCCATGACCTCAGCTGCCACCTTTCGAGGCTTGAGAGGAAAAAAACAGAATGGAATTAAAAATCAAAATATTTATCAATGAAACTGAAAACAAAACAAAACAATAGAGAGAATTAATAAAATAAAAAATTGATTCTTAGAGAATTTTAATAAAATTTATAAACCTCTAGCTATACTCATCAGGGTAAAAATGGAATATATAAATTTTTAATATCAGGGATGAGGGTGGTGATATCACTAAAAATTCCATAGATATAAGAAAAATAAGGGGAATAATGAATAAATTTTATGCCAATAAATTGAACATCTTAGATGAAATTAACAAATTCCTTAAAAGGCACAAACTACTACTGCTCATAGAAAAATTCCTTGAAAGACACAAACTACTAAAGATCACCCCTACTAAAGAAATTGAATTTGTAGTTTAAAAATCTTCTCCACAGAAGAATCAGAGTACAGATGGCTTCACTGGGGAGTTCTGCCAAACCTTCAAGGAAGAAATAATACAATTCTATACAAGGCTCCTCTGGAAAAAAAGTGAAGAGGAGGAAATACTTCCCAACTTATTTTATGAGACCAGCATGACAAAGCCAGACAAGATATAATGAGAAAAGAAAACTATGGTCCAATATTTCTCATGAACATAGATACAGAATTTTGACAAAATGTTAGCAAATGAGTCTATCAATATAAACAGAAGAGAAATAATTGTAACAGAATATTATGAAAATTTAAATGCCAACAAATTGGACAGCTTAGAGGAAATGGATAAATTCCTAGAAACATGTAACCTACCTAAACTAAAGCAGGATGAAATAGAAGATGTGAATAGCCCAACAACCAGCAATGAAGTTGAATCAGTAATCAAAGAACAGCTCCCTACCCCCCACCCTCCAAACAAAAGTCCAGGACCAGACAGCTTCACAGGCAAATTTTACCAAACATTTAAAGAAGAGCTAGTACCTATTTCTCTCAAACAATTCCAAAAAATACAAGAGGAAGGAAAACTTCCTAATTCATTCTATGAGGCCAGCATAACCCTGACACCAAAACCAGATAAAAACACCACACAAAAAAGACAACTACAGGCCAATATCTCTCATGAATATAGATGCAAAAATTCTCAACAAAATACTAGCAAACTGAATCCAACAATACATTAAAAAAATCATACATCATGATCAAGTGGGATTGATCCCCAGGATACAAGTGTGGTTTAATATTCACAAAATGTAATACATCACATCAATAAAAGAAAGGATAGGGGCTCCTGGGTGGCTCAGCCTGTTAAGTGTCTGACTCTTAATCTCAGCTCAACTCTTGATCTCAGGGTCATGAATCTAAGCCCCATGTTGGGCTCTGCAGTGGGCATGGCATGGAGCTGACCTAAAAAAGAAAAATTATAACACATATCTAGAAAATAAATAGAGAAATATTCATAGTAGCAATATCTATAAAATTCAAAAAGTATAAACAATGTAAATATCCATCAACCAATGAATAAACAAAATGTGATATATCTATACATGGAATATTATTTGGCAATAAACAGGAATGAAGTTATACTACAGCATAGATCAACTCTGAACACATTATGCTCAGTGAAAGAAACCAGTCACACAACAGACCACATATTATGTGATTCCATTTATATGACAAATGCCCAGAATAGGAAAGTTCACAGAGACAGAAAGTAAATTAGAATTTGCAAGGGGCTGAGGTGGAGTTTAGGGGAGCAAGAATGGGAAATGATCACTGGATGCACATGGGATTTCTCCTTGGGATGCTAAAAATGCTCAAAAAATACTCCAAAAATAGACTGTGGTAATGGTTGCACAACTCTGTGAATACACTAAAAACCACTGAACTGTACCCTTTAACTGGATGAATTTCAATATGTGAAACATATCTCTATAAAGGCATAAAAATGTAAAGGAGAGATGCTTAGCATCATTAGTCATTAGGAAAACGAAAGTCAAAACCACAATGAGATACACTATCCACTTACTAGAATATCTAAAACAGACTGACCGTTCAGAGTGTTGGTGAGCATGTGGAGCCCCTGGAACTCTCATACACTGCGGGGAGGAATATCCAGTGGTATAACCATTTTGGAAAACAGTTTGGCAGTTCCTTAAAAAATTAAACATACACCTACTATATAACCCAGTCATTTCACTTCTTAGTATTTACTATGAGAAATGAAAGCTTATGTCTACACAAAGAATCATACATGCATGGTCATAACAGCTTTATTTGTAACAGCCCCGAACAGAAATAACCCAAATGTTCAAAAGGTGAACAGATAAACAAATTCTGGCATAATACAATGAAATACTATTCACACACACACACACACACACACACACACACGAATGAACCACTGATACATGCTATAGTATTAATGAATATCAAAATAAGTAAGCTAAGTGAAAGAGAATCCTGAGGAAAAAAAAACAAATGCAGTCTCATATATATAAAATTCTAGAAAGGGTAAACTGATTTATCATGACAGAGAGCAGAGCAGTGGTTGTCTGAGGATGGCAGGGGTAGGGAGGGAGTGAGAGGTGCAAGAGTGAGTGAATACAAAGGGGCCAGAACAAACTTAGAGATGACAGATACCTGCATGAAAGTGATTATGCTGCCGTTTTGTGATATGCATGTATGCCCAAATCTATCAAACTGTACACTTTAAACGTGTAGTTTATTGAATGTCAACTAGGCTTCAACAAAGATGTTAGAAAAGGAAGAAGATAGCTATACTCTCTTAAGTGTGTCTTTATTTGATTTGCTTTGATGTGTTGTTTGATTATGTGTATGGAAAACTCAAAGGGCACCTGGATGGCTCAGTTGGTCATCATTGAAGTCAGAATCCGACTTTGGCTCAGGTCATGATCTCGTGGTCCATGGGTTTGAGCCCCATGTCGAGCTCTGTTCTGACAGCTCAGAGCTTGGAGCCTGCTTCGGATTCTGTGTCTCCCTCTCTCTCTCTCTGCTCCTCCCCGCTCACACTCTTTCTCTCTCTCTGAAAAATAAACAGTGAAAAAAAAAAAAAGAAAAAGATTCTCTCTCTCCCTCTGCCCATCTCCCCTGCTCGCACTACCTCTCTCTAAAAACAAACAAACAAACAAACAAATAAAATAAAATAAAATTAAATTAAATTAAAAAAACTTCCATTAAAAAAACCCAAAAACTCAGGGGTGTGCCTGGCTGGCTCAGTCAGTAGAGCGTGTAATTCTTGATATTAGGATTCTAAGCTCAAGAGCCACATTGACTGTAGAGACTACTTAAAAATAAAATCTTAAAAATGAAAAAAGAAAACTCATCTTGGCACAGATATGTTACTAGAAAAGAGAGATATTTTCTTAGACTTTTCTGATAATTATAGATACTCTCCTTTGCTACTACACCCAAACTTGGCATATTTTCTTAAAGGTAAGTCAGAGGGTAGAATGTGAAACCATATCATGCACATTTTATACTGTTTCATTGAAATCCATTGGTCCATATTATACTTTTACAGATCTCTTACCTGTACATGGTTTTAACCTTGCAGACCCCTGAAAGAATCTTGGGAACCCCCAGAGTTCCTGGAACCATACTTCGACAACCACTGATTCAAATTATTCAATTTTTTAAATGTTTATTCATTTATTTTGAAAAACAGACCTCACACATGTAAGCAGGGGGAGGGGCAGAGAGAGACAGGAGAGAGAATCTCAAGCAGGCACCATGCTGTCAGTGAGCAGAGCCCTACACAGGCTCAATCTCATGAACCCTGAGATCAGGACCTGCGCTGAAATCAAGAGTCAGACACTTAACTGACTGAGCCACCCAGATGCCCCGAAACTATTCAGTTTGTCAAAAAAAAAAAAAGGCTAAATTACCAACTAATATGAAGGCAATTCTTGCAACTGAGCCAATAACAAAGGATCTGTGACAAAGAGAGGAAGGTAGGGTTCATGTTGATTTAAAGACTAGATTTAGTAGGTAGCTTGGATTAGTTCAATTTCGGCAACAAATTGCTACTCTGTCCTCTTTAAATATCCTCTTGAAACAAAGTTCCTAAAAGATCTGCAGTACCTGTGTACCACTGATGACCACCCAGGGGAACACAGAAGGGCTAAATGTCACTGCCACTACTCAGCTGACATATACTATCTGAACATATCATTTATCTTTAAGCCCTTGAAGCAGGCACAGTTATCACTTGGGTGTGCTGTCAGCATGTGACAAGGATCAGGTCTCCGGGCAAGAGAAGTACCCCCCACCCCACCAATAAATAAAAAAATGGAAAACAGTGATACATTATTTAGGGCACAAAATTTTAAGTTGTCAGCATAGTAGATACATTTGTTCTAGCATCTTTGTTCATGTACTCACTGACAATTGTCTTCATCACTGTCTAAATGCCTTTGACAATGTAGACCAGTGTTTTAATAATGACAATTCTTGCTCCCCAAGAACAACTTGGTGGGGAGTAAAAAAAAAAATCCTCCTCTCAGAATCTCTAGGAGTGGAACAAAGGTATCAGTATCGTATTTTATTTTTTGAGTCCAAGCCATTGTAACAGGCAGCCAGTATTGAGTCCATTATGAAGACACCACATTCTTAGTAAACGTTTTGGTCTCCATCTGCTGTTCCCCCCTTATTCTCCCCTCAGTGGGTACCTATGTCCAAAGACCTGCAATGCATTTTTTTGGAATACATAAAAATAGTTATGACATAGACTTTGTTTTGAAGAGCATCTTATAACCTAGCTACATAGATGTTATTCACCATTATGGAGGCAGAATTAGGCTGGTTTACATTATAAACTACCTTACCTTCTAATAAGATGCTTAGAGAAGATAGGAAAAGTAAGTTGTAAACACAAAGTCCAACTGCACAATGCACAAAGAACTAAGTGCAGCGGTTCTGTCACCGGCTAGCAAGGTGGCACTCACAGTCGAATACCTGCTAGGGACTGAAGCAAGGAGGGAAGAATGAAATGGATATCAGTTAAGGATGCCTCGTCCCAATCCTGTAATTCACCTATTTGCAATGAGACAAACCTGTAGAAAATTAAAAAAAGAGTTACCACCAAGAGCTGCATTTTAGATATGGGCGGAAAAGCAATGGGAGAAGAAACTTTTGTTTCCAGAGTTTTAAAATAAAACTATTAATGAGATGTCATCTGATTAATGCCATGGTCAGGCGTAAAATGGCTTAATTAAGACAGGCTGGTTTCAGGGAATCAGAAAAACCTGAAACTGAAGAGGGGCTTGTGTTAACACCATGGCTCTGTTTAAAAGTGGGAGTGCTTGATCCCACCAACCCAAAACAAATGAAAGCTCACTTGAGAATGGTGAAAAAGCGCAATTTGCCAAAGAGATGGGTCATAGTAAGAAACAAAACTGTACTAAATTACCCAGCCCATGGAAAATCAGTTCCCTCAAATTAAAACAACTGATAAAAACATATTTTGTTGGAATAACAAGGCAGCTAAATTTCTCCACAAGGAAACCTTTTAATTTTCTTTTAGAAACTAGATGTTTATAAATTAAATAATTACCTTGGGAAATTACAACCACAGTCAACTCTCTGAAAATAAAAGTACTCTTAATTCTCCTGCTCATTAGCAGATAAAGAAAATATGGAGAACAACATCTCAGAATGGTAAAGCTAAAGGAGGAAAGATAGATCAACTAATTCTAATTCTAAAACCACCTCTATTCAGGTTCCAGGGTAAACAGCCACTCCAGATCACACAAGAAATCAGTCTAAGAGCAGACACAAGCCTAGGTTCCAGATACTCAGAGTAAGACCTTCTATCTATGCCATATCTCACTTTGTATTTTAACTGTACATGAGCAAATATAACTTTCAGGATCACCCACTAAGTAACAAAAGCATATCTAGAATCGCAGTGTTGAGGAGGACCCAATATATCAACTAAGCCAGTCCTCATTTCCCTGCAGGTGAACTCCACCAGCATCCCTGGGGGCGTGGCATCCACAAATTACCATTCTGCATTGAGTAAGTACTTTGTGTGTGACCAGCCAAAATCTCACAATGCAATTCAAATTACTGTCTGTTGCTTTAAACCTCAGGGTTGATGAAGAACAGAGGATGGGGACCTTGGCTGCAAGCTGTAACATGCTTAAAGACAAATGTAAGCCTTCTACTTGTTTTATTTTCCACACTGAGTAATACTAGCGCTTTCTCCCAAAGCCTTATTTTCATCCCTTTAATAACTTAGATTTCTTTCTTTGGACAGCTTCAGGTTCTCCAGTTCATTTTCTAGCTGGATAATTTCTTTAATTTACGGAGATCTCTCTGAATCCTTGCCTATTTTCCATAAGGGATGCTAATAAAAATAATAATGCTGAATAAGTATTGTGAGGTGACTAAGCATGTTCCCTAAGTGGCATGAGAACTTGGGATATGTGCTGCTGAAAGACTTAGAAGAATAAGCAGCGTCCTTCCACTGTTCCAAGAAGACCATCACACAACCCTATTTTGAGCTGGATTCCTTCCCCTCCATGGGGACCACTGCTATTGGAGCTCTGGGCTGACAGTAGAAGTTGTCAGGTCCCAGAAGACAACTCCTCAGCCAGACTTTGGCTTGGGAGTCCGGTGGATGGAAAGCAGCTCATGGAAACATGGGGTGGGAGTTGCTGGGAGAGGGGCTCGTCCTCCAGAGAGGTTGCAGATGTGCCCAACGGAGCACGGCTGAGGGGTGTGTGTGGAAGGAGACAGGCACTGAGATCTTAAGGCTTTGAAGCAGAGGTGAGGATTGTGAGGCTGAGTCTGGAGTCAGCCAGGGAGGATATCTATGGGAAACATCTCTGAGTTGGCGAGGGCACCCATGCCCAACGAACACAAGAGGTTGTCAGCCAGGCAGAAGCGGCAGGATAGAGGAAAAGCTACTATCAGAGAATAAGGACCAGGCCATTTCCATACTTTCTAGGCGCTGGCTGAATCCACTGGATTTCTGTATCAATCCAGGGAGGAGGGGTTCCTTCAAACTTAACAGACTGAATTCTTGATAGTCTTTTGAGCAGGAGCTCAGTGCCAGATATAGTTTAATTGAGGACAAAACAATGATGTTTTGCTGTACAGGAGGGTTGTAGAGCAAGTTTATGCCCATTACACAAACCCTCTCTGATTTCATACTTGCAAGAACTGCATGAGGCTCCAACATTAGCATCTCCCCACCACATTTTACAGAAGACAATCAGGGAAGTAAGGTAACTTGGCCAAGGTCATACACATGCAAAGAATCACAGCTCTGCCTGATTCCAGAACCCATAATCTTTATCATAGTGCCCATGACTTGGGTTATTCTATAATTAAAAAAAAATCATTTTGCAAATAATTATAAATTAACTGTCATCCAACTGAGGTTAATTTAATTATATACACTCTTGGATACAGATTTGTGACATGTCAGGGTTTTTTTTTTTTTAAACGTTTATTTATTTATTTTGAGAAAGAGAGAGGTGGGGAGAGGCAGAGAGAGAGAGGGAGGGACAGAATCCCAAGCAGGCTCCGTTCTCAGCATGGAGCCCCACACGGGACTCAATCCCATGACTGTGAGATCATGACCTGAGCCAATATTAAGAGTCAGATGCTTAACCAATTGAATGACCCAGGTGTTCCTGTCAGTTTTTTTTTTTTAAGTTTATTTATTTATTTTGAGAGAGAGAGAGAGAGAGTCTGCAGGGGAGGGGCAGAGAGAGGGAGAGACAGAATCCCAAGACGGCTCTGTACTGTCAGGGCAGAGCCCCAGCGCAGGGCTCAAACTCACAAACCGTGAGATCACGACCTGAGCTGAGATCAAGAGTCAAACGCTTAGCCAACAGAGCCACCCAGATGCCCCAGTTTTGTTTTTTTTTTTTTAATTACATAAAAATTCTGACAGAGTCCTTAACATGTACTAAAATTTTAAGTTAAAAAAATTAATTCTCAGCCTGGAGCTGGGGACTATATGTCCCAGTGAAGAATGTGACATCTCAATTTAGTATTCAGCAAGCAACTATGACATGCCAATACTGTAGGAGGCTGTCCTCATCTTTGAGGACAAAACTCAAATTCCTTGGCTTCACAAACTCATCTTCTAGCCATACTACTGCTTGCTTATGACACTTATTTACACTAGCAAATCCATTATAGTATGTACCTCCTTCAAACTAATTTATTTGGATGACTATACCAAATAAATATTATACTTTCATCTAACATCCAAGTTAAATGAAAGGATGGACTATATTTTAATTTCCATATATCTAGTACCTAGCTCACTGTCTAGCACATAATATTCAAAAACTATTCATGGAATGGATGAAAGAGAAACTGAATACAATTGGAATTTTAAAGTACTTGGCCTGGGGGCACCTGGGTGGTTCAGTTGGTTAAGTGTCCGACACTTGATTTCAGCTCAGGTTATGATCTCGTGGTTTTGGGGATTGAGCCCTGCATCAGGCTTAGTGCTGACAGCATGGAGCCTGCTTGGGATTCCGTCTCTCCCTCTCTCTGCCCCTCTCCCACTTATGCTGTCTTTTTCTCTCTTAAAATAAATAAATAAATAAATAAATAAATAAATAAATAAATAAATAAATGTGAATGAATGAATGAACAAATAAAAATACTTGGTCTGTTTCCCACATTTCCGAGGCTAACATCTTACCCCAATGTCTTCTCCCAAACAGCACAATTCATGTTGTTAGAATCTTCCAGTACCACTAATCTGACCCAGCAGTTCTGGCTGAGAGCAATAGGAAGGATATAAATAGAAGGCAGAATAGCTGCTAGCTCCAAGTCTGCATTTCTGGGCAAAAACAAGTAAATGCATTTGCTAACACTGGGCATATATCCCAAGGGATGCAAACTGGTTATAGCCTTTGGCAACAAGTCTAGTTTGCCTTAAAGCATACCTCTTAGTACCAAGGTTGGGAAAAATACAAATTCTCATATATAAATAATTGATCAAAACTTGTAAGAGAATTTGACTAAAACAACCCTGAACTCCTGAAAACCTATCTGTCAAGGAGATTATTAAATAACTTCAGAAAGTCAATGATTAAATTTGGCAGTAAGAGTTGGATTAGCTTTAAAACACAATAAAGAAAACAAGCCACTAATTTGAATTTCAGGTCACTGTTGAATACACAGAACTAAATAACTTTCTATAAACTAAGCAGAAAGCACAACTCTTGGCACTGAGTTTGACAATTATTTTATAGACAGAGAGGATGCCTAATTATGCTGAAAGGGTAGATTGCCAAGCAGTACACTTAACTCGATATGGGTAGAAAGAGTGAGAACTAATTAGAGAAGAAAAAAGGCTCAAGATTGAACAGGCAGCCAAATGTGTAAGTCTTATTCAGGATGAGAATCATCACTCTGTTACTTCAGGTGATGAATTTATCATTAGATAAACAGGACATGTGGCCTCACGATTCGGGACATAGAATGAAGCTCCCTCAGTCCGAGACTAATGACCCAACAACACAGTCTACCAAGCTATCACTCAGTTCTCTGCCAGTTTGGGGTAATTTCTGTTAGTTGCTTCTCCCTTCTCCACTATAAGTACCTCCTTTCTACTTTATGGTTCTGCTGATTAATTCATGACTTCTCTTGGGTCTCTGCTTTTCTAGCAACTCTCCCTGCTTAACACAGTATCCTGACTCAAACTTGCGGTAACAGAGAGACACTGGGTCAGCAAGTCACCATCAAGGGTAGCAGTGCCTCCACTGGGCACAGCTCTTGTGCCAGCTGGTTTCACAGGTTACTCACAGGCCCATAAAACGGCTGGCTGCTTTAGGGCTGGGCACCAATCAGCTGCATCTGAGAGAAAAGTTAATAGTTTACTCTTGCTATCTGAAAGAACAGCATTCCTATTTCATAAACTGAATAGCATAAAGCGAAGAAGCAATTACCATTACTTTTTTTTAGTGTTCCCAGACCCAAAAAAATAACCTGTTTTAGGCTTTTCAGACATCTTAGGGCTCATCTTGCTAATAGATGCACACAATAAATTGAGGACACAGTTCAAAACTACGGCAGTTTGATGCTGAGATGCTGAGTGTGGTCCCCTGGAAGGTGCTGGGAGTACTACTCTTGGGGCTCAGGGTGCCTACTCCTTCTATAACGGCTGCAAAACAAATGTTGAAGGCACTTTCACTTTTCGCCTTTTCTCATAATAGCCAAAATCCTCTTTGGTTTCTTTTGGTTAGAGGAAACAGGTACTAATGTAGGTCTTTCATAAGAGCAAAGTGGCGTCACACAAACTTTCAAAAAGCAGGGAATACCTGTATAGTCCAACAAAGCTTGATGAACATGAAGAAACAACTTCCTGCTTTGTTTAGACAAGGGCTGAGGGTATGGCGAGCCCTCACAGTGCCATCCAGTATACCATGGTTCCAGCCAACCTATAAACCTGAAACAGTGTTCTCACACTCTAGATCAAAGCAGTTCTCACTGAAATCCAAATAGCTTACAACATCAGACAAGGAAAAGATTAATGATGATGGCAGGGCAAAACCAAGAAGTATTATATAGAAGGGCAGGGACAGAATCCTGAGCACTGATGGACAGATGGCCTCACAGAGCAACACTTGTTGCACAGAGGTGACAAAAGAGGAAAGTGATACAATTCACACATGATGATGCCCATTGCTGGTAGTTATAGGATGAGAGGGATTTAGGAGCTGGGGGATGACAGAGGAAGTTTGGAAGAGCCATTGTAGAGAACATACAAATGTACAAGAGACTGATTAAAACAAAACAAAACAAACAACTTGTCAAATATACAACTCAAAGGTTCCAGTAAAATCTTGATAAGTGCAATTTGTCAAAAGTCAAGTCAGATGTTCTTGCAACTCAGAGCATGAACAGTGAGCAGACAACTTAAGGTTGAGGGTTGAGACAAGGCAGAAGATAAAAAAGCTCCAGGGTGTTATTAATGAGAGAATCCATATATAAATGAAACAGAGATCTAACAATGGAAAGATATGAATAAAATATACTCCTGAGAATTAAGCAAAATTGTTCATAATTGGATATAACATGTAGGCTTACATAAGAATGAGAAAACTTCCCTTCCATATTTTAGTATGCCTGCTTATGAAGAGAAGGAATTAAATGTTGAATCCTTGAAAAGAACTCTTTGTGTATGATCGTTTATATGAAGCATAATTCTTAATTATGTATCATATTTGACAGATATGCACATGACACCATATGAAATATGAATGGTTTACCTTGGAAATCCTTGTTAATTGTCCTAAGCCATTACTTATTTGAAGAGGAAAAAGAACCGACCTTTCTGCATAACCCATACATGTCAGTTCCTAAGCTAGGTGCTTTCCATATGCTGTCTCATTAATCCTCCTAGTAGCCCTGTAGGATAGATATTAGTATCACTGTCAGTAATTTACAGCTGAGAAAACCAAAACTCACAAATGGGTAAGTAATTTGCCCAAGATTGTAAAACAAATTTGACTCCAAAGCATATGTACTTTCCAACAAACCACACTGCAGAGAGTTGAACAGGCAGATGTCAAATGACTTCTGATTTTTTCCTACTGCCAAGGCCTATTACTTTATATTATTACCTCACTACAAATATGAACAGATAACTTATCAGTATCTTCGTTCTCTCCAGAATATTTTCCCATGATTAAGTATTTTAATTATTTTTTAATTTAACATATAGTGTAATATTCATTTCAGGTATATGATATACTGATTCAACAAATCCATACATCACCCAGTACTCATGACAAACACACTCCTTAATCTCCATCACCTATTTGACCCATCCCCTCGCCTACCTCCTGGTAGCCATCAGTTTGTTCTCCATAGTTAAGTCTGTTTCTTGGTTTGCCTCTCTCTCTCTTTTTCCTCTTTGCTTGTTTTGTTTCTTAAATTCCATATGAGTGAAATCATATGGTATTTCTCTTTCTTTGAATGACTTATTTTGCTTAGCGTAATATTCTCTAGTTCCATCCATGTCATTGCAAATGGCAAGATTTTAATTTTTCATGGCTGAGTAATATTCATATATATATGTATGTATATATATGTATGTATATATGTGTATATATGTGTGTATATATATATACACACACACACACATATTTTTTCTTTATTCATTCATCAGTGGATGGGCACTTGGGCTGTTGTAGATAATGCTGCTATAGATATCAGGGTGCATGTATTTTTGTATTTTTTGAGTAAATACCTAGTACTGCAACTGCAGGATCCTAGGGTAGTTGTAATTTTATCTTTTTGAGGAACTGTACTATTTTCCACCCTGGCTGCATAAGTTTGCATTCCTACCAACAGGGCAAGAGGGTTCCTCTTTCTCCACATCCTCCCCCAAACCTGCTGTTTCTTGTGTTGTTGACTTTAGCCATTCTGACAGATGTGAGATGATATCTTATTGTAGTATTGATCTGCATTTCCCTGATGATGAGTGATGTTGATTGTGCATCTCTTTTATTTTTTGAGAGAGCTGGGGAGGGTAAGAGAGAAAAAGGGAGAGAGAGAATCACAAACAGGCTCCATGCTGTCAGCACAGAGCCCGATGTGGGCCTTGAACTTATGTACCATGAGATCATTACCTGAGCCAAAGTTGGACACTTAACCAACTGAGCCACCCAGGTGTCCCTGAGCATCTTTTCATGTGTCTGCTAGCCATCTGTATGTCTTTGGAAAAATGTCTATTCATGTATTCTACCCGTTTATTAATTGGATTATTCATTTTTGGGGTGTTAGGTTTTGTAAGTTCTTTATGTATTTTGGATACTAACCCTTTATTGGATATGTCATTTGCAAATATCTTCTCCCATATATAGTAGGTTGCCTTTTAGTTGACTGTTTCCATTGCTGTGCAAAAGCCTGTTATTTTGATATAGTCTTGACAGTGTATTTTTGCTTTTGTTTCCCTTGCCTTAGAAGACCTATCTAGAAAAAAGTTAATACAGATAATGTCAGAGAAATTTCTGCCTGTGCTTTCTTCAAGGACTTTTTATGGTTTCAGGTTCCACATTTAGGTCTTTAATCCATTTTGAGTTTATTTTTGTGTATGGTGAAAGAGAATGGTCCAGTTTCATTCTTTTGCATGTTGCTGTCCACTTTCCCCAACACCATTTGTTGAACAGAGACAGTCTTTTTCCGATTGGCTCTTCTTTCCTGCTTTGTTGAAGATTAATTGATCATATAATTGTGGGTTCACTTCTGGGCTTTCTATTTGTTCCATTGATCTATGTATTTGTTTTTGTGCCAGTACCATACTGTTTTGATAACTACAGCTTTGTAATATTAACTTAGAAGTCCGGAATTCTGATGTCTACAGCTTTGCTTTTCTAAATTTTTTTTTTTTCAAAAATTTTTTTTTTTGGGACAGAGAGAGACAGAGCATGAACGGGGGAGGGGCAGAGAGAGAGGGAGACACAGAATCGGAAACAGGCTCCAGGCTCTGAGCCATCAGCCCAGAGCCTGACGCAGGGCTCAAACTCACGGACCGCGAGATCGTGACCTGGCTGAAGTCGGACGCTTAACCGACTGCGCCACCCAGGCGCCCCTAGCTTTGCTTTTCTAATATTGCTTTGGCTATTCAGGATTTTTGTGTTTCCATACAAATTTTAGGATTGTTTGTTCTAGCTCTGTGAAAAATGCTTATAGTATTTTGATAGGGGTTGCATTTAATGTGTAGATTGTTTTGTATAATATAGACATTTTAACAATATTTGTTCTTCCAACCCATGAGCATGGAAGTTCTTTCCATTTTTTTGTGTCATCTTCAATTTCTTTCATCAGTGTTTTATAGTTTTCAGAGTATAGGTCTTTCACTTCTTTGGTTAGGTTTATTCCTAGGTATCTCATTATTTTTGGTGTAATTGTAAATGGGGTTGATTCCTTAATTTCTCTTTTTGCTGCTTCATTATTGATGTATATAAATGCAGATATTTCTGTACAATGATTTTGTATCCAGCAACTTTACTGAATTGGTGTATCAGTTCTAGCAGGATTTTTGGTGAAGCTGTTAAGGTTTTCTTTTTTTAAATTTTTTTAATGTATATTTATTTTTGAGAGAGAGACGTTGTGAGTGAGGGAGGGGCAAAGAGGGAGGGAGACACAGAGTCTGAAGGAGGCTCCAGGCTCTGAGCTATTAGCACAGGGCCTGACGTGGGACTTGAACTCATGGACCACAAGACCATGACCTGAGCTAAAGTTGGACACTGAACCAACTGACACCCAGGCGCCCCAGCCTTTAAGGTCTTCTATATGTAGAATCCTGTCACCTGCAAATACTGTTAAAGTTTACTTCTTTCTTGCCAATTTGGATGCCTTCTCTTTCTTTTTGTTGTCTGATTGCTGTGGCTAGGACTTCCAGTACAATGTTGAATAGAAGTGGTGAGAGTGGACACCCCTGTCTCATTCCTGACCATACAGGAAAAGCTCAGTTTTCCTCCATTGAGGATGATGTTAGCTGTGCATTTTTCATTTAAGGCCCTTAGGATGTTGAGGTATGTTCCCTCTAAACCTACTTTGTTGAGGATTTTTATCATGAACAGATGTTGTATTTGGTTGTATTCAACCAAAATACTTGGAACAATTGAGAGAATAAGGAATATTCCAAAATAATTGGAATAATTTGAGAATAGGGATTCACTTTTCTTTAAATATTTGGTAGAATTTGCCTGTGAAGCCATCTGGTCCTGGACTTTTGTTTTTTGGGAGGCTTTTGATTATGGATTCAATTTCATTGCTGGTTATTGGTCTGGTCAAATTTTCTATTTCCTCCTGTTTCAGTTTTGGTAATTTATATGTTTCTAGGAATTTATCCATTTTTTCTGGTTATCCAATTTGTTGGCATATAGTTTTTCATAATATTCCCTTATAATCCTTTGTATATTTGTGGTGTTGGTTGTTTATTTCTCTTCTCTCATTTGTGATTTTATTTGGGTCCTTTCTCTTTTCTTTTTGATAAGCCCGGCTAGAGAGTTATCAATGTTACTTTTTCAAATAACTTTGCCAAAGCTCCAGTTTCATTCATCTGTTCTATTGTTGTTTTTTTTTTTTAAGTTTCTGTATCATTTATTTCTTCTCTAATCTTTATTATTTCCTTTCTTCTATTGGCTTTAGGCTTTGTTGTTGTTTTTCTAGTTCCTTTAGGTGTAAGGTTAGATTATTTGAGGTTTTTCTTGCTTCTTGAGGTATGCCTGTATTGCTATATACTTCCCTCTTAGAACCACTTTTGCCAAATCCCAAAGGTTTTGTTTGGACTGTTGTATTTTCATTTTGTTTCCATGTATTTTTAAATAACTTCTTTGATTTCTTGGTTGACCATTCATTGTTTAGTAGCGTGTTATTTAACTTAATGTATATGCAGTCTTTCCAGATGTTTTCTTGTAGTTGACTTCTAGTTTCATAGTGTTGTGGTCAGAAAGGTACATGGTATGATTTGATCTTCTTGAATTTGTTGAGGCCTGTTCTGTGGCCTATATGTGATACTATAGAAAATGTTCCATGTGCACTTGAAAAGAATGTGTATTCTGCTGTAGGATGGAATGTTCTGCGTATATCTGTTAAGTCCATCTGGTTCAGTGTGTCATTCAAAGTCATTGTTTCCTTGTTTATTTTGTTTAGATGATCTTTCCATTGATGTAAATGGCATGTTCAAGTCCCATGCTATTATTGTATTATTATCAATTACTTCCTTTGTTATTGTTTTATGTATTTGGGTGCTTCCACGTTGGGTGTATAAATATTTACAATCATCGTATCTGCTTGGTGGATTACCCTCTTTATTATTATATAGTGCCCTTCTGTGTCTCTTGTTACAGTCTGTTTCAATGTCTAGTTTGTCTGATATAAGTATTGCTACTCTGGTTTTCTTTGGACATCGATTTGCATGATAAATGTTTCTCTATCCCCTCACTTTTATTATTCTTTTTTAAGTTTTATTTAAGTAATCTTTACACCCAACATGGGGCTCAAATTCATGACCCCAAGATCAAGAGTCACATGTTCTTCCAGCTGAGGCAGCCAGATGTCCCCATATCCCCTTACTTTTAATATGCAGGTGTCTTTAGGTCTAAAATGAGTCTCTTGTAGGCAGCATATACATAGGGTTTTTTTTTTGTTTTTTTTTTAATCCATTCTGACACCCTTTTTTTTTTATTTTTTATTTTTAAAATTTACATCCAAATTAGCATGTAGTGAAACGATTTCAGGAGTAGGTCCCTTAGTGCCCCTTGCTCATTTAGCCCATCCCCCCTTCCACAACCCCTCCAGTAACTCTCAATTTGTTCTCCATATTTGAGTCTCTTCTGGTTTGTCCCCCTCCCTGTTTTTATATTATTTTTGTTTCCCTTCCCTTATGTTCATTTGTTTTGTCTCTTAAAGTCCTCATATGAGTAAAGTCATATGATTTTTGTCTTTCTCTGACTGACTCATTTCACTTAGCATAATACCCCCCAGTTCCATCCACGTAGTTGCAAATGGCAAGATTTCATTCTTTTTGATTGCCGAGTAATACTCCATTGTATATATACACCACTTCTTCATCCATTCATCCTTTGATGGACATTTGGGCTCTTTCCATATTTTGGCTATTGTTGATAGGGCTGCTATAAACGTGGGGGTGCATGTGTCCCTTCGAAACAGCATACCTGTATCCCTCGGATAAATACCTAGTAGTGCAATTGCTGGGTCATAGGGTACTTCTATTTTTAAATTTTTGAGGAACCTCCATAGTGTTTTCTAGAGTGGCTGCACCAGCTTGCATTCCCACCAGCAATGCAAAAGAGATCCTCTTTCCCCGCATCCTCACCAACCTCTGTTGTTGCCTGAGTTGTTAATGTTAGCCATTCTGACAGGTGTAAGGTGGTATCTCATTGTGGTTTTGATTTGTATTTCCAGATGATGAGTGATGTTGAGCATTTTTTCATGTGTCGGTTGGCCATCTGGATGTCTTCTTTGGAGAAGTGTCTGTTCATGTCTTTTGCCCATTTCTTCACTGGATTATTTCTTTTTAGGTGTTGAGTTTAAGAAGTTCTTTATAGATTTTGGATACTAACCCTTTATCTGATATGTCATTTGCAAATATCTTCTCTCATTCTGTCGGTTGCCTTTTAGTTTTGCTGATTGTTTCCTTTGCTGTGAAGAAGTTTTTATTTTGATGAGGTCCCAATAGTTCATTTTTGCTTTTGTTTCCTTTGCCTCTGGAGACATGTTAAGAAGTTGCTGTGGCCAAGATCAAAGAGGTTTTTGCCTGCTTTCTCCTTGAGGATCTTGATGGCTTCCTGACACCCTGTTTTTTGATTGTTTAGTCCATTTACATTCAAAGTAATTATTGATATACATATGTATTTATTATCATCTTATTACTTGTTTTGTGGTGGTCTCTGGAGATTTTCTTTGAGCCTTTCTTGTCTTTCTATCTTTCACGTTTTGCTAATTTTCTTTAGTGACATATTTGGATTTCTTTCTCTTTATTCTTTCCATGTTTATTAGTGGTTTTTGATATATGATTACTATTAGATTTGTATATACCCTTTTCTTTATATAGCAGTGTATATTAAGTTGATGGCTGTTTAGGTTTGGACCCATTCTTTTCTTCTTTCCGCCCCATGTTTTAGGTATATGTTACATTTTACATTCTTTATACGTGTGTGTGTGTGTGTGTGTGTGTGTGTGTGTGTGAATTTCTGACTGATTTTTTACAGAAATACTCATTTTTACTGCTCTTGTGTTTCCTACTGTTATGTTGTCACTTTTGGTCTCCTCTTTCCATTCCAAGAGTCCCCTTTAATATTCCTTGCAGGGCTGGGTTAGTGGTCACAAACTAGTTTTTGTTTGTCTGGGAAACTCTCTTATTTTGATTTTTAAAAAAATGTTTATTTATTTTTGAGAGACAGAGCGTGAGTGGGGGAAAAGTAGAGAGAGAGGGAGACACAGAATCTGAAGCAGGTTCCATGCTCTGAGCTGTCAGCACAAAGCCCAACGCTGGGCTAGAAACCATGAACCGTGAGATCACAACCTCAGCTGAAGTCGGACACTAACGGACTGAGCCACCCAGGCGCCCCTCCTTCTATTTTTAATGATAGCCTTGCTGAATAGAGTATTCTTGGCTGCGATTTTTCCCATTAAGCAGTTTGAATATATCATGCCACTCCCTTGTGCCTTAACAAGTTTCTGTAGAAAAATCTGCTATCTTTATGGGTTTTCCTTTATAAATCACTATCTTCTTTTGTCTTACTGCTTTTAAGATTTTTCTTTATCACTATATTCTGCAAATTTAATTACACTATGTCTTCATGTGGGCCTGCTTTTGTTCATTTTGATGGGAGTTCTCTGTGCCTCCTGGATAATGGATGTCTGTTCCCTTCCCCAGATTAGGGAAGTTTTCAGCTATTATTTCTTCAAATAAATTTTCTGCCCTCTTTTCTCTCTTCCTCTTCTGGGACTCCTATAATACAGATATTATTATATTCGATGGAGTCAGTTCCCTAAGTCTATTCTCATGTTGCATAATTCTTTCTCTTACTCAGCTTCATTGCTTTCCATTACTTTGTCTTCTAGATCATTAATTCGTTCCTCGGCTTCTTCCAACCCACTGTTCATGGCATCATGTGTGTTTCTAATCTCATTTATTGCACTCTTCATCTCTGATTCTTTTTTAACTTTTTTATCTCTGTGGTAAGGGTCTTATTGATGCCTTCCATCCTTTTCTCAAGTTCAGTGAGTATACTTATTATCATTGCTTTAAATTCCCCATTGGACATGTTACTTATATCTGTTTCATTTAGATCTCTGGCCGTGGCCTTATCTTCTTTTTTCACTTGGGATAAATTCCTCTGTCTTCTCATTTTGTCTAGTTTCCACCTGCTTCTCTATGTTAGAAAAGCCAGTTGTGTCTCCTACTCCTGAAAGTAATGGCCTTATGAAGAAGTCATGTAGTGCCCAGGGCCTGGCACTTTAGGAGTGTCTCCAGTATGTGCCATGTGCTCTCTCCTGTTGTGTTCTGGATGCTCTATCCTTCAGGCCAGTTGTCTGCTGAGGCTCTCCTTGTTTGCTGTGGGCACTATTTGGTCCCTGGCCTGAATGTGGTGAGCTTCAACTAGGTGTGATCTGGTCTGCTTGTGAAATGAGGCCTGTCACCACCTCCACTGTAAATGAGGCCCTGCAAAACTCTCTGGTTAGGAGATGTGCAGGCAGGGGTTTGTGTTGGACTTCTTAAGGAGGGGCCCGCTGTACTGGGACTGAGGTAAATGTGACTGAGAATGGCAGTTCCACCAGAGGACAGGGGGTGGGCCTTAGGATAAGCAAGTTAGGCAGCCAGTGTCCACAATGTGTTGCGTCCCACAGGTAACTCTGTGTTTATGCTGAAGGGCAGGGGAGGAGAAATGGTGCTGGCCAATTTTTCTTCCAGGAGAGGTGTCCCCGTAAACACTGCCACTCAGGGATATGCTCCAAATAGTCTCCACACCATGTGCTCCTGGTGTTCTTCAGGTCAGTTTCCACACTGTATATACCCCTGTATTGTTTGCTTGCCTTCTCTCTAGGAGCAGCACAGTGCTCTCCAGGCTCTATCCCAGCCAAGCCTGCTCATCTTTAAAACTTTAGGCCTTAAGCCCCACTGGTTGCAAGAACTCACAAAATGCAGCCCCTCTCACTTTCCAAGCCAATGGCTATGGGGAAACATTCTTCTTGTGTGTTCCCCTGTGCATTCCTCTCCCTCTCGCCCTTCTGTGTGACTATGGCTCTCTCCCCTCTGCAACATCCAAAATCCATTTCTCTGCACTTCCTACCTTCTTCAATGTGGCCTCTTCTCGACCTTCAGTTATGGAATTTGTTCTGCCAGTCTTTAGGTCAATTTCTGGGGTATTTCAGATGATTTGACAGTTATCTAATTGTATTCATGGGATGAGACAAGCCTAGGGTCCTCCTACTCTTCCATCTTCTTTGTCTCTATAGAATATACTTTCAAAGGGAATAAAAGAAAATGTGGGTTTTATCATTAACAAAGTATAGCAACCTTGGGCAAGCTTCCTAACCTCTTTTGTGACGACAGGTTTTTTATCTGATAAGAACGTTGGACTAGGTGGTGTCTAAGGGCCTATGTGACTCATTCATTCATTCATTCATTCAATAGACTGAGATTTTTCTATGTATCAGGTACCATTTTATGTGCTAGAAATACAGTGGTGAATGCAGTTAAAATTTCATGGAATTTACATCCTACAAAATTCCTGATCATAAGGTAGTAATTCTCAAGGTGGTGAGGAGTGACAGGTGGGACAAATTTTCCAAGTCACTTGGGGAACACTTTTTAAAAAATATACTGCCTCCTAGATCCACAGTCTCACCCCCAGTAGGAAGGCTCTGTGAGGAGCCAGTGCTATTGATAAGCATTTGAGGTATCCTTTGTACAGACTTGGCAGAAAAAGGGTTGAGAATCAGTGTTCTAAATGATACGGCAATTCAAAGACATGCCAGTCATATGCTCTATTTTGCATTCTGAAGGGAGACTCATTGAAAGAGCCAATTCCAAGCTTAAGGTAAGTTGGAAAGTGGAATTTAATTAAAAGTCCCTGATTAATTGAAGTCCTATGAACACCTGTACCAATCAATAGAAATATTAGAATGCTTACCCATCTTATTTTTGGCCATGATCTCTCATGCTGAACTCATGTGGCAAACTGTTTGATTAAAAATACCACTATCCTTCTGACAATGAGCTTTAATATCCCAGGCCATGGCCAGTTTTCTGTATTTAAATACAAACAAATAAGCAAAAAAAAAAAAAAAAGAAAAAAAAAAAAATTAATGACATCATAGCATTTTGGTGGCGGAAGACCTGCATATTCTTTCATGTTGAGAATCATAACAAAATCTTAAATGTCGGGAAGTTTTAAAAAATTTATTTCCACTCGTCTGAAATCTAAGCGTGATAACTAAAGTTTATGCTATAGTAAATACAACATTACCATAGAAATGTATATGAATTTAAAATGAAAACAACAGAAAACCTTCAGTTTAACACTGTCAGCATAGAATATTTTATTTTAAACTTGCTGTTCAAACGTTCAATTACAACACATGTGGCAAAGAAACAACAGTTAACACACAACATCTGCCACAATTCTATCTCTGAACTGCCTTTTCTATATTATGTGATATGTTACAATTTCTTTCAATTTCTTACATTCACGGTATTCTTAAAGGCAGCAAATGTCAATTTTTTCTGCTTTGAAAACAATTCCATTAATATTTTGAAATTGCTTAAAATGACAACTTTTTCCTTTTGGTATTCTATTGCTGCCCACATTAGAGACATAATTCATAGTATTTATAGGTTGTTGAGAGGTATACTGTACTCAATAAATCAACTCCCAACTCTAAGTTAAAATGAACTTCAATCCAAAACAAGCATTTTCCTAAATCAGTATACTCAGCTACCTTTCTCAAAAATATTTCCATTCTGAAATAAGTTTTTTTTTGTGAGATACAATAGTTTCATCTTTTATTCCTAACAGAACTCATGCTGTACTTTTTTTTCTCAAAATATATTTGATATATTCTGTGCAAAATGTTAAGTTCTGTATAGGTATGTACCTTATTCTGAAAAAGTTTATAAAATATAATTCCTAAAAACAACCTCAACATTAGACAATAGAGGAAGAAGAAACATATCAAACAAAGCCTAAGTTTCCACATGAGAAAATAAGTATGTTCTTAAAGCTCCAGTAATACATTCCTTGAAAGAACTCAGAATGCACTTTGGTCATTATTAAACATAGGAGAACATAGGTAATAAAACAAATTGCCTTTGTTGTTTTCTACATAAAGAAAATATACTACACAATGAGGCTGATCAAAAGGAATGGTAAGAGCAAAGTGATATTATGACATGGCTCTGTTCTCTACACATTCCTGATCTTAAGATTATGATTTGGGGATTAAAACTGCACCAATCAAATAAATCATTTACAATTAATTATTTTAATAAATTCCCTAAAACATGGTAAAAAATGTGAGGATATTCAACATGATATACCTTGCACCAAGAAAATTCTATACTGTTTCAAATAAATTCTTTGTTTTAGAAACTAGATACCCAGTTAAAAAAAAATTGCAAAAACATTTCATGTTTTATGTAATTCCTAATATATTCTTGATTGTACAAATGTAACAACTTAACATCAAGGCCCAATGTAAGATATCACCATATTTGCCCTATCTACCTAACATGCCAACATGATATGTTCTCATTTGGACACTTGGCAAATTGTGTGTGCATGTGTATGTGGGGGGAGTAGGTAACTTTCCAGGTTAAAAGCATCTAAAATAGCCCTTATAAAATTGGAGGTGAGGGGGATGCACCAGGTTAAGTTTAGAGGATAGAATTTGCAAACTGAAGCTCTTTTCTGAAAATTTGGATATAGTTTTATAACTAGCAATCAAAGGAATATTTTATTGGTTCTTAACCTTGTTCTTAAGTTGTTCATTTGAGTGTGTATACACTATAGTGTACCATGGGGAGAAAATTATTTTACTTGAGTAAACATAATAATGTACTTTAGTAATATCAATAGGCACTTCACTTGTGAGATGAGTGTATACCTCACTCAAAAGGATACCATATCATGCCCTAGTACACTATAACATACCCCATATAAAGATACGCATTAAAAGTAACAATTTTAAAAAGTGCACATTTTGAGCATGCACAGTTGGAGCTGTGCAAACAGCCCAGTGTTTCAAATAAATACAATTATTACTAGTTAATTTTTATCAAAATATCTTACAGTATGGTAACCATTTACAATTATTGCTCTATTAAGAGTTTTATCATCAAAGAGCACTTGTTGACCTGTTATGTAATACCATATATATTAATACTGAAGGGTGTGTAACTGCAGCTTAATCAGTTCAGATCCTGGCATTGTTCCAAAATAATTCAAGAGAAACCCTGACTGGATCTTGATTCACCAAAGAACACACTTTATGTGTTTAGCTGAGTCCAATGCAATATTCCAAGTTAAAGAAGTTTTCCTCAAGTAAGGCAAGTTCACGGCATTGATGGAGAAACGGGGCTTAGCAATGGCTTCTATTCTCACGATTTGTTATTTTGTCAATTATTTGTGAACGATTACCAGGATCTCAAGTATCTGGATATCAGTTTTATCACCCTTTCGACAACTAAGTACATCAATGCTAAAAATAAAATATAAAGACTAAAATAAATGTAAAAAACAGTGAACAAGTAAAATAAATATAAGAATTGCACAAGACAGTCTGATGTAAACACTTCGATTTCCCAGCTGAGACTCCTGAAGCAAAGAGTCAGTGACTGCTTTCAGGCAGCTTAGTTGGTACTCTTATTCTGGAAAAGAGGCTACATCTTCTTTTCTCTGCATTGTCATGATTTAATCTTCCACAGCTAGTGAAAAAATAACAGAAGTAGTAACCATTAGAGTCAGTTTTTTTTTTTTTTTTAATGTCTTTAAATGTTTTTTTATTTATTTTGGAGACAGAGAGAGAGTGTGCACTTGAGCGGAGGGCAGGGAGAGGGAGGGGGACAGAGGATCTAAAGCAGGCTTCACAGCAACAGTAGCAAGCCCAATGCAGGGCTCCAACTCATGTACCACGAGATCATTACCCGAGCAGAAGCTGGACGCTCAAACAACTTAGCCATCTGGGCACCCCTAGAGTCAGTTTTAATACTGTAACTTACAAATTATATTACTTAATGCTATTATCTAAATTTCATTCATAAACAAGTATAGGTTCTACTATTTTAAACTCTTTTATCCTTGCATTTTCAAGAATAATTCACCTTAAATAAAAAAGTAAAAATCAGATTTCCCTTGCTTTCTTTTATTGGGAAGTAGCAATACACATATACCACTTGTTTAATATGAATAATCTACACCTTATTCACTAAGAGTTGTGCATATGTGGGGGATATATGCATTGCTGTATAATAAATAACTTTTGGCCAAAAAAAGAAATAAGGTTCTTCTTTTCCTTTTTTATCACCTAAATTAGATTCAGATTATGAGTAAAAAATGAATACCTTATTCTATACAAGAGTCCTATTTGTATGAATACTGTTCCAAATTAGGAGTTCCATGAGCATTATAAACCAAGAAAATTATTCATTCTTTGTGCACAATATTATGAAAATTATTTCACCACTGTGCATTCGAGATCTCAAAAGACGGACAGGGTAAAATAAATGTCACAAGGTGTCACAGGGCACTAAGAAATAAAAATATACCTGGAAGGGGCACCTGGGTGACTCAGTCAGTTGAGTGTCTGACTCTTGATTGTGGCTCAGGTCATGATCTTACAGTTGTGAGATCGAGCCCCACCTCAGGCTCCATGCTGCATGTGGAGCCTGCTTAAGATTCTCTCTCTCTCTCTCTCTCTCTCTCTCTCTCTCTCTCTCAAAAAAGAAAAACAACACAAAAACTTGGAAACTCTTACCTTTAAATTAAATCCAAGCAAGTCACTGATAACGCCAGAAACAGCGGACAGTATGACAACCTGGGTGATGTTATAAAGCAGTGGATTCATTGTAAGCCCATATAATCTAAAGGGACTGTCCAATTCCTAGCAAAAGAAAAAACAAAAAACAAAAAACATGAGCCCAGAAATACATTAAGAATCAAGAGTTAAACTAATTCAGGGCAATATACAATGAGAATTTTTGAAAAAAACTTTCATAAAACAGTTACAAATTGTGGATAGTTTTAGAAAGGATAAACTTGGTTAAACTTAAACTATATATATATATATATATATATATATACACACACACACACATATATATACACATATGTACATATACATATGTATGTGTGTGTGTGTGTGTGTGTGTGTATATATATATATATATATATATATATATATACTTTCAGGTTTTTCTTTTTCTTAGAAGTGACTTCCCTTAAAAGAACTCTGTGATCTAAATTCGTAACTGCAATTTCCGTCTCAAATGAATGACTAGTAAAGTACTGGTCTAATAATTACCAAGAGGTATGAAAACATTTTCTAGTATAAGAACAAAAAATGTAAGAGAATAATACCTTTTTGCACAAGAATTAGAAAAGTAGCCAAATTTTCTATTATTAATACATAAATAAAACTCCCTTTAAGACAATTACTTTTCAAATATAAGAATTAATTGATTCAAAGATTTAAAATTCTATGATTTATTTATTCTCAGATTCAAAGTTATATGGCAGGCCCTGTGTTAAGCTCTAGGAAGTCAGGATTTAGTCCCTGTGCTGACAGACCTTACAGTTGAATAGACATACAAATAAATAATTAATTGTGAGTCTCCCATAAAAGAGCTATGTATTAAAAAGGCAGTGGGTCCTAGAGGAAGGTGCTCCTAAAACTTAGTGGGAGGAGGTAATAGGTATTCCATAAGACACATGAAAACATGGCATCTTTGAATGGCTACAGGTTGCCCAGCATTGTTAGGGGCCAACTGCAAGGAAAGAAATCCTTCAAATCTGTAAAACAGGCTACCTAGGTAAGGGTCATTCTTTACACAAATCGTACTAACAGACTGAATTTAATCAGGGAGAGTGTATCAGATGTGCACATGAGAAAGATCACAGGCAGTAGGGAAGCACTGTGGAAAAGGCGCTGGAGAACAGTGAGACTAGAAGCAGGAAGGCCTGCTTTGTTCAATGGATCAAAGCTCAAGTGAGAGACAATGAGGGCCTGACCTAGGATAGTACTGATAGGGAAGTGGAGATGAACTAGAGGATATTGGAGAGGTTAAATCAATGGGCCTGAGAATTTCTTGGCAGTGAAGAGTGACAGAGAAAAACCAATCTATATTAACTCCCAGGTTTCTGAGTAGAAGATTATATATGACTGTGTGTGATCAAAAAGGATCACATTGTTGTGCTCTGTAGTTTCTCAAATTTCCCTCTACTCTGGGATTGAAGCTGCTTGTAAGTCTCATCCTGTCTAGCATAGTGCCTACACTCTGAAGATATTCAACACATATGTACCAGACAAGCCCACCCGCCTCTCTTCTGAACCTTGCTTGTCAAGGCCTATTATATACTGTGAGGCAGTACCTAATTAAGACTTTTTAATTGACTGAAGAATTAAACGTAATACTGAGAGACTACTAATTTTACACCATTCTCTGAAAACATTATATTCAATTTGTTACAGAAATTGAGATTTTAAAAAACATTTTCCTTTTAAGAAAGAAAAACATTACTAATACTGCAAAGCAATGCTACAAATATTTTATCAAATTACCTCCAAAGAGTTATTATGACATCAAATATTTTGAAATTATATTTTTTGTCACCGAAAATGATTCGAAAATTTAAAGATTTATTGGTGATATATATTTATTATAATTACTATGTATTACTAATTTTTAAGCTAACTCAGGCCACGCAGAAGACTGCTCTGAGAAATATAAAATGAGAAAATTTCCAAATTAACACCAAATCTCCCTTTTTGAAATCTATTTTAAGTACTAGGAGGCAAAATTTCCAAAGATACCAACCTCTAAATACTTTAAACATTAAAGTCTTAAATTTTCAAAAGTTATTAAAATTTCAAAATGATATGATTTGGATCACACTGGTTAGTTTTACAATAAGTAAAATGTACATGACACACATGTGTTCAAATAATTTGGAAACAATTTGGATAATCATAAAAACCAAACATAAGATAGGATCTGCAAACAAAAGACTAAGATAAAATGTCAGAACAGCATATTCTACATTATATCCATTTTCAGTTTTATTTTATTTTTTTTTTGTTTTTAAATTTTTTTTTTTTTTCAACGTTTATTTATTTTTGGGACAGAGAGAGACAGAGCATGAACGGGGGAGGGGCAGAGAGAGAGGGAGACACAAAATCGGAAACAGGCTCCAGGCTCTGAGCCATCAGCCCAGAGCCTGACGCGGGGCTCGAACTCACGGACCGCGAGATCGTGACCTGGCTGAAGTCGGACGCTTAACCGACTGTGCCACCCAGGCGCCCCCAGTTTTATTTTTACCTTTAGCAGTTTAGTAGCCAGCTTTAAAACATTATTCACTAGTGTCAGTTCCTCTTTTTTGTTAGGTTTCTTCTCCATTTTCAAGTAGAGGTTTATCTTTTATAAAAAAAGGAATGAAAACGAGGAATGAATAGTTAAAAATACTTAAAATTACAACAAATACTCATTTTTAAAAGGAATTGAAAGACAGTCACTAAAACATTCATGGTGCTTCTCCGGGTATTGAGGTTATAGATGACATTAATATTCTCCTTCATACTTTACTGTATATTCCAAATTTCTTACAGTAAGCATTTTATAATAAAATTTTAAACTTTTCAGATTAAAGCTGACACAAGAAAGGAAAACTCGATTTCATTATTTAATAGGTGAAATACTTTACTCCTAGAGCCAAAACAAACAAAAGAGTAAGTAAAACTAAAGTAGATCAATTGGTTTGTTTGCTGCTCTCCCCTTTCCCTTTAATTGAGCTCATGTGACAGGATTACTGATTCTTAAAAATCATACTTTCCCTGGCAAAACTACTCAAAACATTTTCACTGGCAGTAAGTTTCTTTGAGTAATTCCTATGGAATGGTAAGGAAAATATTAAACAAATTAATACACAACAAAGTCAACCATCAAAATTCTTATGCTTTATCCTTCCTACTGAATAAAAAATTCCTACTTCTTCAAATATGGCTCTGCTAGACTGCCAAGCAAACATATCCCACTAATGGTTTAAAGTTCATCACTGCTATAAACAGTACTTGCTTCTTGTCAAATCAAAGTGAAACAGTAAAACAACAGGTCAGACTTGAAAGCCGCATCAAGGCAGGAACATTGAAGAAAGGCTCATGTCCTATCAAATGTCAAGTTTTTCTTTGTAACACAAATGCAATCTAAAAACAGGTTCCTAAAAAATCTCAAGTAAATGAAAAGATTTTTAGTTTAATATGTAGATTATAGGCATTAACTTATAATAAACATGCATTCTCACCTGTTCAGTAAGTAATATTGAGGTATTGCTATATTTTTTACTTGTCTCTGATCCAAGGGTAACAAATCTTAGGAGAAAAAGTGTTAACGAGATGCACCAGATTACTAGTTCCCAATTGTAGTGACAATCAAGGAAGATCTCATGCACGTGAAGCAACTAAAAGTGTACGAAAAAGGCAACATGAAGCAGCAATGTGATTCAAACAATTTCTTTTTAAAGGAAATAACATTTTATTTCATACAAATTGATCACGAATATAGTATTTTTATTTTAAAAACATTCCACATTTATTATGAAATATTTCAAACACATCAATAATGTAATCAAAACCCATAACAAGAAGGTAGAGAGGGTAACTGCCTTACTCCCAATTTTAAAGTAAATACCCCTAAAGTAATAAATATCGTATGTACAATGTCTGCTTTAAATTTTTAAAGATATACTTTAAGATTAAGAATAGTACTTTCCAGTCATTGTATTATGAATCTCCACTGAAATTCACCAATTTGTTTTCTGCATCTGTTAAGATGATCATATGTTTTCTCCCTTTTCAATCAACTACAGGAGCTCAAACCAAATTTGTGAGTTGAAAATCTTTGCATTCCGGGTATAAACTATATTGGTCATGGCATATTTATTGTTATTAAGTTGCTGGCTTCATCTTCCTAGTATTTTGCATTGAAGTTAATAAGGAAAATTAGCTCACAGTTTTCCATTTTTATACTGTCTCTCAAGTCAATTGGTATCAAGATTCTATTAGTCACACAAAATGAGTTGGGGAATAGTCCCTTTTTTTCTACTCTCGAGGTGTTTTGTGTAAGATTAGAATTACTGTTTATTTGAATAATTGGCAAAATTCAACTGTAAAACCACATGGGTCTAGAGGATTTTTGTTGGTGGCAAAGTTTTAAACTATTGAATCAATACTACTTTGTAGTTACAGGTCTCCTCAGGTTTTCAGTTTTCGAGTCAGATTTAGTACATTATGCATTTGTACCAAATTGTCCACCTAGGTTTTCAACTTTAATGATATAAAGTAACTTATACTAGCATTCTTTAAACAATTTCTCAACTGTGTCAGTAGCTTTCAGTTTAATACACTATGCTTTCTAAATATTTGTTATTTATATGCTTTAAAATTTCCAAATGTATGAGTTTTTTTGCTGCTGTTATTGTTTTCTACCGTAACTGCATTACTGTTAGATTAAGCGGTCTACATTGAGAATTACTGAGAATTACTGAGAATTACTTTGTGTCCAAGTACATAGGAAGGTTTTGTAAACTGTCCTTGTGTTTGAAAAGAATATGTATTCTCTAATTTTAGAACAAAATTTAAACTATCTTGTTTAGGTACATATCTTCATTGTTTTTTGTTTGTTTTTTGTCTGTTTAATCTATCAATTACTGAAAGAAATGTGTTAAAACCTTCCAATGAGGTTTTTAAAAATAACTTCTTAGTGTTATTGATTTTGGCTATCTGTACATATATTTTGAAGTTACTGGATTACATGCATACAAGCTGAGAATTATTAGACCTTGATGAATTATTCTTTTAATTTTTGTCACGCTTCCCTTTATCCCCCATTGAACTTAGATTACAGTCATTTCATCTGATATTAATATGAACTCACCAGTTTTCTTATAGCTAGTATTTGCCTGCCTCTTCCTAAGAGACAGAACTACTACAGGATGTACTTCAGGAACATGGAAATTAAGCTTGGAACAAAAGGCTAACATGCAATAAGGAACTGTAAGTAAAGAAATCAGTCTTTTCCTCCTGGTTGCTTTTAAGATTTTTCTCTCTGTTTTGGTGTTCTGTAGTTCTTCCACAATGTGTCTTGAGTGTAGATTTATATTTATTGCTCCTTCTTATTCTTGTTGTGCTTCCTAAATCCAAAGTTAAGGTCTTAGCAACACAGAAAAACTGTTAGCCATTATCTCTCCAAATATTGCTCTCCTTCTCCTTTCCATCTGGAATTCCTATGGATATATGTTGGCTCTCTCCCATGTTTCAATCTCCTTTTCATATTTCCATCTCTTTATCTCTGTCCTATGTTTTGGGTAACTTCTTCCATCTCCCATTCACTATTTTTAGCTGTCTTCAATCTGCTATTTTTTATTGTGTTGTTAATGTCAATAACTGAATTTTTCATTTCTCTGAAGTGCTGTCAGTTCTTTTTCAAATCTGTTCTTTTTTCATAGTGTTATCTGTGTCTTTATCTTATAGTTCTTATCTGATCAGTTTATCATCTGAGGCAGCTAATCTCCTGCTTGTTGGTTCACTGACTGGCTCAACATGGATGGTTTCTTCAATGTTTTGAAACCTCAAGAGGCTTCTTCATCTGTGGACATCCTGAGGCCTAGGCTGAAGTCACATTCCCCAAGAACCAATCTTAGTTTTGCTTCTGCCAAATATCCTAGGACCGCTTTTTATATTAACTTCTTGACACGGAGATTACAGGACAAGATCTGTAATGCACATTTTAAACCCTGAACCTCCAATAAGGGCAGACCTACAGTTACATATTCTTAGGGCAGAGACTTATCCCCCCATTCTAGTCAGAGTCCAGGCAGAGTTACATGAGCTTTCTTATTATCCTCCTGGGCTGGTGGACAGGCTGTTTTTCTTATTCTACCTTTTCATGGAGACCGTAGTCCTGTAAGAGGTCTGGTTTACGGGGGGGGGGGGGGGGGGGGGGGGGGGGGGGGGGAGCATGTATAAGGGTGTATGCAGGCTGAGGCCTCATCTTCTGTCCTCTTGTGGGCCTAAATCTCAAGTCTCTAGGATACGAAGATTGACAGTGTACCTCACCTCCTCATCCTAGCGCTCTCACAGCATTAACACATATACTTAACTGCTCTGTTTTTTAGCTTTATTTTCATTTTTGGCCCCTTACTGTCTTATAAACTCAGATATGCATGTAATATGTACATAGAAGAGCTTATATATGAATATTAAACAGCTAAGTTTCCACCCACCCTCTGGACTATACAGTATTTTAAAGCAGAAGAATCTTCAGGTATCTAGTATGTCACAGTACTTGAAATGGAAGTTTAATTTTATAACGCAGAATATCCTGAGATACTTCTGTGCTTCCTGACTAGTCTTGGACAATGAGATTTCTTTCTCAGAGCCTGAGGCAGTCATGTCACAGTGACGATTCAGATACAAAATGAAAGAATACTACGTGTGAATAAAGCAGAGATTTGTGAAAAACAGTCTGAAACAATTTTGCAATTCTAGCCACTAATAAGTTTGTTTTGGGAAATAAAGATAACCAGGTAAGTGAGAAAAAGTAATTACTATATATTCAATCAATAGACATCTGAGACTATGCTAGCCACTGCTCATGACACAGAGATGAATAAGACCCATTTATTTATTCTACTGAAAAAAAAACTGCAAAAGGTCAATTTCAAAACTTGTATAACTAGGCTTCCTTATAATATTACTACTGTGGTTGTTTATTATTAGAAAGCCTTCTGGAGCCCAATAATTATAGATATGATTATCTACTTTCTACACAGAACAAGTCAACTCACCTGGGCACAACAGATAAATACAACTGATATAGTCAACAAGAAAGCAGATGAAACTATAACATCGACTGATCGCTGAGGACCTCGACGCTGGGGAAAAAGAGGAAAAATGCTTTTAAATATATTTACTAATTAGCAGCTAATTCCATGCTTTCAATTAAAGTGTTGATCCATCCCTGCAGGTTGATCATAGCTTACAATGTTGAAAATATACCTAAATTGTTGGATGAATTTTAATTACAAAGTGTTACTATTTCCTGAGGATTTGCAATACAGTAAACATGGTGAATACATAGCATAGAATTCTTAGCATAACTTCCACGTTTTTCATTTCCTTTCATTCCAAATATTTTGTCAAACACTAATCATTTATTCAACAGATATTTCTTGAGCACCTTCTCAGAATGAGGCGCTGTGCTGGGCACTGAAAATACAGCAGAGAACAAAACACACACAGTCCCTACCTTCACAGGAAGTAGCAGGAAGTCAGACATCAAGCTTATAGCCACAGATATATGTGATCAGTTGTAAT
Source organism: Prionailurus viverrinus (assembly GCF_022837055.1). Lineage (NCBI taxonomy): Eukaryota > Metazoa > Chordata > Mammalia > Carnivora > Felidae > Prionailurus > Prionailurus viverrinus. Next base: position 82,669,614 of record NC_062562.1, on the reverse strand, counting down.
AAGTGCTATAAAGGAAAGGTAAAGGATGCTCGGAGAAAACTGGTAGAGAATTTGGTTTAAGTATCACTTCCTTAAGGAGATCTTTCCCAGGCCCACACTCCTAACTCTTACAGGCAAGTTAGGAAGATAACCTGGGAAGATCTTCCTGATACTGTGATATTTATACCAGAATAGGGTGCTCAGGTATGATAGCACATGGCAGTGTTCCTGGCAGAAGGAAGGACAAGTGCAAGAACACAAAACAGTAAAAATAATATTGCATTCAAAGAACTGAAGCAGTCTGGTATGGCTGGAATGCAGAGAGGAAAGTGTTTCAAAATGAGACAAGGGAGACAGGATATCCTCAGGAGCTAGGTCACGAAGGGCATTGATAAGCCCTGTTCAGATTTTGTCCTTTAAGAGCAATGGAGAGCCCTCAGAAAGTTTTAAGAATCACATAATGAGGGGCACCTGGGTGGCTCAGTCGGTTAAGCATCCGGCTTCGGCTCAGGTCATGATCTCACAGTCTGTGAGTTCAAGCCCCGCATCAGGCTCTGTGCTGACAGCTCAGAGCCTGGAGCCTAATTCAGATTCTATGTCTCCCTCTCTCTCTGCCGCTCCCCTGCTCATGCTCTGTCTCTCTCTGTCTCAAAAATAAATAAAAACATTGAAAAAAAATTTTTTAAAGAATCATGTAATGAAATCTACATTTGAAAAAGACCTCTGGTGGCAGACTGAGGAATGTATAGGAAGGAGGAAACCTGAATGCAGGGAGGACAGTTAACAGGCATCTACAGTAGCCCAAAGCAGATGATTGAAGGTTTCATTCAGGTTGCAGACATGGAAACAAAGAAGTAAATGGATCCAAGATATATTTTGGAAGTAGAAAGGGTGAAAAATGGTGATGAGTTGGATGTTGGAAATGCAAGAGAGGGAAGTAATAAATACCAAGGATAATTCCTAGGTCTGGGGCTACAGATTTTCCTCGCTAAATTTTAAGCTCCGAAAGGTAAGGCCTTGCATGTCATCAGTAGTGGATGTTAAGTGGTTAGCGTTAAATACATGTTTATTGAATGAAACAAACAATGTACAAAAGAATACAACATCTACTTATATAACAGATTGATAATGAGGACGAATTACAGATGGCTTCTCACTAAGCCACGTAACAAAGATCATATTCATCCTTCCACATAACAGAAAAGTCACAGTGAGTAAAAATAATCCATGCCAATTTTTAGCATTTCCCCATGGATACTAACAAATTAAATCTATGAACAGAACAATGAATTTTTTAAATAGAAGGGTAGACAAATAGTGTAAACTTTTTTCCACTTCTTTCATTGTTACTTCAAAATGAAAAGCATTAAAGATCTAGGTATATCAGAGGGTTTCTGATCTTTTGGCCAGCTTTATTTAAGGCCTGATTACTCCATGCATAATGAAAATCACTGCATCTTAACGTAGCAAAGAAATAATCCTCAGAAGAAGTGCTTTCCTAAACTTAATTCAGAAGTTCCCCATTTCCCTCCTGAGTTTTTATATCTTACTGCCACAATTAGGAAAGTTATTTTAAAAGATTAAGGGAAAAGAACAGCATGAAGAGAATGGCTTAGAACTGCAAGCTAATATTTTTAAATAGTAATAGGCCACTTCAGTGAGGATACTCACTGATTAGTTTTTTAAATTCTTTTTTAAGCAGTGGGCTCCCTCTGCTGGCTTCTGATAACCATTCTAGGTATGAATAAAATCTTTAAGCTTCTGAATGAGTAGAAGTTGGTGAGATTTATGAAAAAAAGATTATTGTCAAATCTAAAAAACAAAACCTATGAATAAACAAACAAAAAGCAGAATCAGACCTATAAATACAAAGAACAAACTGATGACTGCCAGAGGGAAGGGGGTGAGCGGATAGGCAAAATGGGCAAAGTGGAGTAGGAGGTACAGGCTTCCAGTTATGGAATGAGTAAGTCGCAGGAATAAAAGGCACAGGTTAGGGAATATAATCAATGGTATTGTATTAGTGCTGTAAGGTGACAGACGGTAGCTACACGTAGTGGTAAGCATAGCATAGCATAGCACACAGAGGTGAATGACTATGTTGTACACCTGAAACTAATGTAACACTGTGTGTCAACTATGCTTTGATTAGAAAAAAATTAAAAATTAAAATTAAAAAAAATTAAAAAATTAAAAATAAATAAAATATAAATCTATGACAATCTGATCTTGAATGATCTACATAAAAATGTATGTAAGCCTTTTAGACCTCAGGTGTTTTATCTAAAGAACCAGCTAAACATTTATTTTCAATTTCTGAATATGGATTGAAAAGAACACTAAGTATGACCACGCAGCAGCATGTTGCGTACACAGGTGACTACACATTTAGACATACACCCATATTGAAAAAAGAGAAACTCTGAGAGGAAGGCAGCATGTTAAGAGTACTTTTATCACTACCATTCTACCTTAAGATAGGACCGGAGAGAGAGCCACATTTTTATATTCTGTACTTTCTTCAACCGGAAATGAGGAACCTCAGATTTTCGAGCCCTCCTTGCAGATGTTAAATGTCCAAACAGTTTTGCAAAAAGTAATCGCTAAAAACAGATTAGGATAAGGATTAATTTTCAAGTAGATTACCACAGAAAAACAAAAATCAACAAAATATGGCTTGTTATAGGATTGTATTTGCTTAAGTACTACAAAAACAAAACAGGAAAATAATTAGCGGGTCAAATGACTTAATGAAATACTAAAATACTTCAGGAATTATCTATTATGAAAAGGATAAAATATTCTGTATTCAAAATTCTATATTATACTCACCTGTTTGTAAGTTCTTTCTGCTACACAGAGCAAAAAAAAGAAAATCCACACAAGAGACACACGAACCACGAAACTTATTATAACCATAGAAAGAACTATGACATCTTCATTAGAACCAAATGCAATCACATAAAGTTCTGAAGCAGAGTGTGCTGTGAGTTGTTCCAAGTCTGTAGCTTGGGAGAGTCGGAAAACAAATGGAGTTAAACCCAGGATTAGAGAGATTGCATTTCCAAAAATCTGGTATCCTATTCCTGGTATATGGCTGTTCACCTATATTGAGAGAGAGAGAGAGAGAGAGAGACAGAAAGAAACCCAACCATACATAAATTTTATCTACAGTAAAATGAATTCCTATTAGGCATTATTTTATTTATAGCGGTATAAAATCATTTTGTTAAAATATATGAGTTTTAATACACGAATAATGAAATTTAAATTGACTCAAAGTTTGAGAGCGTATTACAGGTAGATTGTAAGTCATTATATGTTCAGTTTTTAAAAACAGTTCATTACCAGATTTCTAATTCACTAAGTAAGATGCAAAAGGATGAACTATTTTGGTCTTACCTAGGTCTGGGGAAAAAATTCTATAGATCTCACTATTTCAAAAGTTAGAAATATTCACAAATACTTCCATATTAAAAAGAATGAGATCTCATATCCACTTAAGCTCAGTACATAAAAAGAAAAATCTAGAATTACACTTATTTGATAAATTTGCAATCTGTGTTTTCCTTCAAAGAGCTCAGTATACAAATGGATATTTCCTTAATACTTTAAAACCATTTTAAAAGAAAATGTGTTAGAGGGGGGAAAATTAAATAAAAAAGGGGAAAAAGGGAGAATTATGAAAAAGGAAACTGGAAATGAAATAATGGGAAATATAAGACTGGTAGGACTGGGAGGGATCTAGCTAACTTTCTATCATCATATTATACATTCTGGAAACAACCTGCTAGTTCACAGACAGCTAAGGTATGGAGCACCAACTACATCCACATCTCCAGAGATTCCTTAGGAGTATGTCATAGGATGGAAATCAATTTCTAGAGCAGTTACTTTAATTTCTGTCCTCCATAAAGTATGCATAATAGTTCTTACATAATGAACAATGCATGGAAATTTAGAAGTGTAAATAAAATTGGGGTGCCTGGGTGGCTCAGTCGATTAAGCTTCTGACTTCGGCTCAGGTCATGATCTCACGCTCTTGAGTTTGAGCCCGGAGACTGGCTCTGTGCTGACAGTTCAGAGCCTGAAGCCTGCTTCAGATTCTGTGTTTCCTCTCTCTGCCCCTCCCTCGCTCACACTGTCTCTCTGTCTCTCAAAAATAAATAAACATTTAAAAAAATTAAAAAAAAAGTCCAAGTTAAATCATGTCTAGTTGCCCAAGAGGAATCAGATAAAATTTAAAAAGTAGTAATGATTTCATAAAAGACACAATTTCATAACTGAAATTAAAACCCATAGTATTTGTACTCTACCTCCTGAAACTACTCAAGACCTGTTACCTCTAGCTGCATTTACTTCTATATATTTAAGTGGGCAAGCAAGTATCAATATAAATATTCTTTGATTTTTTAAAATAATAAATGAAGCAGGAGGGAGGACACAGGAAAATAAGCCTTCATCAACACTTGTGTATGTCTAGCACAATTTGATCCATGAAAAGCAAAAGAAAGAGTAACATAAAAGAAGAAAATTTTAAATTGCATCATCTGTTCTTGGTCAGAAGAATGAAAACACTAAAGCATGACGGTGGTTTGGTGACAAATCACCGTATAAATCACAAACAGGACCAAATACAAATAGTTTTTTTCATGTTGAAGAAATGAGATAAGTTGTAAACATAACATCCTAGTAATTATTTATTATATTAATAATTGCTGTCTTATTCTTGAACTAAAAGAATAATATTTAAGCACTCACTCTGTTCATTATCATTCCACTGATTTCAAGCACAGACATGTCTGCTTTCTTGCAGTCATTGCCTTCCCACACTATAGCACTTATTTTCTCTAATCCCGGGTGGGAATTATGGAGCCAGGGCAAATGACTCTATAAAAAATAAACAGAAATTGGTGAATACATATATCACATTTCATAAATAAAACGTGTGTATATATACAAAATACACTAAAAAACAAATTGGTGAATGCATTTATCACATTTTATAAAACAGAACATATATATGTCTGAACATGGGTATACCTGTATCTACATACACCCAATTTCAAAGACACTAAAATTCTATCTTAACATTAATTAGCATATACATTGAACAGATGGCATAAAAATTACAGTTATAAAAATGTGTACATTAAGAACTTCCTCAATAGGTGTTAGGCAAGCTACTATTCAAAAATCCTCTAAAATGTGTCAGTAAAAGACCTTAGTTGTCAATTGTCTACATAGCTACTAATATAGTAGTGTTCAAAAACAAATGGATATCAAATTGTTCATATTATTGACTCTCCAACTTACGGTCGTTCAATACAAAGCACATGACAGCTAAGATTTAAACCTCTCTGAAAGACTAAACAGTGATACAATCTCATCCTGGAAGAGACTCTTCCTCATGCCCTTACCCTCATTATTTAATTTAGTTACTTTTCTGTATTTTAATCTAGCATTTCCCCAAAGGATTAACTTTTTTTTGTTCCTTTGAGTATATATTGCAAATGGAAGCACATGATACTAAAAGTACTCTCTCAATGTTTCAAGAAATAGAAAAAGGCAAAAAAAAAAAAAAAATTGAAAGCCTTAATACAAAGGATCAGATGCTTAAGTTTGTTTTTTTTGTTTGTTTGTTTTAGATAATTAAAATAATAAAACTTTGGGGTGCCTGGCTGGCTCAGTCAGAAGATGTGCCTCTTGATATTGCGGTTGTGAGTATGAGCCCCACATTATCTGTAGAGATTACTTAAAAATAAAATCTTTAGGGGCGCCTGGGTGGCTTAGTCGGTTAAGTGTCTGACTTCGGCTCAGGTCATGATCTCATGGTTCGTTGGTTTGAGTCCCGTGTTGGGCTCTGCACTGACAGCTTGAAGCCTGGAGCCTGCTTCAGATTCTATGTCTCCCTCTCTCTCTGCCCCTCCCCCACTCACACTCTGTCTCCCTCTCTCTCAAAAACAGATAAAACATTAAAAAAATTTTTAAATAAAATCTTTAAATAAGTAAGTAAATAAATAAACAAAACTTCAAAATAGGATGGTTGGGGATTAAAGACAGCAACAAAATTCAACACTAATCTTTATCTTATCAGATATTCATGAGAAGTTAAAACATTAAAAGATTAGACCCAAAATGGGATGAATTTACATTACAGTATTACTAACTTATTTTTATAACATATTTCATTAAAATAACTTCTAACAATGAGTAGAAGAATCTACTATAGTTATAGTTATTCTCTGAAGGACAGAAATGTGATTAAAATATGGTAAAGGTAAGTTTTTTTAAAACTTAAGGAATTATTTTCCTGTAGGGAGAATAAAATTGCATTGATTTGTTTTGATTAAAGATATAAAATAGTCATTAATAATACGTAAGAAAACAGATATGGGAAGTTATTATCATTCTGAATCGAACATTAATTTTCTGCATGTAAAGCTATATATACCAGGTTTACTATAAGCAGAATAAAAATTGATGAATAATTACAGGCAAACCGTAATGCCACTAGCCATATTATTAGCAAAGTTCTTTTACATTTAGTTTACTTGACTACGAAGAAGTTTTCTCTAAAAATTTATCTTTTCCACAGATATGGTATTCGGTATTTTAATATACACTAACCATCATAGCATATATTTCACTATTGGAGAGCCTTCAAAACTGTTAAGACACTAGTTATTAACTATCCACTTAATTCCACAAAATATTCTAACTAGGATAAAAGTTATTTGCTTTCCACGGAAATTTAATCATTATGAAACAACATGGGCTCAAAGGCTAGGAAGAAGAGCTAGAAGCTGAATGCAGAGTGTAAAGCCTGGAGACACAGGATTTCAACCACTGATTTACAGGCTTCTAATCTTTTTAAACTCTCAGTCTGTTAACAGTGAATTAAAGCCTTCCCAATTACATGAAGCAAGGCATATCAAGATCTATCTAGGACAGAAATAGGAATTCAAGAAGTTCACCCTCCAAAAGTATTCATTTTGCCCAGTCACCTTTGCAGTTACTTTACTTAGCATTTGATATCATCTTCCTATTTCTAGAAAGCCAACAAGTAGGAGAAAGAGAGCAACTAGAAACTGGTGAATTTAAAAAGAGTTAACTGGGGGAAAAAAAAAAAAAAAGAAAGAAAAACCCAACCCAACCCTGTATCTGTGTGTGTGAAATATATTCTGAAACCACAGTCTTGTTGCAACATGTGCTGTCTACAGTGTATGAAGAGCAGCATTACATGAAATGCTTTTTCAGAAAGGCTCAAGGAAAACTGAATAATTCCATTTCATAATTTTATCATATAGGTTCTTCTTGGTATATTTTTCAGACTAAAATCTGGATCCTCATTCAAAATCTCAACTGCTTTGTTTCATGTTCATTAAAAACTACCTGAAAACATTAACACTTAATTGGTACCATGTTTTATTTCAAGTAAATTCACCATGACAACCGCTTTATTGCAGTTTCTACCTGTGGGAACTGTACCCATTAAAATCTGGCTTCACCTACTGCAAAATGAATTTCACTTGAATATGGCTTCATACTTTATTATATACCCAGCCACGACATGGGGAGAGAAGTTTTCTGCTGTAGAAATGTTTCAGTTACTATTTCCAAAGAAAATAAAACAAAACTACAGATTTGGTGACATCCTGCCTAGAACACACAGATTCAGATGCTCATTGTTTCTTCGTAAGGAGGTATTTTTCAGTTTTTATGGTGGGCAGAAAACGGTCCTCCAAACCCAATACAGATCTTAGTCTAATAAGAAAAAACTGGTAGCTTTTCATTAAAGGGAGCTAATTTCCACTACATGGCTACTATTAAAACTGAAGATATGAGCTCATTTTTTAGAAGCCTGAGAATAAGAAATGTGTGTAAAATCAAGTCTTTAATCTGCAAGCAAAACCAATGTAAGTCTGTGATACTGTAATTAATATGCAGAGTAGAACATTAAAAATCGTACCAAAAAGGAGCAGAGTAGAGGGATAGATTTAGGGCCAACTAATTCTGTACAGCATTCTTTAAAAACAATTTGGAATGCTTTGAAAAAACTGTATTTCCTTTCATTCATTTACTCAATTTTTGTTAAACACCTACTAAGTACCAAGCACTGTGTGATACAACTATGAGCAAAAGAACACACAGTCCCTGTTTCTATGCCTCTGATGGTGTCACTGGGAAAATAGCTCACAGGCATTTTCCTAAACCTCAATTCCAGCTCTCTGCCCAGTGACTTAGATGAATATCCAGGTGACTCATCCAACAATCTATTCTCATGGATTGTTTCTTATTTTTTGCTTCTTAAATTCCAAAGACCTTCAGCTATTCCCATGGCCATAGTCTGGGCCTTGTCAACACACTGAATTGCTCGACTTCTCATCTTACCAGGTCTCACAAACCTTCAATTCTAAAACACTTCTGAACACACCTATCCTTCAGTCTATCCCCTTCTTGGTTTCATTTTCTTCTCTGATATCTAACATTGTTTGGACTCTTAGCATTTGCATTATTTCATGGTCTCTCCTGTTCCTTGAATAACAACTATTTACTGAGCACCTACATTGTGTGACTTTGGGTGTGTTATTTAATTCTGAGCCTCAATTTTCTCATCTATGAAATAAATATATAACCATATATAAAAGATACACTACACTGTTGTAGGTTGTGAAAATTATATGACATAATGCTTCTAGATTACTATGCACAGTGCCTGGCATGTAGTGAATGCTTTTTAAATGTTTGCTTTATTGATTACCATAACTGTATTTCAGAGACTATCACACAACTGTGTGGATTGAGCAATCACAAATTCATGGTTTCAGATTCCATCTGGACCCTCAACAATATGGCAGTGTGACTCTTAATGTGTTCATTGGCTTGAATACATGCACAAACAAACTCTCTTCACTTTTCACAAATGATAACTATGAGCCGTCACCACCAATTCTATCATCTCACTTGTTGTTAACAGACCTCCTGGACTCCTGCACTACATTAGGCAATAATCCTTTCATCATCTTACTAATTTTTCTCTGTGCACTTACTCCTATTTCAGCAGAAGATGTGTTCCCCTTCCTATCAAAGGCAAAACTTCCTAATTAATGGTTCCCCTCTAGAATCCTAAGAAATCTCATTCAACAACTTCTTCTGATTCTCTTCAGTCCTTCCCTCCTGGGTTTCCCCTATGTACACAGGTGCTCAAATATCTCACATCTTGGGGGGGGAGGGGGGGTGGGGTCAAAACATTCCCTCAATTCTATTTCTCCATCTTTTAACAATGTTTATGGCTTAATTTGTAGCCCAAAGTTTTAAATTTTAGGATATTTGAATTATTGATTGCCTCATTTTGATATTTGAATGTGTTTCTTGTGTTCTTCTTTAAAAAATTCTTCTCTTACCAAAAGTAACAAAGATTTTTCTCTTATATTTTCTTGTAAACATTTTAAGGTTTTGTTTCTTCACATTTAGGAACTATCTGGAATATATTTTTGTATATGAATAATCATTTGATCTATAACTATATACTGAAGAGTTCATTCTTCTCCCAATGGTTGTAATGCCACTTACGTCATATATTAGAGATCCATGTAACATGCACTACTTCAGGGTTTTTTATTCTGTCCCATTGGTCTGTTTGTTTATACACTGCCTTGGTCTGCTTGGGCTGATATAAGAAAATACCACAGAATTTCTATGGCTTAGAAACAACAGAAGTCTATTTCTCACAGTTCTGGAGGCTCGAAGTCCAAGATCAAGGTGCTGGCAGTTTTGGTGTCTGACGAGATCCCACTACCTGGCTCAGAGACTGCCCTCTTTTTGCTGTAACCTCATAATGGTAGAAGGGGCAAGGGAGCTCTCTGGGGTCTCTTTCATAGCACACTCTACATATTCATGAGGGCTCCACCCATATAACCTAATCACCTCCTAAAGGTCCTATCTCCAAATACTATCACCTTGGGCTTTAGGTTTCACCAAAGGAACTGGTGAGTGGGTGGGGGAGGGCATAAACATTCAGTCTATAGCAGACGCCCATAGCATACTATCTTTATTACTATATGTACTTTCTAAGTAAGTTTTTTTATCTGGTAGGGAAAGTCTCCCTGTTGTTCTTCAAAACTGCTTCAGTTATTCTTGACATTCTGCTCTTCAATGTGGACTTTAAATCAGTCTAAGTTCAACCAGACAGACAAACAAACATAACTGGTGGAATTTTGATAGAAAAAGCAGTGATAATGGACAGCTCTGAGTGTTTCTGCCTTTAATAGCAACACTTCTAAAATCTCATCATTATAGGTTTTTAGAAGCTATAGATCTTTGATAGCTACCTTTTAGTGGATTAAGGAAGTTCCCTTCTACCTCTAATTTTCTAAGAGTTTAGTTGTTGGTTTTATTTTTAGGATTTGATGAAAAGTTAAATAAGAGAAAGAAGAGGAAGAGTGAAAATTTTAAATAACCACCGTGTTTCTGGACTGGTGAGTGGATGGATGGAGATGTCACTCACTAAGATTTTGAGTCCCAGAAGAAAAACAGATTTATAAGGGAAGATGGGGTGTTTGGTTAAATTTGAGATACTGGTGGAACATTCAAAAGAAGATATGCTATAGAGGTGTGCTGTCCAATATGGTACCCTATTCACATGTGGCTATTCAGTACTTGAAGTGGCTAGTCTAAATAAGTTGTGCCTGTCAGGGCTTACAATAGATTTTGAAGACTTAGTATAAAAAAAGCCAAGTATTTCATTAGTATTTTTCACATTGGTTGTAAGTTGAAGTGAAAATATTTTGAATATACTGGGCTAAGTAAAACATATTAAAATTAATTTCACCATTTTAAATGAGGCTACCTGAAAATTTAAAATTACATATGTGATTCTCATTATATGGGCTCTTGGGAGATATAAATCTGGTATTGAGATATAGATTTGTGAATTACAACCTTATAGGTGGAGTTAAGGCCATGAGTGCTGGTCTGACCATGAAGTATGCTGAGGGAGAAAAGGACTAATGCATCTAAAACACAATTTGACTTATAAAACTCCATTTACCAACAACCTCTCAGTAGCAACGTCAGAGACACAACCATAATATAAATACTGAGATTCTATGTTCCAATGAAGCCAGACTACAGCTCACATAAAAAGGAAAAAAAAAAAAAAATCACAGGAATATTACCTTAATTGAATGTAAGCTTTTTCTTTACCTCTATAAAATTTGTAAATACATTCAAAAAAGCTGGACTGAGAGCCCCAAATAACCCAATGCTGTAAACTAACCTGATGAAAAGGGTCGTCTCTATATTCTTTTTTCACACTTGGATTAATTTGAGGATTTTCCATATCTGTCTCACTGGTACAAGATGACCGGCATTCTGCACAGTGTAACAAGTCTTCCCATAATACATCTTCTGTTTCAGATTCTGGCCTTGTACTCTCAGAATCCTGTCTGGAACTTGAACAGCGAGAGCTGCAACTAGTACCCGATTTAGGGGCATCCTGAAATCAAGATATTCTTTGACATTAATACAATTTATGTACCCTTTCCAAATCAAAGGATTCTATCAGAACCATACTTTGCTACTTTTTGCTACAATGACAAGTACACTGTCAAATGACAGTGAAATAGAGAGCAAAACATTAAAGATATATATTAGTGTTTAAGGAGTAACAGAATTTTATTATCAAAATCTATTTGATTTCACATCTCAGCTCAAGTGTTATTTTGCATGCAAAGGTTGTGCTTGTTTTCTCTTAAATTTTTATACAAAGTTCAGAATTCAGGCAAGCAGAGACCAGCCTAAGTTCATATGAACTGTATAGTCAATGAATATTAAACAACTTTAACTGATGTCTTTAACGTATTTTGAGTATTAAGAGTATTTTCTTACTCTCATTTTTTTTTTTTTTTAGCAATAGTGGATCTCATGTACCTACTGTTTTTGTTTTTCAAACAGAAGTTCAAGAAACTGATGTAAAACTGGTAAATAATCTATACCAGGAAGATAACTACCAACTCATGTTTTTGAGGTCATCTATGGTACAAAAGCGAAACCTAAAAGGTAGAAGTTACATAATTTCTAATCAGTTTACTTCTTTTCCTAGGAGTTGTTATTGTACAAAATAAATATTCTGAGTAAAAGTTTGATTTAATAATTGAAAACGGAGTGCCTGAGTAGCTCAGTTGGTTAAGCATCTGACTCTTGGTTTTGGCTCCAGTCATGACCTTATGGTTTGTGAGATGGAGCCCCACATTGGGCTCTGCACTGACAGCACGAAGCCTGCTTGGGATTTTTTCTCTTCCTCTCTCTCTGCCCCTCTCCTGCTCATATTCTCTCTCTCTCAAAATAAATAAGCTTAAAACAGAATTCAAAATAACTTTTACTGAATAAAGAATGGTAATCCTTACAGCCAAGTATGCTGAAATTTTCACATTTATTTTTAGCTATCCTATGTTGTCACTAAGACTGTCAATTTAACCTTTAAAATGTTTTATGTGTATCTCTTTCTCCTTCTCATGCTATCACCAGCTTTTATTATCTACACTTTGTTTGCTATAAAGAGGCTCCTAACTGACCCCTATCCGAAAGGGCTTCCCCACTTTCCAGATTAATCTTCCAAAAGTGCAGCTTTTTTCCATTCCTCTGACCAAAGTCCTTCTGTGACTTCATACTGCTCTCCTGGATAAAGTTCAAATTCCTTCACCAGCATGATTGTCTTCAAATGTGCTATTCTTTGGACTTTGGTTCTCCACTTGTCCCTACCACAACCTCTCCTCCAGTGACAAGGGGCTACTCCCCAGCCCCTAAACCTGTTTGTTCTTTGCCACTCTAGTCTCTAATTATGTTCCTACCTTGTATCCTACTCTCCTTTACAACCTACTCAACCAAGCGTCTGGAAAATGCCATCTGTATCCCTTTCTAGGTGGCTTACCTTGTTTCTGACCCTTAGTTTAGTCTTCTACCAAGGGGGAATAAAACCACCTATCTCAATTAAAGAGACACTGAAAATTAAATGAGCACTGTAGCTTTTAAGACAAACCAGGTACAAAGCAGGGGCTCCACAAATGTTAGTTCTGGAGCCTTCTATTTAAAAAAAAATTTTTTTTTTTTAACGTTTATTGATTTTTGAGACAGAGAGAGACAGAGCATGAACAGGGGTGGGTCAGAGAGAGAGAGGGAGGGAGACACAGAATACGAAACAGGCTCCAGGCTCTGAGCTGTCAGCATAGAGCCTGATGCGGGGCTCGAACCCACGAACTGTGATCATGACCTGAGCCGAAGTTGGACGCTTAACTGACTGAGCCACCCAGGCGCCCCTGGAGCCTTCTATTTAGAGTGATCCCTTTGTCCTTGAAGTGAGGTATTATTATTTATTTTCATGACAATAAATTTTACATTCCTATTCAGCATCTATAATATTGTCTGTTATTAAATGTTCATGTACTTCATATTCTCAAATAAGTCATAACTCTCAATTACACTGTAAGTCAATGAAAGACAAAAACCATTTTTTTGCCACCCTCACCACAAGTTAACAAAATATCCTGAATGAATGAGACAGGTTATTGATAATTAATTTACTGATATTAGAATGGAGCACCATGAAAACACATTTAATGTGCTGATTACGGATTTGTGGGAGAATTATATGTTTGAAGGAGAAGTAAAAGTGTTTTGAAAGAGTTGAGCAGGAAAGTAAGTAAAGAAATCAAAATAAAAAAATACAGAAAGAAAAAAGGTAAAAATCAGTCTGCTTTGTCTTATAAAAAGCACTCCAAAAATATATGATTCAATAATGCCAACCAGAATACTTGAAGCATAAGCAGTTTTAATTACAACTGTTTTCATTAGCTAGCAAGGCACAGAATGCATTAGGAAACCAGTAATGGCTAGTTTAAATTTTTTGATAAAACTAGCTAATTATCTATCATTAATTTCTGATGTAGATTTGCTAATCAGATACAGAAATGAGTAACAGGATTAAAACCCTGATGATTATTTAACTGAAACTAATGGGTGATTTTAGGGATAAGAAAATATCTCTAATTCTTTACAGATGCATTTTGCCAAATACTGATTAATAAGTGGGCTACTTTACAAATGTAAAATCTAAAAATTATGGTCTATAACTGATTACATACCAAACAGAATTTTGCCTGCAATATTTAGGTGATTAATGGCCACTTTGGATTCCGCTACAAATTGCTGAATAAGGGCTAAAAATTAGAAATTTCTGAATTGAAGAAAACAGCTCAAGTTAATAGCTCATTTAATTTGGTTTGCTCTGCTCATTTTAAATCATTTTAGACATTTAGCTAAAACTGAGCATATAATCAAATTAAGGGGAGAAAAAATATTTATTTGAAAGGAATAAGAATTTATAACATAAATGCTTTGTGCCAGGCAATTGTGCAAATCTTATTTAATCCTAACAATCCAATGAGGCTTGTCTCTCTCCACTGTACAAACGCAGAAACTGAGACTCAGAGAAGTTAAATAACTTTTCCAAAGTCACTTAAATATTCTGAGTCCAAGCCCACAGTTTCTTTATTATGACTGCCATCAAAACTGAAACCTAATTTTCAATAGGGAATAAAAACTGAAAGGTATTTGTAGAGTTAAACAAAGCAGGATGGGGCAGGCAACTAGGCAAATGCCTAAAAGAAGGTATCAATTCCACAGGACATCCCCTCTGCCAGATAATCAAGTAACTCTACCACCATCTTCCCAACAGGAGACTAGAAGAAGACAACCAGATATACATAGTGGATAGTAGAAAAAGGCAAGAAACTGGAGCAGGAGTGGGGGTGGGAGAGTTGAGGGGTGGGAGGAAAGAAGGTTAAGTGAAAGTCTACATACTGAATGACAAGACCACCTCATTCCCAATCTCCTTGATGCCAAACATTACGGCAGCCTAATATAATATCTACCACCCTATACCACCAAAGATTGGATGATTCTTCCTGAAAAACTAAAATCCCCTGAAAAGTGTATCTATAGATATTGACATTCGAGAGCCTTATAACAAATGGCTGTATCCCTAACCACTCATTTTATAGTGAAGACCACCAGTTCCACCCAAGCACAAAGTGCTTCCCAAAATGATTCCTTTGTGCCTCACCCTGAAAGAAAAAAATATCACCACTGATTTGAAAAGAACAGAATAATATATACATAAAGAAGTAAAACAATATTACAACACTATGGCTATCTGTCTCAATTTTACTTATTCAAAGGAGGTTTCGTTTTGCTGTTTTTTTTTTTAATGTTTGTTTTTAAGAGAGAGAGAGAGAAAAAGAGTGCAAATGGGGGAGGTGCAGAGAGAGCAGGAGACACAGAATCCAAAGCAGGCTCCAGGCTCTGAGCTGTCAGCACAGAGCCAGATGCAGGGCTCAAACTCACAAGCCATGAGATTATGACCTGAGCCAAAATCAGATGCTTAACCAACTGAGCCACCCAGGTGCCCATGTTTTGCTTTTTTAAAATACCCTGTGAGGTTGATTTGAGAGTCAAAATTTTCTTGAACTGAAATGTAGTTTTTAAAGAGATTTTTTTAAGTGTTTATTTAATTTTGAGAGAGAGAGAGAGACAGAGAGAGACTGAGCCCAAGCGGAAGAGGGGCAAAGAGAGAGGGAGACAGAGGATCTGAAGCTGGCTCCATGCTAACAGCAGAGTCCAATGCTGAGCTCAAATTCATGAACTGCAAGATCATGACCTGAGCCAAAGTCAGATGCTCAACCGACTGAGCCATCCCAGTGGCCCTGAAATGCAGTTTTTAAAATATGTTCTAGTCTAAAGCTCCTCACTTTACAGATAAAGAATCTGAAGACAAGATTTTATTTTTAGGTAATCTTTTACATCATTAAACAAAGATTGAAAACAATCAATGCCGATTTGCTACTTATCAGCCTTATTTAACCTGAAACCTGGAAGATTTTAAGCAACATATTTATTTAAAAGTTAAGATCAGTAGAATATTGTTCTGCCCTTAAAGAATCTCAATAGTTCAAAATATATCTGCAAATCAAGAAGAGCAAAGATTATGGGGTGAAAACAGTACCTCCAAAGCCAAATAATTTATTCTCTTAGAGAGTGGAGACCTCTTTCTGTAAGAGGTCCTGAAATCCCTTCTAGTATCAACTGACTTCTAACAATACCTAGTGCAACACTGAGAAATTAACAAGACTGAATTTCACAAGTATATCAGATGATCCAGGTGAACAGGTGATCCAGGTGAGCAGACACACTGGCATTAGTGTCTGCCTAATGGCAGCCACTGAGAGAAGAAACATAGCCACAGTCACCAGCAAGATTAAACAGAGCTACAACCACAGAGAAGAATGTACAAACAAGTAACTCTTCTAAGCTTAAAACAATCAAGGTATTCACACTCACAGCAAGCATAATATATTATTTTTCAAAAGTATAGCCCTAAATCATCCAGGAAAAAATTCTAATATAGTCTAAAAAGAGGAGAAGGCAATGTTTATCAAAAAGTGACACAAGTGACATTTGCCTTGAAGTCAGGTAATGAAGTTTTCTGTCCTTAGAATAAAAACTAAAAATACAATTGAATGAAATTCTTTTTCTATTTAAATAGTTTCAAGAGATGTGAAAAAGTTGGAAAAGGGTTTAGAGAAAACCAAATATTAATAAAGAAAGAATCAAAGAAGAAAAAATAATTGAATTTTATACTATAGGAAACTCAATAACTAGTAATAGTAACATGAAAGTCATTTGGAATGATAACTCACTATAATCAAGAAGCTATAAAGCCTTTCATACTGTGAAAAAGACTAACACAGGCGTTCACAGATTCTCTCTCTAGGATGGTTGTCTTTAAAAGCAAACAATGAACTGAATGTATGAGAGTCTTTGGAGAAAATGCACAAAATGAGAACAAATGTGTAGCTATCTATCATGTGTGGAATACACAAATCCAAAACTGCTACTCTATAAACCCTGGTCATATAACAAGGTATTCATACTGATGGGATATATTTATTTCAGTAATTTTATTCAATTGTTGAAAGAAGCTGTAAATTAGTAACATATAAGTAAGTATGTATACATATACATAAGGACAAAGTATATACCTCATTAGGGTAATGTTTCTTATAATGGTGTGATTTTCTGTTTCGAAGAATGCTCTCAGAAGTCCTGTCCACATGACGGCGTAACGGATATCCTGTTTCAGGGCCTTCTTCACTGGAGACTTCATCAGAAACATTTGTTATTGTCCTTTGAGTATCCTAAGTTGAGAGTACAGGAAGAGACTTATTGGTAGTTTATGACTGAATTTGTTACTTTAAAACTGTAAGAGTTTAAATTATACATACATACACATATGTCTTCAAAAACCTCAAAGTGATTGATTAGTATTACCTGATTTTCTTTAAAAATGTCTTAAGTTAGTGACTATACTGTTATTTCAATTTTAAGAGTAATTCAACAGCTATTTGTCAAATACTGTCCTATAAAATTTCTGCTCACAAAAGGATGAGAAATAGATTCGAAAATTAAGAAATATAAAATAGGATAAAAGAAGAACAGAGACCATTTTTTTAAAAGGAACTGAGAAAACCGAGATGAACTTATTATACTATTTCTACAAACCCAAAATGCAGTCAGTTATAAGCCCATTACTGGTTTAATAATGGCTTATGAGGCAGGGGGAAGTGAATGGCAGTTGTATGTATGTGCATATCAGACAGACAACGTTATGTCCATACCAATTTGTAAGAGACATCCAGAGTTTGGAAATTCTGAAACTGGGAGACTCCAGAGCTTTAGTTTTGATTTTCTCAATAAACTCATATAACTTTAGTAGGTAATACATAGCTAAAAATGTGTTTGAAAGCAGTAGGACTAAAAACTTATCTGGTGAATGATGATAGTGATGTGAAGCTCACAGTATTAAAGAGCTAAATGCTTCCAAAATCTAAAATCAGAGTAAGGGACTCTATTTCACTGCACCCCATGGTATTTATTGTATGCTACTGGTACTGAAAATACATGTATTGTCAAGTGGTAACACATATTTCACTCAAACCCAAAGAACCAACATAAATGTTCATGCTCACATTCTACATGTAACAGAAGCAAACATCTTTTAATTTGGCCATACTGTTTTATTGTAACAGTTTTTTAAAGAAAAAATTACTTAAAAAAAAAAACTGAAAGAAACAAAGAGATATATAATATTACAATAGGCTTTGTTACAGTAAATGCTGGATTTCTTTATTATTTTGGAAAAGTAAACAAACAATTGCTGTCCTTAACAAATGTCATCAATAAGAATTTTTTTTCAAATTAAAAACAAAACAAAACGAAACAAAACAAAACAGAACAAATGTGCTGACACCAAAGGTAATGAAATGAAAAACAGGTAATATTTTCTTATGGAGAACATGGATGGAAAGCCACATTCCTAGTTCAGTTTCTAAAATAATTTAAATGTTCCATTCAAAACAAATTCTCACACACACAGAGAAACGAGGAAAGAGAAGGTAAGTTTAACAAACATCAGTTATAAATTATAAAGTGCTTTAACATTTAAAATTTTTTTTAATGTTTTTTAATTTATTTTTGAGACAGAGACAGAACATGAGCAGGGGAGGAGCAGAGAGAGAGGGAGACACAGATTCGGAAACAGGCTCCAGGCTCTGAGCTGTCAGCACAGAGCCCAACGCGGGGCTCGAACTCACGGACTGTGAGATCATGACCTGAGCTGAAGTCAGACGCCCAACCGACTGAGCCACCCAGGCAACCCCAAGTGCTTTAACATTTTGGAAAAATTGGAGCCATCAATCAATTCAGAAGGTACCAAGTTACACTAGCAATCAAATTTAATCAAATAACTTTATTTTCAGCTTTATCAGTGTGATTTGTAAAGGCTACAGAATAAATTCTGGAAAAAATACATACTTCAAAGGTGATTCCGATGTCTAAGTCACTTTCCATCAGCTGATAAAAGATCACACAAACAAACAATTTTAAAAATCACACTTACTTTGCTGGAAATGTTCCTCAGTGTTCCTGTGTGCCACGTTGTCTCTTCTGCTCCAACAGTTTCACACTGAGGTTCATGGCTTTGTATTCCCTCCTCACTGCTTTTAACAGTTTTTTTCCCTTCAAGGGATACATAGCCATTGTCAGTCTCAGTTGATTTATCAATTGAATTCTTCGCTTTCTTTGATCTAAAAAGAAGAAATTGCAGAAGCATGTTATGTAGACCTTATTTTCATGGGTTACTGACAGAAATTATGCTCTGTTAAAAATTAAATCCGGTAGTTATTTTTCAGAATTTTAATGGCTATCTTATTTTTTACAATAAATAATTTAGAAATAGAATACCTATCATAAAAAGTAAGTCAATAATTGTCAATCAATGTCCTAATTTAGCTTACTTGATTGGTTTTGAGGTCTTAACAAATATCAATTCTAAGAGACATGCCCTAACTTATCAAATGATTCTTGATTAAAATCACTTGGTCTTTGTGAAAAATCTATGATCAAAATTTTGCCCTTTTTATTACAGTTAATAATATATTTTAAAGTTTTATTTAAAAACTGTTTCTAAGGGTGCTTGGGTGGTTCAGTTAGTTAAGTGTCGACTCTTGATTTCAGCTCAGGTCATAATCTCAGGGTTGTGAGATCGAGCCCCAAGTTGGGCTTTGCACCGACAGCACGGAGACTGCTTGGGATTCTCTCTCTCCTTCTCTCTCTGCCCCTCCCCAACTTGCGAGCGCATGTGCTCTCTCTCAAAAAATAAACTTAAAAACAAAAATCAAAAAAACTGTTTCTATAATTATTAAATTGTGACTGGTAGTTTATCTTGGTTTTAATACTTTTGCTTACCCCAATACTTTACTATTAGTATATATAAATAAATATCTCTGATAAATTCATTGTAGTATACAAAGGAGCCGTATGACCTTTTGTAGCATAAAAATATGTGAAGAAAGGGAAAACTTTTTTTTTTTTTAATTTTTTTTTTCAATGTTTATTTATTTTTGGGACAGAGAGAGACAGAGCATGAACGGGGGAGGGGCAGAGAGAGAGGGAGACACAGAATTGGAAACAGGCTCCAGGCTCTGAGCCATCAGCCCAGAGCCTGACGCGGGGCTCGAACTCACAGACCGCGAGATCGTGACCTGGCTGAAGTCGGACGCTTAACCGACTGCGCCACCCAGGCACCCCAAGGGAAAACTTTTTAATACAAGTTTCTGGGCGCCTGGGTGGCTCAGTCAGTTAAGCATCTGACTTCGGCTCAGGTCATGATCTTGCAGTTCACAAGTTAGAGCCCCGCATCGGGCTCTGTGCTGACAGCTCAGAGCCTGGAGCCTGTTTCAGATTCTGTGTCTCCCTCTCTCTCTCTGCCCCTCCCTCTGCTCTCTTTCTCTCTCTCTCTTTCTCTCAAAAGTAAATAAACATTTAAAAAAATTAGAAAGAAATATAAATAATGGAAGAAGTAGACATGAACAACGCAAAGAAAATAAAGTAACCTCTTTCACCCACTAGAAATACTCTGGAAAAAATATTAGCATCATGTAGCCATTAATTACCTAAAAGGCTACCACTGAAATTCTTCACTTATAGGAATTTAATTATTTTCAATACATAAAATACAACATGTAAAATAATAAACAAGACTTTTTGATTAACAGGCCAATGCTTGAGGAGTCTTTCAGAAACTCTCAGAGACTACAGAGGGTGAAAGAATAGCTATCCAAAAGAAATAGCAGAAATATAGTGGAAGTCCCACACAAAATTAAAATGTGCTCAATGCAGATTAAGCCTAAATTATTAAACCTGTATTATTAAAAAGCAATTGCATTTAACTTTATTTAAATAAATCCCCTTGAATTTTCTGCAGAGTATCAGATTTGGAGGAAAAAAATTATATTGCTTTTTTAAAGGCCAAAAAACAAAAATTTTTTAAATTTCTCAAAACTTTTTAAAACAAAAGTTTTTAAAAATGCACACAAAAAACATATCTTTAATACTATAGTTAACTCAGTCATATTGGAATCTTTTAGAACTTTGTAGGACCTTAGAACTCACCTATTCTAAATGCTCATTTTGGAAACAATGGATCAGAGATATAAAGAGATCTAAGTAATCTAAGTAACTTATATAAGGTGACAGAACTAGTTAGAGGCAAAGCCAGCAGTAGAATACAGACCTTCTGACTATGAAGGTAACTATATTCTCCACACTACCTCCAAGTGCCTCCTCTTGGGGAAATTGCTGATAGGATTTCTTAACACACTCATCAAAGCCTAAAAACCTTTTGTTTTATACAAACAGGCCTCTCTTCTTCCTGATCTTCTCCTGCAAGGTTACTAAATGGTACAGACCACACTTCCCATAAGCTTCGCAGATGTCTGATGCCTTCTAGTCATTCAGAACACATCTCCATAGAGTTGCAAGACTCAGAAGCCCAATCTCCTGACCCTTTTCTTTCTATATGACCCTAAGAGATGGAGAGACCAAGGGAATGAACCATCAAACAAAGATCACTTAAGAGTTACAGAGGGAAGGAGGAAAATGGATTAAAGTAGAGAGGAGAAAGGGCAAAACAGAAGATAAAAGATGCAGAGAAAAATGTGTGACCCTCTCTGCCTCAGGAATAAAGTGATAAAATCATCAGTTATTAATTGTTCCCTTCACATCTCTCCCTTAAACACTGCGCAACATGTGGATATAGAAAAAGACCTAGGGAAATACAGTCTTGATATCTCAAAAATGTGAGAATTGAAAAGCTAGACCAGTGTGCTGGAAAGGGATCTATGAAGGTTCTTAGAAATTACACTGGGGTGGAAAAACAGGGGGAAAAGGAGATGAACGGGATGAAAGAAGACTGGAAAATTGGTAGAACTATTAATCAGACAGGATATGCAGGAGGAGAAATTTATCTTAGAAGATGGAAATGCTGGCCCTCAAGGGCCTAGGAACATCCTTAGAAAAATCACTAGGCAGTTGAAAACACAGGCCTGGAGGCCTATAGTCAAAGTAGAAAAAATAGCTGAAAACCTGCAGAGTGAACCAGAACCCTAAAGGGCAAAAAGATAAAGGCCTAGTGAAAAGGGCTTTGAATCAGTAGTAACTGCTGCCTCTGGGATTTTTCTGAGGGGAATGTACTCTTGGTGGAGGGGAGGATGGAAGTACTAGCAGTAACCCATTCCACATACCTTTCTGCTATCTCCCTTCCTCTCTTCTTTATCTCTACTTCCAATCTTCTCTGGGTTGTTTCTTTCCCCACTATCTCCTCAAAGTACATGGAACACCCTCAGGAGACATCAACAGTAAGTTACTAAGCTATAGCAGCTTTCTGATGTTTCTCACAAACTAAACGCAGAGAAGTTGCAAACCAAGCTGAAAGGACAAAGAAAATAGCAAATATAAGTACCACCCTCAGAGTTTACAAAGTAGCTCAAAATACAAACTGAGGCAGCTTGGCAGTGGCTGGTAGTAAGGGCTCTTGCTTGAGAAGTGCTGCAGTGGGGCAGCAGGGCAGACCGGTGGCAGCCAATAACAGCACCCCATTCAAGGACAATTCTGGGGCAAGGTGTCAGGTGTAGCCCAATGGGGTTTTGGGAATGGGCTACAAATGGAGACTAACTGAATAAATAAGTATACTGAGGACAATGGGAATCCGATTTTTCAGTGATAGAGAAGGAACATGTGAATATAAAGAAAAGATGAACTTTGAGGTACCATATTTGAATTGGAGCTATCATTGCAAAGTCATGGTTTATAATACATCTAAATATAGAAATAAAAGTAGAGGGATACACACACACACACACACACCACTTTCCAGCTCTGCCCACTAAGAAGGTCTGGGAGTTTGAACACCACAACAGCAATGAGCACTTTTAGAACTCAGATCTTGCTTTCTATATACCACCCTCCTCGAAGAAATGGATGACTCCAGGGCTGAGACAGAGGAAGTACAAGCTGAACCTAAAACATTTTGTTGTTCTAGAAAGTAAGAAAGTGATCAAGGAATGATAGGGAAATATCAAAAAGACAAACTGCTCAAAGGGGCTCCACTGGCCAAATTTAGGCCAATCTGATCATCAAAATGAATAATGACATTAACCAATTGAATAAAATGAAAATCTAGGAATAAATAAGGGAAAGCTTATCCTTAAAGCAGAATGTCAACTAATAAAGCAGAAGAAATGACAGAAAAAGAAAAATCACCATTTGGCAACCACCATAATTCAGGCAATAATCATCAAATAGATGCTAAAACTAGAAGGTGAAGGTGGGATGAGAAAGAAGTTATTTTTATAATCTTCATGTGTCTCCACACAGGAGATTTGTTGATTATAAAGGGAAAAGTAAATATACAATGGAGAAATCTGGTAGATATTATATTAAGTGATTAACGTCAATATCAGCAGTAAAGGAACAAATTTACTTTGTTTTCCATCTGATAGGATGCAATAAGAACTAAGTATCACTTCTCTGATATTCCTGCCAAAAATGCATAACTTGGGTTTAATCATGAAGAAACATCACACTACTAACTCAGTATTATGCTGCTAAATGTTAAACAACCAGCTCTACAGTCCTTGTTTGTAGTGTTTCCTGATTTCCATGGTGTAAGTAATCCCACCATGGCCAGTTTCAAGTACCAACCAACTGATAATGCTGACCTTGGAGTTAGGTAAAGATACACATATTTGGTACTCACAAGTCATTTGGAGTCAGATCCCAACCAGAGGCAAAACCTAAATTAAGTGACTTTGTACAAAATGACTTCCTTGTAAGTCTTCAGAAACGTTAAAAACGTGAAAGTTGAGGAAAGACTGATGTCTGTTCCAGACTGAAGGAGACTAGAGAGATATGACCCAGATTAGAGCTTCTGTTGGAAGGAACAAAGCTATTAACAGAGACCATCAGAATTTAAATGGGGTCTCTGGGTGAAAGATATATGGGAGTTCTTTGTGCTGTTCTCTCAACTCTTCTAGAAGTTTGAAATTGTTTCAAAATAAAATCATATCTTTTAAAAAGTACAAGCTGATTTGTACCCTGATTAGGGTATTCTTTGGGTTTGAGCATCACAAAAATGAGGAAAGGAAAGAGAGAGTAGGAAAGCTAAATTCCAATTAATGGAGGTAAAGAGGGTCAAAAACTGGCTGCTCCAGGTGATGTTTAGTTCCACCACTGACTGCTGTGTCGTTCATAGTGCCATTAAGAGCTGAAAGTAAGAACCTCAGAGAAAAATACTAGTTTCTCAAAAGGAACACAGGTTACCAAGACTCAGATGCTTTATTACCACATTCCATTGTTTTAGGGAGTAAAGATACTAGAGAAAGGGAGTAGGACTGAGAGATATATTTAAAATACTAATATTGTAAAATTCTACTTAGACTATTTTTTAAAGGGATGGGTACTTCATTCAAGTCAACTTTAAAATATGTACAAAAATAAAAGTAAGTGAATAGCATTTTGATTTTAAAACAAACATATGTATCTAAATCATCATTCTCTACCAAAAATAAAACACACAGTACAAAAAAAGCTGGTATTAGGAATTAAAGTACTGTAGTATAGAAAGAAATGGTACTTTTTTCATATTATCCACACAAAAAATCTACCTTTCGACAGCTACATTTAATGCATATAATACATTAACTTGGTAAAACCCAGAGTTAACAATTTTTTTCTTAGATCAACCCAAATACCATGAGTCACCGGCATGTGGGCAATGAGGTTAGCAGTGTGGTGAAAACAGGAGACGTACATACTAGGCCATACTGCTCTTAGTTATTTCTGTGATAGAAACAGTATTTCATGCGTTGGATTTTGAACAAAAAGCATTTGCAAAGAAACAATGTGCAATTCCACTGCCATGGTCAAGGCTTACCATGTTTTATAACTTTATAGTTAATTTTGTAACTAGCCTACTACATTAATCTTTGAATGGCATGACCTGTGTAGAATTGTTTTAAAAGTCTTATGCTTGACAAGTCAAGAAGGATAACTCTATGTCAAAAATACTCTGAGGAGGAAATGACTTTCAAAAATGTAAGCAGTATAATTAGCTTAGTTCCTTTGTGAGATGAATGATGATTTTGGTCTTGTCTGAAAAAATGCAAATAAATGTACAGCCTATGCCATAAATAAATCATGAAACTGGCTGCGTTTTTCAACACTGAAAACTTTAACCAAAAATGTAACACAACTTTTAAAGAATTTACTAGCTTATGAAATTTCAGATCTACTGTACCAAACATGAAAACCAGTGTGTTTCTATTTGAAAAACCTCATCAGGTAATCATAACATTCATGGTACTCTGTACTGCTATAGGGAAAAAAAAAAAGTTGGAAATGTTTGTTGGTGCTCTTGAAAACATTTAGAGGTATATAAATAGACCCAACTGAAGATTATCCTTCCAGTACTAAAGGATATTCGACAGATGTTCCTATGGGGAAAGTTAACAGTAGCAAATAACTCTTATTCTAGAACATGGTATGAAATTTCTAGTCCTGCTGTCATTTCTACAAGGTTAAGAATCCAGAGGGAAAGGAAGCTAGAGAGACAGAATGCATAAAATCTCAGACATTAGAAAATGACACAGAAGCCTACATATTACCTGTACTGTGTGCACAGCTATGCATACACCTTGATGATATGCTAACATAGCCCTTCAAAGACTTTTGGGCCCCTGTTTCCCTAGGTATCCTCTGTAACATGCAAATTTGAGAGGTGTGTACCAAATTATGTATTATGTACCAGGTTTATGTATGGTACCTGTAATTTTTCTAGGACTACTCCAAAACAGAGTGGCTCTAAGCAGAGCTTAATGAGTTAATCTAACTGTGACCTAAGATATAGAAAAAAATTTTTAACATTTATTCACTTTTTGAGAGAGAGGGAGAGACAGAGCAAGAGCAGGGGAGGGGAAGAGAGAAAGGGAGACACAGAATCCAAAGCAGGCTCCAGGCTCTGAGCTTTCAGCATAGAGCCCGATGTAGGGCTTGAACTCACGAACTGCGAGATCATGACCTGAGCCGAAGTTGAACACTTAACTGACTGAGCCACCCAGGTGCCCTTGGCCTAAGATATTTTTGAAAAATCTGTGATATACTGATATTTACATGGTCTTCATCCTTGTCTGTGGAAGACACGCTTCACCCAGTTCATAGCTTAAATGACTTAAATTAAAAATAAAATTTTAATCCTTATACCAAAAATTTATGGTGGGACTGCATACCACTTTAGTTCATTATGCAGTATACTACATTATGTGAAAAAAATAAATTTATTAAATCTTTAGGTGTTAAAAATAGTCAATATGGAGGTCAGCCATCTGAATTAACATATGACCAGTTTTACTCTGGCATCTGTCTCTCATCCACCAAGTCAATTTATATTGACTGTTTTTCAGTGATATTGTGATAGTAAATTAAAGGACAGGTAAGAAACCTTAGTATCTGAATTCTGAAGAAGGTATTATGCTAAAGAGATATACTAGCTAGATATAATTCTTCCTATTCAATATTCTTAATAAAACTTATAATTATGCTAATTTATGACTATAATTCTTTGAAATTAAAGTACTAAATACTTAGGAAATATGGTTGATTTCTACATCTTTTTAAATTGCTACTTTCTTTGGCTTTGTTTTCTTAGGTTCATGGAATTCTTTTACAATAATTCCTAATTTTTTTTCAAATGAGAAATATTATGCCTTATCTAAAAAATTATTGTATCCTGAAAATGAAATGTACTTAGAAATGATAAATAGGGCCTTCCCAACTTACAAATTCAGGACATAAAAATAAACAGTAGTTTTCATCCTAACATCTACAAAACCAACAGACACTCTACATGAAGCTTAAACATTTGTGCGGTCATACATTTATTTTCCTAGTTATGTTAATTCAGATACCTTAATGGAGGTATCTAGCTTTTCAATTTATTATCACCAGAAACAATTTTAAGTCTCAGTTGGTATTTCAGTTTAAGGCCTTTCTGATTTATCAAAGCTTGAAAGAACAAGACATCATCAAGATTTCAGAACTCAGTTTAGAACTTCCAAAATTAACATTTTTCTTAAGATCTTTTTGTACCTAATATTTAAAACACTCTCATTCATATGCTAACAAACCCGTTCCAAAATGAGACAGATTAAAATAGTACATCTTTAAAAACATTTAGATTACAAAGTTGTCATTTTAAAGAAATAAATCCAAAGGGATTTAGCCATTATAATATCAGTGACTGGTAGTCAAGGTCATTCTATAGTCCAAAAGGAAGAAAATTGATGTCTGAATCTCATCTGACTAGAGAAACATGGTAGAATTCCAAAGGCACTAACCTATTGATCTAGGGGGATTTTGAATACTATGTAATACAATTTTAGTTCTGGACAACCCAAACAACTAAATGATTCCCCAAAAGCAAAACATATATACTATGCTACTTATAAGTGCTCATCAGAAGGTCTTAAGAAACTGACTTCACAGTGATAAAACTTTCACATCCTACTGTTGGAAAGGACAGCTATTTATTAAAAAACAAACAACAACAACAAAAAACTAACAAAGACAATGAAATTCAAATTCAAAATAAAACCAAAGCCTGTATCTTTTCTGGACAAAGAACAGGTGGTTGGAATGGTCAGGGGATCCAACTTAATTTCATGTTACTTCAAACTTAGGCTTTGGTACAATTTCCCTCAAAATTACAAGCACTTGAAAATACTCCCAGGATACCATGGCTTAATTGTGTAACGTATGATAAACTTTATCATTAAGAGCACAATCACAAGTTGATGAAACAATGATACTAGTGGAAGAGTTAACAAAAGTGCTCAAAAATAGTTATGTGCAGTATCCCTTGATTTATTAACTTGGCAAGTTTTATCAATTCTGTGTTTTGATCATAGCTTTTTAACTTTTTTCAAACTTATTATGTCTATGTAAACTATTAATATAACCCTTACATGTTTTGAATCAACCATTAAAAATGACAATACAAGATTGAATTAGGTTTATTTTTGAAGTTTGCTGTAATTATATTTCCCTATTTGGTAAATCTTTGCTGTGATACAAACTATACAAAAAGCCCAATGTATAAAACCAGAATTTCATGCTATGGTATACATCTTATTATTTTAAATAATAATGCCTATATGTTTTATTTCAGATAATTTTACATAATTGAAGCAGGGATTAAAGAAAAATGTACAACTCACATGGCATTAATAGTCACTTTGACTAATAGTGCTGATAAAAATAAAATGACCAATTCAATAGAAGTCAAACAGTATTTGAAAAATCATTAAATAAACCAAAATCAAGAAATCCCAACTAAACATACTGTGATGGTATATACTCATTCTCATATAGATGTATTTACACATATCCCAAAGTAAACTTTATGGTCTCTGTTTTTCCATCATCTGTAGCATTATAATTTATCAAAACAAAATCCATACCAGAACTGCCATTTTTTAAAAAAAAATTTTAAATGTTTATTTATTTTTGAGAGAAAGAGAAAGAAAGACAGACTCTGAGCAGGGCAGGGGCAGAGAGAGAGGGAGACACAAAATCCAAGGCAGGGTTCAAGCTCTGAGCTCTTCAGCACAGAGCCTGACACAGGGCTCGAAATCACAAACTACGAGATCATAACCTGAGCCGAAGTGGGACCAACTGAGCCACCCAGGTGACCAATTATAATATTGTGTCTTCCTTCCTTCCTTCCTTCCTTCCTTCCTTTCTCTTTCTTTCTCTCTTTCCCTCTCTCTCTCTCCTCTCCTTCCTTACTTCCTTTCCTTCTTTCCTTCCTTCCTTCCTTTCCTTTTCTTTCCTTTCTTTCTCTCTCTCTTTTTCTTTCTTTCTTTCTTAGTTTTTTAAAATGTTTATTTATTTTTGAGAGAGAGAGAGAAAGAGCATGAATGTGGGAGGAGCAGAGAGAAAGGGAGACATAGAATCTGAAGCAGGCAGGCTCCAGGGTCTCAACTGAGCCTAAAGTGGGGCTTGACTCACGAACTGTGAGATCATGACCTGAGCCGAAGTCAAGAGTCAGATGCTTAACCAACTGAGCCACCCAGGCACCCCCCAGAACTGTCATATTTAAAGTCATTAATAATCATTAACTGAGACTGAAGTCCCAGAAAAGGGATAGTGCATCTCTATGCCATATAAAGCCTTGAATAAATACAAACCCTGATAAAAAGAAGGCCGCGTGCCAGAGGTCTCTGAAGACAGCGCCGACGCCATAAGAGGTGCTGAGTCCGTGGCTCTGAACTGCTCCCTCCTGCGTGTTGTCTGTGGTACTAGAACCATCTCCTTCCCTATGTACTTCCAAATGGGCTGCTTTTCTTAATTTCCTTCATCAGAAGAGGTTAAGAGCCGATTAACTTTAAAATGTTAACAACCACTTTCTTGGCAGTACATTCAAAATTTTGATAAAACATAAACACAGGAACTTCAATACACAATAAAATTCAAATAAACTGGATAGAAGTTAATCCAAATGTTAAGGTACATATTCGAGAACAATTTCTATAAGTGTTAGGTATTGTTTCTTGCTCTTAATGACAGGTCAGTGGACATTAGGTTGTAAGGATAACACTGGACAGATTTTTACAAAAGCATTTCTTCCCTACTTGAATGCCACTTATCTGCAGAAGAAGGAAGAAGAAAGAAGAAAATTTAGATTGGAAAGAATTATAATCTAACTGATCAATAATGCTATTTATCTAATGAAGGTATTATCTTTTCAAAACAAAAAGGGCTTAAATCTCAACATCCCCATACTGCAAATGTCACAATCTCTTAGCAACGATATTCAATTGCTCCAAAAGACCCTTTAAACAGAACTCCATTGTGCTGAGTGGCCAGTGAGACTTGCTACGCTTACTTAATCAAGGGGCAATATGAAACAGCTTCAAGTAGCATTTAATAAATAGAATTTGACTGAAATTTTTTCTTGGCTCTTATTATCAAAGTATAAGTACAAGATTTTGTAAACAGAATTATCAGCAATTCCAGCTAATATATTCCCTGCAATGATATTAGGTGCCTTGCAGATGAGCTTCAGGAAAGAAAGCAAAAACAACAAAAGTAGGTCTGTGGTCTCACAATGGCCTTGAAGCAAATGCACAACCTAAATCTTCTGGCAGTTTACTCTGAAACTCCCTGCTTTATTTGAAAGAGTGACTTTACAAGATGACATTTTATTCAAGTCAAGAACAATCTTAGATTCAAGTTACAGACATACACAAAAAGATCACTTATAACAGAGTACCTCCTTCTTTTACCCCCTGTGCTCAGAGGAGGTTTCGGTGTTCTTGTTGACACAATCTGGCAATGCACAGTTCCCAGGAGCAGCATCAGCCATACTGGCCCAATCACTTCAGTCAGAGGTATGCTATGTGGGCTAGAAGCGGAACAGAATAACACTATTGCAGCAACTACAAAAAGGGAAAGAAAATATGTTTAATTATAGATCTGATAGTCACTTCTTCAAAACTTTAAAAATTGTTCTAACACTGCTTCTTGGCAGATTATTTTTCTAATTTTAAATGAGTTTAAGATGTTACTCCAGACAAGCTCTTTCAGACTATTTTTTCTTTGCCACTGGCTACCCACAGTATTCAGTAATAAACTCCTGGAACAAGATAACATCCAACATAGTCTCTAAAGTACACACTTTAACGCTATAGTGAAAAACAGATGCACATAAATCTAAGGGCATTCCTAGTAAGATCACAATCAAAAGAACCACTAACTTCTAGTGCTCTTATTTCTTTGTTTTCCAAACAAGGAAGTAAGTCTATGATGTGTGTAATAAGGCTATAAAGAGCTTCTTTTCAATAGAAGTTTATCCACTCAGAAATAGTAACATAAATTTACTTGGGTGTATTTTTCAGAAAAACCTCTAAACACTCACCAATACTAAGCACTGTCATACGAAGAAGAAATCTTGCTTTTGCCTGCTCAGCATCCTTTATACTTTCTAGACATAAAAGTGTCTACCTTTTGGGAGTCTTCCCCTTTTATCTGTCAATCAAATGGTCTTATTTCTCTGACTTCAGGGATAGAAATGTAATGTAGTCTTGCCACAGTCTTAATTCTGGGCACAGGAATTAATAAAAAGATGGGCGGGGCACCTGCATGGCTCAGTTGGTTGAGCGTCTGACTTCAGCTCAGGCCACGATCCCACGGTTCATGGGTTCAACCCCTGCATCAGGCTCTGTGCTGACAGCTCAGAGGCTGGAGCCTGCTTCAGATTCTGTGTCTCCCTCTCTCTCTGTTCCTCCCCCGCTCACATTCTGTCTCTGTCTCTCTCTAAAAAATAAACACTTAAAAAAATTGTTTTTGTTTGTTTTTTTTTAAATAAAAAGATGGGCATGTGCCTAAGTGGGGCCAATCAGAATCTTTTTCAGGGATTAATATAAGTACTTGAAAGAAGGCCCTTCTCCTAGATCACAAGCACTACTATGGAAATACAAAATTACCATACCACCTCAGCCACCACTCAGAAAAAAGCCTTCTTAAGAATGAGACCAGCATGATGAGAACAGAATCAACAACACAAAAAGACATCACCTGAGCCTCTAGATCCAGCAATGCTTTAATGCAGGGCCTAGGAGTTTCTAATTCTGTTTTGGAACAACTGGAGAATCTGAAAGTTAGGAGATTTTTGCTCATTCTGTTAGGTGTGATTGTTGTAATGTCGTGTAATGTGCCTATTTTGAAGAGATGCATGTTGATGTATACTGGGGTAAAATGTCATGATGTATATAATTTACTTCAACAAAATATATTAAGTAAATATTCTAAAATATCAATGATTATTTAATCAAAGAGATGGGCATATGCTGTTTTGAATGACTATGCAACTTATCATGTAAATCAGGACTCTTTTGAGAGTGAAAGAGGAGCTGTGAAATAAAAGCCTCAGGACAACACAAGTAGACTTGGACGGTTGCACAGTCCCAGGCAAACTGGAACATACAGCCATCGGGCTATTGTTACTGACCAGTCTATCCAGTTTCCTGTTTTTTTTGTTTTTGTTTTTAATTTTTATAATAAGCAGCAAAAAAACAAAAACAAAAACAACACTTTTTGCAAAAGCTGGTTTGCATTTGGTTTTGCCACCTGCAACCGAAAGAATCCTGGTCTAGCACACCAAGATGGAAGCTTAACATACCACTTTATCTCCTAATATGTATTTAAAGAGGTCCCGTAAAAACAAATTTCAGCTTTATAATCTCCTAAGTAATAAGTTTCTTTAAAAAGAAAAAAGAGACTTAAATTTTTTTTTTAAATACCAATCATCTTTATGAACTACCCTGGAATTTAACTCAAAGTGTCTAGTTGTTTTATAACAAAGCTGAAATTTTGAAAAGTATAGTTTTTGATGTTTTTAATATGAACTCTAATGTGACCCTTATTAAGTCCCTTTACCTTTCTGAGCCTTGGTTTATTTATTTATTTTTTTGTAAAATAAAATCGGAGATAGGTACTAGAAATTCAAGTAAAACACTCTGAAAAGCTCCTTACATAGTGTGTATCTAACATTAGTGATAGTACTTCTATTCACTATCACTAAATTAACTATCTTTAAACAGAAGGGGGACACAGGCTGCCCAGTTGGCTCAGTTGGAAGAGCATGTGACTCTTGATCTCTTGGTCATAAGTTCGAGCCCCAGGTTGGGTGTAGGGACTACTAAACAAATAAATTAAAAAAATAAAATAAAAAATAAAAAGAAGGGGGATGCAAATGCCACTTATAAGGTTCACAGTTTCAGGCACAAAGAAGAACATCTTAAAGAACTTCAGATTTTATATAACCTCTTGCTGGTTATTTATCTGTATTCTTTCAGCCCTGTGACTACCATCCTCTCTGGTGGGGCTGGGAACCAACTTTATCCCTCTTTCTTTCTTCTGGCTGTGCCTAAGTGTCCATGTCCCTCCCATGGCCTCAGTTCCTGAGACAGTGGTTCCTGTATTCACAGTTCTGGTATCACCTCCATCCTATTGTTTCCCTTCAAGTGAGGGGTTAAGAAGAAAGCATTCACTTCTCTTACATAATGCTAAGTTATACTTTTCGATCATGTAATGAAGTCCTGTGAACTAGACAGAACTACT
Source organism: Prionailurus viverrinus (assembly GCF_022837055.1). Lineage (NCBI taxonomy): Eukaryota > Metazoa > Chordata > Mammalia > Carnivora > Felidae > Prionailurus > Prionailurus viverrinus. Next base: position 82,636,503 of record NC_062562.1, on the reverse strand, counting down.
GGAGATTTATGTTAGACAGAACTTCTACAGATTCCTCCAAGAGCTCAACTATGACAAAATGTTTATTAGGCACAAAAGTTCCAAAGATTCACATACTGGCCAAGCAGAACTCTAGGGATAATCATTAGAAATAAAAAACCATCTAAAGGTCAATTTTTAGGTCTGTCAGTCTTTGAGATTTAGTGACAGATGTTAGCCACTGGGAGTAGAAAGACAAATAAGACATAGTCTCTTTCCCTGCCCCTCCTCAACTTAGAGGAAAAGGGGGACATATAAAGAATCAAGTGGGGCGCTTCAGTGGCTAAGTTGGTTGAGTGGCCAACTTTGGCTCAGGTCATGATCTCGCAATCCGTGGGTTCGAGCCCCACATCGGGCTCTGTGACAGCTCAGAGCCTGGAGCCTGCTTTGGATTCTGTGTCTCCCTCTCTGCCCTTCCCCTGCTTGTAGTCAGTCTCTCTCTCTCTCTCTCTCTCTCTCTCTCTCTCTCTCTCTCTTTCTCTCTTCCCCCTCCCCCAAATAAATAAACATTAAAAAAAATTTAAAAAAAAAAGAAAGAAACAAGATATCAGTAATGGACTGAATTGTGCCCTCTGCCCTGTTCATATGTTGAAGCCCTAAACGGCCAAATGCATAGAGCAAAGGTTGAATGAATTTGTAAGCGTGGAGCATTAATCCAATAGAGCTGGTATACTTCTAAGAAGAGACACCAGAGAACTTTCTCTGCTCACACACAAAAGAAAGACCATGTGAGGACAAGTGAGAAGGTAGCCATCTACAAGTCCGTAAGAGAAACCTCACCAGACACCAACCTGATGGCACATTGATCTTAAGATTTCTAGCCTCTAGAACTGTGAGAAAATAAATCTCTGTCACTTAAGCCACACAGTCTGTGCTATTTTGTTATGGCAGCTCGAGCAGTACCTATAAAGAGTGCTGTAATATATACAGGAAAGACCTATAACTAAATTTGGGGGTTATGAAAGGATTCTCAAAGAAGGGGGCATCTGATGCCTAATCTAACTGAGAGAACAAGAAGACGCTGCTGACCAGGTAACTATAAGGAAAAAGGGTTACCCAAGCAAAGACAGTTGTATGTCCAAAGGCAGAGAACATTAAAAAAACAAACAAAAACACCCACAAAATGCTGAAGAAACAGCAAAGAGCTAATTTAGTCTGGTTAAACCTGGGGAAAGATTCAACAAAGGATTGACTAAAAACTTGGCTTTCACCTTGAAGGCAATGGTAACTAAAAAGAGATTTAGACCTTAAGTTGCTGGTTTGGATTTGCAATTTAAAAGGTAAATGGACAGGGCTGCTTGGGTGGTTCAGTCAGTTGAGGGTCCAACTCTTGATTTCCACTCAGGTCATGACCCCAGGGTTGTAGGATAGAGCCCCATGTCAGGCTCCCTAATGAGCATGGAGTCTGCTTAAGATTCTCTCTCTCTCTCTCTCTCTCTCTCTCTCTCTCTCGGGCGCAAGGGTGGCTCAGTCGGTTGAATGTCCAACATCAGCTCAGATCATGATCTCACAGTTCGTGGGTTCGGTCCCCATGTCGGGCTGTGTGTTGACCGCTCAGAGCCTGGGACCTGCTTCAGATTCTGTGTCTCCCTCTCTCTCTGCCCCTCCCCCACTCACACTCTGTCTCTTTCTCTCTCAAAAATAAATAAAAATTAAAAAAAAAAATTCTCTCTCTCTCTGCCCCTCTCCCCTGCTCGTGCTTTCTCTCTCTCTCTCTGTAAATAAATACATAAATGAATAGAAGTTAGAAGATATAAGGGCTCTTGGCAAAAATCTGGGTGAGAAATGATATAAGCAAAAAGCATAAATGTAGTTGAGGATACACAGTTGAGATATTTATGTAACTGAAGTGAAAAACTATACATAGTTGTACAAAACCAAATCTGACTGCATGTGATTCTTTCTACCTTTCAGGAGATAAGGATGGGATAGAGAATGAGGACACAACTTTTAATTCAAAAAAAAATTGAAGGCACAGGGGTTTCTAAGGTGCCAACAGATTTTGAGGGTCATTAAGGGTCATATCATCACTTTGTCACTGGCTGTGTGACTTGAAGTGGGTTAAGTCACTTCTTTAAGCTTTACTAGGAGAATATTCAGTGTTTATCATTTATGAACACTTATAATGTTAAACTTTGGTTCTGAACTGAAAAAGATCTACTTTACGTCTGTTCTAACCTGTGTTTCTTATTAACTTTGGCAAGCCAGTAAGTGAATTTCAGACACAACATGTGAACATCTAGTTACAATGGAAACTTCCTTGCCCTCAAATAGTAGAAAGCACAATGCACAGAGATTACAATCAATGGTACTGATTACTCATTACTTTCATTAGCAATTACAGTTTCTGACTACTTTAGAATAAAGGTTTCTCCTGTAGGTAAACTAGAAAGCATTAGAAGATAGCTACATTTAGATTAAGTTCTCTTAAATCTTTTGGGGAGGACAGCAAACACAAGATGGTAACTCAATAAAAATTGGGATCACTACACCTAGAAAATAGCTGATAAAAATACAGTTAGAAGAACTATCATATAATAGCATTACTTAACAATAACAATAAAGGTCAAATTCTTGAAAGTGATTAAAAATTGCATATGAAAATCCTTGGACATGTTATTACACCCCATTGCAGGCATTCTAGGAATTTATCATAGGAAAATAATTCAAAATATAAGAAAAACTTCACAAATACATTCACTTCAGCAGTAATTCTAATAGCAAAAGACAGCAAAAAGCTTAAATGCTCAATACTGATGTAGGACAGTATATAATAATTTAAAAATATAATTATAAAGACTATGATACTTGTGATTACATAAGGCAAAAAAATACAATTGTTTATACAGAATAATCAAAACTACATAAAAAATGTTACAAAGTAAACTGAAGGGCAGATTACAGGCAGGTTTTTAAAATATTTTTCCTACATTTTCCAAATTTTCTTCAATTAACATTTATCATTTCTTTAATCAGAAAAACACACAAATCTCTCTATTGATAAAAATCACAAAATCTTCATAGTTCACTCTCTTTTAGGTATATATGATGTACCTTGGCTCAAAAGAAACGACTTTACCTAAATAAAAGTCTGAAGGCTTTATTGTATTTTCATTTACTTAGAAGATACTTATCTGAAAAAAAAAATAAGATACTTAATCTTTCACTTAGAGTTTGTTGATGAAACATATTTAAATAATCATTCAGGATTACTATCATGTCTTTTTAAAAAAGCAAGACATTAAAAAGACTGAAAGGGTGCCCACTGAATTAAAATCACTGCTTTTGTTACTGTGCTGGGATGTGAGTGGTGTCTTCTTCAAGCCTCCAAACACTCTATAGAGCATCACGTATTATGCCTTGTGCGCTGCTGCTCTGACTGGGCACCAGAGCGCTGCTGCGCTGGGAGGCAGCGTAATGGAGTTGTGTTAAGCATGTGGCTTGGTAGTCAGATGGCTTAGACTCGAACCTGGATTCTACTGCCCCTGGGGACTCTGTGACTTGGGGCCCTCAGGTCCTTCGGGTCCCATCTCTATAAGCTAGGCAAACTACTGGTACCAACACTTCACTGCGTGGTTGTTAGAATTAAGTGAGACTCTGAAAAGCACTCAGAATACTTCCTGGCATACAGACTCTCAATAGAGAATGAGGACAGTCAGTCTCCAAATATGGTGGATAGAAGAAAAGAGAAACTATACCTGATACAGGAAAAACAAACTCACAGAGCTTGTATAAAAAAAGACTGGTGTGGGAGCGCCTGGATGGCTGAGTTGGTTAAGCGTCTGATTCTGGATTTTGACTCAGGTCATGATCTCCCTGTTTGTGAGACTGAGCCCCATGTGGCGATCTGGGCTGACAGCATGGAGTCTGCTTGGGATTCTCTGTCTTCCTCTCTCTTTGCCCCTCCCCCACTGTGTGTCCACGTGCACACACACTCTCCCTCTCTCAAAATAAATAAACTTAAGAAAAAAAAAAAAAAAGACTGGTGTGGTAGGTACATGTGATATGTATGTGCATTTTGAAGAGACTTTCTAATTGTTAAATTCCTCTCAATTTGTGTTTTTCTTTAGCCATTTGCAAATTCAAGTTTTCATAAAAATTATAATGGAACATAACTGTTTTCTCAAACATTTTTAACACCAAACCAGCTGTGTCTTATTAAATGAAATATCACAACAAATGTGTATCTTCATACTCCATATAATTAGTATATGTTTTCTCAAAAGCCTTAGTAAGCCTAAAAACATAACATTCTGAAAGTTACAAGCAAAATGAATTTCTATCACTTAACTATACCTTGAAGAAGATAAAGGACAAGAAGCCAGAAAAAGATGACTTTTGATGTTACTTGTAACCACCACCGGAAGAAAAAGGGAAAAAACACAACTCGAACAATTCCCTTTCTAGTCAGAGAAGTCCAAGGACTTTCAGGTTTTGCCTTAGCAAATGCAGACCCTGAAAAAAGTCAAATAAAATGACAAAATACATGTATCATTCTTTAATTTCCTTAGAGAAAATATTTCAACATTTGAAGGACAGAGAAAACCATGTATAATTTTAGTTTGCACTATACTATGAGTGAGAAATGCCCAATTTTGGGTGGTAGGCACTTTTAAAAACATTCTTAGTGCTATCTTATTAACTTAGGTACTCTGAAAGAAACCATTTTAACTGAAATAACAGCAGAATTTCTCCCAGATATTTTATAAATACAAGACAATGTTCAAAGGTCAGTTCCAATTAGAAATTAAAAATTACCACTTAAATTTTTATAAACAAGCCACATAGTTGGCTAGGCAAACACAAGCTGCTTTTCTTTTATTTCTTGGACTGATCTTTAGTGGGGAGAAAGACTAGTCAATGGTATTTAAATACTTCCACTGCGTCTTTCTTGTACTATTCCCACCTTCATTTCGGCTCACATTTCTTTTATCTCTACATATATATTTAACCCACTTTGAATAATGTTTCTTCAGGGTCAATTTCTAATTGCATTAAGCTGTTATTTATTCAAGACTCACCTCTTACAAGATCAACATCTATGAGGTCTGGTTTCACATGCGCTGTTTTCTTTGGTTTATTCCTTAAACCCTATAATATATTAAAAGTAGGATTGGTAAGGGAGTAGATCTTAAAGTTCTCATCATAAGAAAAAAAAGTATTTGGAAATATGTATGGGGATGGATGTTAACTACTTATTGTGGTATCATTTCTCAATACATATATTTCTCAATATATAAAAATATTGAATCATTATGTTGTACACTTAGAAGTAATATAATCTTATATGTCAATTATACCTCAATAAAAAAGTAGAATTCAATTTACATATTTTTAAATCCAGAACAACAGAAAATAATCAAATTCTAAAGATTTCAATTAAAAAAACCCTGTAAGTAATACACTGGACAAAAATATAACACATCACATATTTGTTACAATTGGAACATAACTGTAGTATTGTAATAAATTTTATTACTTTCCAAAAGGATACATTTAGGGATGTGTGTAACATGTGAGGTCTGTTTATTACTAAAAGTAAAATTCTAAAACAAAGACTATCACAACCAGAACTCAATTTGGATGTAAAGCCTGAGACGGTCCAGGAGACTGTGTTGGCCCCAGATCTGCACAGGAGAGTATACTGGGGCTGGCTGGGAGAGCAGTGGCCCTGAAAAGCCCTCAAGGTGTGATGTTGGGGGGGGTGGCTGCAGGAAGCAGAAGATCACAAAGCTGGGGACAGACATGGATGCAGACTTCTCAGCAGATGCCAGCATGTGGGGGTGATACTAGCTGAGACCCGGAGAGGATGATGCAGATCTCAGGGTCGCCACTACATTCACATACCAACCACCAATGAGACCACAATGCCACCTAATCACCTTAGAACTTAGATGCCATGCCCAGGAAGAAGAGGAGGGAAAGCAGGAATCATGAATTGAATTAGTTTAAACCCAGAGTTACTGAACACTAAGATTAAGTTTCTGCCATCAGTGTATGGAGGAGGAGCAGAGATAGAGATCAAAATCACTGAAAAAAAATCACACTTTATAACTTAAGAAGGGATGTTAAGAATTGGAGGAGCTTAGACTAAATTCTTTAGGAGTCAAGCGCTGAGATATGACACAGTGTGTAGGTAATTTGTTTACTATTCATTCAGTTAATCAGGTAACTTTGTAGTAAATTCTCTGTTTGGTTCTAATTCAAATAACAATGACCCGTAAGGTAATCATTTAGTTAAGTACTGTTTGCATCTGAAACATAGAAAAGGAGACTATTTGAGCTCAGAATTAATGGAGATGTTTAAATCAAAAATGTACCCTGAAATCAAGAAGCAATTAACCTTAGAACCCCTTCGAATAGTTGTCCATGTGAAGCTGAAAACCACTGGCAGGTACAAAAACAAAAGAGTCAGGACTGAAGACACAGCCATGGTAATTTTATATATATAGTCAATCTTCATATTCATAGATTCTGTATTTGCAGATTTACCTGCTCACAGAATTTATTTGTAACCCAAAATCAATACTTGCTGTGCTTTTGCAGTCATTTGCAGACATGCACAAAGTAAGACTGGCAAAAAATTTGAGTCATCCAATGTGCACATTCCCATCTGAAGTCAAACAAGGCAACAATCTGCCTTCTTATTTCAGCTCTCATGCTGTAAATATGCATCCTTTCACAGTCTGTTTTCACAAAGTGCTGGTTTTTGCTTTTTTTATGCTTCTTGTTGGTATTTTTGTTGTTTAAAATTGCCCTCAAGCACAGTGCTGAAGTGAGTATAAGAAGGCTGAGAGGTGCCTCACTGAGAAAACGTGTGCTCCATAAGCATTGTTCAGACATGAGTCATACTGTCATTGGCCATGAGTTCAGTGTTAGTGAATCAACAATATATATTAAATAAGATGCCTTTCAACAGAAACATACAAAAACCAAGTATAAGTACTGATTGGTTGACAAAAGAGCTGTGACTAGAGATGGAGCAATGGTCAGTATCTGCTAGTTCAGTGTTTGTGGTGACTTTATAGAACAAAACTCCTGCAAATAACGAGAACTGACTCCATCTGTATTCCCATTCTAACGTCATGATCGAGTGGCTAGCAGAACTATAAATCACTCCCAACATTTTGCAAATTGGGAAAGCAATTCTAACAATACACATATGGAAAAACAAAATTTCTTTAATAGAGCACTAGATGTAGAAAAAAGTTTGAGATTTAATCTTTATTAGTGCCAACAAATTTGAAAACGGTAACATACTTTGATTTACTTCTTTTACATATTCTTTTCCTGATAATTTGAAAATAATCTTATTGCCAATGTTTTATGGCAAACCTGAAGCTTAATTTACTGCTATGTACCTATAATTTCTAAAGATTGTTTTAAGAACTTAAAGTCCTTTGAGAGGAACAGTAAATTATCTTGATTTATGCAATTATGTTGTTTTTCAACAACACAAGATTCATTCTTCTTGACCTTTTTTATGTGGTTCATTTCTTATTTTATATTTTATTAAAATATTTATTTTGAGCTACATTGTAGAATCATAGCATAATTGCCAGTTTTGATAAAACTCCCCTTCAAGGTAACCTATCAGACTATTTAGAGTGTTAAAAAAAAGAAAAACAAAGAAAAATTTCACTGATAAATCTTCTAACATTAATTATTTCAATCACAAAAATAAAAGATATTAGCACCCACAGGTGAGCATTCAAAAAATCTGATTTTAATTAAGTAGATATTTTAAGTTGGAAAAACTTTTAATTGGTTTAGAGTAGACTATATTCAAACAAAATAGCATAGCTTTCAGGTACTAACTATAATTATGGACCACCAAAAGTTTAAATGAACAAAAAAATAAAAACCAAGTTAGTTTAAAATAAAAGATGTTAATATTTTTTATTAAAATTAATAAGATTTTCTAGTTTACTGATCAAACTAGAAAGTAGAAACAACTAAGTATTAGAAATATAATTAATCTCTAAGAATCCAAATAATATATTCTTTATTGAATAAATACTTAAACTCTCATAGTACCTTCCTAAGGTGCAATGACACAAATTATATGAAGTTTTGAATTTTTTTAAATCTGTAAGTACACACAGATAATGTTGAGCCAAAAAGCTTAAAACAGCTGCTTAAATTTAGAAAGTACTTCTGTTCAATGATGCAGACTTCCCATGCATGGAACTATTATAATACTTAGACGCCACCAAAGGACGTAACCATCAGTTTTACTTTCCAGAAATCCTATTTAGTTTTCCCCATCCTGTTTTTCCTCTATAATGACTTTAAATAGCATGGTTCTTTTTATTGAAGCTTTGAAACTCTAGTAAGCACTAAAGCTGTAAGAAATTCCACATTAACTTTTAAATTTGGGTTAAGGTGATCAGAAAATGTAAGTTTTCAGTTATAATTTCTAAAATGTTTAAGAAAAAAATAATCTGCAACTTACAAAAAACTTTGGGAATATCAACTAAAGGTCTCAATTAAAAAAATAAACATTTCCAAAGAATTTACTTTTATGGCTTTCTTTGGTTTCTTTAGTTGCTGCTCACTGCCATGACAGAGAGACAATCGATTACAGAGGACAAACTCAACACATTCCGTACAGTGTTTTCGAAGCACCAAGTGCTTTAAATCAAATATTATATTAATACACAGCAGCTATTTCTCTACCTTCCTTAGAGTAAATGCAAAATTATTTTACACTACAAACAATTTGCCTCCACTAAAATGTTTAGCAAGAATGGAACATTTTAGACTTGTCAACAAATTGGCCCCTTTAATTCAAAATAACAAGAGTAAGTTTTAATACCATTTTTAATTCTTCAATTACAATTACAAAGTACTATCTTTAAAGGGAGACATATTCCAGAAAAAAAGTTATAGTTCTTAGTCTTCTCCAAGTTCATCCTGTCAGTGCACAAAGGAATAAATAAGTAACGCTCCTTTACCCTAACCTCTGCTTAGGCATTAAAATAGTTCTAAAAATGAGGAATGTAGTTATTTGTACTGAGCAGCTTAAGAGGTTTCAAGGCATCTTACTAAACTTGTATGCTGCTCATTACTTGCTTGACTATTCCCACTTTTCCTGATAGTCTTGCCAGACTATTGTGTCATGGATCTCTTACTCTTCACTTATATCTCCCTCTTTACCTATTACATGTTGATGTTTCCCTGTGTTCTATTCTCAGCCTTTTCCCCTCATCATCCAATGGAAATCCCCTCACTCCTATAGCTGTATTATATGATATGTTATATAATACACATTGCATACACATACACATTCCTAGATATACACACATTCATACCAAGGACTCCCAAATCTCTCTCTCAAGTACCACCTGGATATTTCTAAAGCACAATTTTAAATCTGCTCCTCTTGTAGTATTTCCCATCACACTCAGTGCTGCCTAAGCAAAGTTTCTAAAACATAAATTTAATCAGGCAACTTTTTTGGCTTAAAATCCTTCAATGTGTAAAAACAGATAGGGAGGCAAACCATAAGAGAGAACAAACAGGGTTGCTGGCGGGGAGGTAGGTGGGGGGGGGGGGATGGGTTAAATGGATGATAGGCATTAAGGAGGGTACTTGTTGGGATGAGCACTGGGTGGGTGTTATATGTAAATGATGAATCATTAAATTCTACTCTTGAAACCACTATTACACTATGTGTTAACTAACTTGACTTTAAATTAAAAAAAGCAAATACCATATGATTCTACTTACAAATGGAATCTTAAAAAAAAAAAGAATAAAAAAGCAGAATCAGACCTATAAACGCAGAGAACAAACTGATGATTGCTGGGGTGGGGGGGGTGGGGGAAAGGAGTAGGGAGAGTTGGACAAAACAGGTAAAGAGGAAAGGGAGATACAGGCCTCCAGTATGGAATGAGTAAGTCATGGGAATAAAAAGCAGAGCATAAGGAATACAGTCAGTGCTACTGTAACAGCGATGCAATGGGACAGATGGTAGCTATACTTGTGGTGAACATAGCACAATGTATGAATTTGCCAAGTCACTAAAATATGATGCACCTTAAGTTAATGTAACAGTGCATGTCAACTATACTCAAATAAAATTTTTAAAAATCAAAGTAGCACAGCTCCAGCCATCCAAGATGCTGAAAGGAAAAAAGGCTAAGGGGAGGCTAGTTGCCCCCGCCCCCTCCTGCTGTCATGCAGAAGCAGGAGGTCAAGAAGGTGGTCAATCCCCTATGTGAAAAAAGGCCCAAGAATTTTGGCACTGGACAGGATATCCAGACCAAAAGAGACCTCATCTGCTTTGTTAAATGGCCCCGCTACATCCAGCTGCAATGGCAAAGGGCCATTATCTATAAATGTCTAAAAGTGCCTCCCACAATTAACCAGCTCTCCCAGGCCCTCGACCACCAAATAGCTGCTCAACTACTTATACTGCCTGCCCCCACCCCCAACACACAACAGAGACAAAGCAAGAGACTGCTGCCCTAGGCTGAGAAGAAAGCTGCCAGCAAAGGTGATGTCCCCTCTAAGAGGTCGCTTGTCCTTTGAGCTGGGGTTAATACTGTCACCACCTTGGTGGAAAATAAGAAAGCTCAGCCAGTGGTGACTGCAAATCATGTGGATCCCACTGAGCTGGTTGTCGTCCTGCCTGCCCTGTGTCATCAAGAGGGGGGTTCCCTACTGCATCATCAAGGGAAAGGCCAGGCTAGGGTGTCTGGTCCATAGGAAGATCTGCACCACTGTTGCCTTCACACAGGTTAACTGGGAAGACAAAGAAGCTCTGGCTAAGCAGGTGGAAGCTATTAGGACCAGTTACAATGACAGATATGATGATGAGATCCACTATCCTGGGTCCTGGGTCCAAAGGCAGTGGCTCACACTGTCAAGTTAGAAAAGGCAAAGGCTAAAGAATTGGCCACCAAACTGGGCTAAATGTATGCTGCTGAATTTGCTGCACATCAAAGTTATAAAAAGTTCTCTTTTTAAAAATAATAATAAAATAAAATAAAATAAAATCCATCCATGTCTCCCTCACTGTATTCCAGATTATATTCAGACTTGCAGGTAAGGCAGTCAAGCCCCTCCATGATCTGACTCCCATTTTCCTTTCTAGTTTCGTGCCTAACCATTCCAATTTCCTTCTTCCATCCACCCTATTATCAACCAAGCTCCTGAGGATTCCTCAGTCAGTCATGTTCCTTCCTTCTTGCATATTTATTTTCATATGCTCTCCATTCTGTCTGGAATGTTTTCCTCATTGTCCCTAACGTCTGTCAAACTCAGCTCATGAGTCACTTCCTCTATGCAGTCTTTCTCCCTGGGGATGCCTCCCCCTGCACTCCCCATCACAGACCTACCCCTCCCTTGCCTAACTGAACTGATCACATTTGTAATTATGTATCTTACTACAAAAATAAAATCCATTCCATCTTTTTGTCCCCATGATTTAATCCTATATTTAACATACTAGATGTTTACACCAACTTTAATTCTTCATGAAAAGTTTAAAGATTAAAAATGACCCATGGCAAAGAACCTTGCCCTTTATCATAGATGACTGAATTGTCTAAACACTGAGATTTTTTTTAAGTAACTATTAAAACTGGTTTCCAGTCTAATATACATCTTTCTATACAAGATAAAAAATGTCAAGCAGCTAAAGTAACATTCTCTGGGCTCAGATTAAATTTAGCTCGTGCAGGAACACACAGATTAGTATTATCTATGCAAATGAAAAATATAAATATTATCAAAAAAGAGCAACTGCTGAGAAACAGAATAAATTTGGTTAAAAAATAGTTTTCATGCTAGCAAGGAGCCTATGACAATGTCTTATCAGCATAAGTGATTACATGAAAACCACCTAACACAAAAACACTTTAATTAATGCTTTATTTTCCTAAGTTCTTTTAAAAAATGACCAACTTTTCAGCGAAACTATTTGCGTCCAAGTCATTCTTGTTAGTAGCACCAAAAGCAGATCTCAATGAAGCAGAGCGGCATTTGACAGGATCACTCAGGCGGGAAAAGTCCTGAAACACTTACCAGTTTAATAAACTGTACAGAGCAATGACAGCATCAAAAGGGAGGAAAAGCAAACTAGAAGTATAAGGTGACAAGTGAAAGGGGAAGACAGACAGCTGATAAAAAAATAATCATAAGAAATTAAATTTTAAAAGAACAGAAAGATGCTAAAAAGCAAAAACAATAAATAAATAAATCATCAGAGGTAAAGACACATGATTATGCCAGCATAAGAGTATACCTCTTTATTTAAAACTTTGGAGTTTATCTCGTTATTTAAAAGTACTTTAATTAAAAGTATATGGAGAGATATAAATTAAAATGTGGTTAATAATCAACTTATAGAACTATGTTTTAGAATATACAAAATGAAATAAACTTGTTACCTTGATTTCTCTTTGCTCAACAGATTTTTCCCATATTTGTTGATCATATGCTCCAATCTATGAAAATAAATAAAATATGAAACTGCATTAAATGCCATCGTTGGTACTCATCCAATAGGTAGAATGACTCTGTTTGCATTACAAGCAACTCAGCATTCATTCAGCACAGATGAGATTCAGCTTTGTCTCAGACTTCTGCAATCAATACTGTACTCAGTGCCTCTCAAAGTATGGTTTCAGGACCAGCAGTTTTAGCACCACCTGGGAACTTGTTGGAAATGCAAAGTCTCTGGACTCATCCCACAGTTGCTGAATCAGTAATATGACTAATAGCACCCAACACTCTGTGTTTTAAAAACTCCTCTAGATGACTCAGACACACTACTAAAGTTTGAGAACCACTACTCTAGGGAACCTTTTTATGTTTTTATTTTTAAATCAAAGGGGAGTTTATTAAAAAAGAATTAAAACAGAAACTCTTAAGTACCAGTGTGTACATTGTACACACTTAAATGACCCACAAGAATGAAGTTTTTTTCATATACATCAAGATCACACCACCTTGCTGTTTATCAAAAGATGTTCAAGAAGACTCCAAACGGCATACAAGACTACCATCTTAAACAGACTGCATTTCAAACATGCAAACCTGCCACTGGTAATAAAGCTTTGGAATGGGTGTTCATTCTATTATTTGACCACAAACAGGATAGAAAGCAAGATCATTGAGAATTTAATCTAAAATAGAATGGAAGCTGTCATTTTCTGCACCAGCATTCCTCACTCCTCTCCTGCCATTTTTAGCAAATACTCTTTGTGTATCTTGAAGGGTCTCCATCCCTCTTTGCTGTACAGATGAGAAGCACCTCTTCTTTTGTAGAAATTGATAGATGGTTCATTCCATTCTGCTACCAAGAAGTGCATGCTGCTGCAGCGACATTTCATTGCAACCTGGCTTAGGTTCTTCAGAATCTGTGATCCTATGCCAAAGCCTCTGTAATCACTCATTATGAATAAGTCCTTAAGATACAACAGTGTGCCAATCCGCAGGTCATACGTAAACTAGTACATGGCAACACCAACAACGCTGCGTCCTTCCAGAAGCCGGTGCTCCTTGGGCACTTCTGCAACCAGGCAGTGGTAGAAAGGGTGCTCTCCGAAACCATCCTCTAATAGATCTTTTTCAGTTAATGCCACTTGCTCTTCCATATATTCTTATTTGACCAGTTCCTTGATCAGCCGCAGGATGTCACTGCAGTGGGTGGCAGGGGCTGGGCAGATGACGAATTTAGCCATTCTTGTCTTTTGCTTTTCTTCCTTTTATGGACCAGGCCCCTGTACTTGAACAGCAGGAGGAGGTGGTTCCTCATTCGTCTCCCAGGAGCGCCCCTTTCTCAGTCAGGCTGGCACCATGACCCGGCGAATCTCTGCAAGCGACGGAAAAGCTTCACCAGACTGAGACTAGCGCGGCACTGGGAATCTTCATTTTAAATAAACAATAATTGCTACAGCTCTGGTACCTTCAAGAAAAAACTACCAATAATAAATTCTTTTTTTTTTTATAATTTTTTTTTCTTAACATTTATTTATTTTTGAGACAGAGAGAGACAGAGCATGAATGGGGGAGGGGCAGAGAGAGAGGGAGACACAGAATCTGAAGCAGGCTCCAGGCTCTGAGCCATCAGCCCAGAGCCCGACGCGGGGCTCGAACTCACGGACCGTGAGATCGTGACCCGGGCTGAAGTCGGACACTTAACCGACTGAGCCACCCAGGCGCCCCAATAATAAATTCTTTATGGAGTTATTTTTAAAGAACAAAATGTCAATGTTTTATAGAATTAAAAATTCATAAACATGTAGATCACAAAAACCATGTGGGTTACGGTTTAAACTGAAAAATAAAGTCTTGAAAGCAATTGAAGACACAGGGTAAACATCAAGTAGTAGAATTCCTTTTAGCTTCTATGCCCATCATTCTCAGATGCTGGAAAGTTCTCTGAAGTACACCTTCAGCGGGGCAGCATGAAGAAACCACTCTTATGGTCCATCTCAGTATTAAGAAACTAAATACTAAGAAACTAAGTTTCCCCTTAGTTCCCAATATCCAACAGGACACTGAAATGGGTCAATAACTTATAGTTTTAACTAAGGATTTTCACTTTTAGCATTAATTGAAAATTAGAATCCTGAGAAATTAAAACTATTTCAAATAATTACAATTAAGAGACGAAATGGACACCAGAAACAGGCAGAGATATTATGAGGAAATTCAGGAGAGAGCACTTTCTGACTCACAACATCATTCTACCTAAAAGTCCTCTTATTTACACATTAAAAAAAAATCTTGTTTCAAGGGGTGCCTGGGTGGCTCAGTCAGTTAAGTGTCTCACTCTTGATTTTGGCTCAGATCATGATCTCACATTTTGTGGGATACAGCCCCACATCAGACTCTGTGCTGATGGGGTGGAGCCTGATTGAGATGTTCTCTCTCCCTCTCTCTCTCTGCCCCTCAACCTTCTCGCACGCACACATGCGCACGCTTTCTCTCTGTCTCTCAAAACAAATAAACACTCAAATAAAAATCTTGTTTCAAGGAATGAGAAATCGAGAATACAGGAACGGTTTAAAGACAGACATGAAGGAGGTAGAATAAAATGATTACATGATTCTGTAAGAGCCCTTCATTTTGATTATTCTCTCTCAGACATTATCTTATTCATACTAATTTCTCTGGTCCTTTAAATCCTTTTCTCTTTTTCACTGCTTTCCTGTGACTCCTTTCTTATTTTTAAAATCACTGTGTGATATAATATACCCTGAAAATTAAAATCTTAGAACACCTAGACCAAGCCACATGGGCTGAACAACTCACTTATATGTAACCGAATCTGCCATGAGTGTCTCTAAAGCAGGGTAGATAATCAGTAACCAACTGGTTGGACTTAGTGGCAGAGCTGACCTGAAGTGACTAGATGTCCTTTACCCTCTTAAATTCTGAATTCAATCAAACAATCATCTTCTTTAAAATCAGAAGAGGTAAGTATGGGGACATAGATTCCACAAGAGTAATTCTGCTCTAACTTGATAATTCAGAATGACTGGGATTAATTTAATCAAAACTTACCTTTAAAATGTGTAACTATTTCAATGGTACTGTATATTTTTTAGTGAAACAATAACCAAAACTAATAAGGAATAGGCACTAATTTGTTTTAATGATTATATTGGCAGTATTTGTTTGCATGTACAAAAGAATGTACTAAATTCTAAAGAGAATTTTAAAAAGAACTATATTTTTTATTTCAAGATGACTCAAGAATATGGACATGGAATCAGGAATATAAAATAATGTATGTGCAAAAGACCAAATCAGAAATACATGTTAATTGTTGGCCTACCTAGGTTTGATACAATCCCAGTACAGTACTCAGTAGCTCCAGGCTTAAAAAGGTTAGGAAAGTCTAATAAATCTTGAGGTGAAGCAGTGGCTAAAAGGAGAAAAGCTTTTTGAAGGCTGAGGTACTTGTAAATAGCATCATGTAACCCTAAAAAAAGGGCAGTGGTGGTGAGGGATGTTCCTATAAAAAGGATATATATTCCTATAAAGAGGATAAAGATGGCTTATTTTACTGGGGAGTCCATTTTTCCCCCAAAGATTTAATGGGTTAGAGGAAGAACAACTTTTACTGTAACAGAATGTGGGATCTTAAAACAAAAAACAAAAAACAAAAAAAACTAGAGAAGCATCACTTTCAATTACAAGCAATTAAATGTCTCTCCAAGTGGAAACATCAGTTTTCCTTTGCAGCAGACATTTTTTGTTTTAAAAAATACCACCAGAATGGACCCTTTAGTTACATAAGCAAATAGACTACTTCCCTGAAAAAAATTGTGAGGGTGCTGTGAACCTAAATGCAGGTGCTTTAGATGTTCGGGGCTCTGCTTAGTGATGCATATGCCATTAACAAATTACTCTTAAATAGACATTCAGACTTAATTGCGTCTGAAAATTGCTTGGTTTTTTGGGATATGTGTGTAGCACATCAGAAGTATCGTGAAATAAGGGTGGTGACAGGATACCAGAAGGGCAGGGAAGGAATTCTCAAGACCCCTTCTGGTCTAAAGCCTCATTTAATTCCACGCTGCAATCTGTCACGATAAATCAGAACCCCAGTGGCTGAGTTCAAGCTTTTCCCCTGAAAAAAACATGATCTTATGGTCAATCATCACAGAGCAAGAAAAGAAGTGAAACTCAGACTGAAAAACAGAAGAACCATCTTCTCAAGACTTAGGGTCAGGGATGAAGAATAAGCTGCAGAGCTATGCTAACAAAATTAAAAAACAAATAATTCAATACACTTTCCAAAGGTTCTATTCTACACGCAAACACTTGGCAGACTTGACTAAGTCACCTAACCTTAATAACTGTTGTTGTTGTTGTTTTTGTATTTCTTCTACATAAAATTAAGTCACAAAGCTGAGTTCAATTATAGTTCTCTGCAAGAGATCAGGACAAAAAAATTACATTATTTTTTAAATGCCATACAAAAAGTTAAAGGAATCTCAGCAGTAGCATTTGTCCAACAGAAAAGAAATTTAATCAGATAATATGTTCTTAAAAAAAAAAAAGATAATATGTTTTCCCACCGAGAAAAGAATGTTATGTAATATTTTGGCTACTTCCAAATTTCAGTTACTTCCTCTCTGTTCTCCCCTGCCCTCCACTGTTTGGATGTTTAGAAAAGTGCCCCATATTCTATGGAAACAAAGGGATATACATACAAATAATGCTTTGTTGGTAAACAGACCAACCTTCTGTAAGGTACCTTACAAAATACCAACGTAATTAATGTATGAGTAGTTATATGGCTTTCAAACCATATTCTTCATAACTGACCATCTATTTCAAGGAGGAAAAAACACTTTCTCTCGAATTATGAGAGACTACTTTGAAATCCTGATTTACATTTGATGTGCAGGCAACCATTTTGTACACGTTAAGAAAGTTCATTATCTGCTGCAATTTTATTAACACTCTGGTTATTACTCCCACAGATTCCATGAACACCTAAGCCTCCGGTGTACTCTTACCCAACCAGAGCTGACCTACAGTTAGCTTTTTTTTCACCTGGTTCCAGACCAAACACTTTGCCCTCTACAAATCATTCT
This sequence comes from Prionailurus viverrinus, assembly GCF_022837055.1. Taxonomy (NCBI): domain Eukaryota; kingdom Metazoa; phylum Chordata; class Mammalia; order Carnivora; family Felidae; genus Prionailurus; species Prionailurus viverrinus. Next base: position 82,618,918 of record NC_062562.1, on the reverse strand, counting down.
GTATCTGTAACATTCTATATCTGTAACATTCTGTATCTGTAACAACAGGTCTGGCAATCCTGTATTGATTTGTTACAATACTTCCCATGACAGTAAGGGGAACTCTAAACTTTCTTCCTACAGGCTTTAATTCCTAATTACTGTGAGCATTACCTCTCCTGGCAGAACATATAGCTAACCACTCCAATTACTAAGATTGGAGTCATAAGATGCAAATGTCTTCATTTCCTGTCTTCTCCATCTCTAGTATCCGTGTTCTCATCTATTACTTCTAGTATTATTTTCTTTCCTCCTATTTTGATAAATAAACTTTGAGCCTTTACAGAGGTTGACTGATTAAAAAAAGAAGAAATTGAGATACTACAGTAATATCAAGTGAATTAAAATTGAATCAAATGAATACTATAGATACTTTCTGACCTACAGAAGACTATCATAAAACAAAAATGTAGGGTGCCTGGGTGGCTCAGTCAGTTAAGCGTCTGACTTCAATTCAGGTCATGATCTCACGGTTTGCGGGTTCAAGCCCTGCGTTGGGCTCTGTGCTGACAGCTCAGAGCCTGGAGCCTACTTTGGATTCTGAATCTCCCTCTCTCTCTCCCCCTCCCCTGCTCATGTTCTCTCTCTGTCTCTCAAAAATAAATAAATGTTAAAAAAAATTTAAAAAGAAAATAAAAAGAAAATGTACATGTTATAAATCTGAAACTAATGTGGCTAATGTTACATTAAGTATATCCTTAAATATATATAGTAGATATTTAGAAAGATACATGAAAGCCATTATTAATAGAGATGATCTAAAAGAAGTATAGGAGAATACTTTTACTTTTTTCTTTACATCATATTCCCCCTCATAATAGATATGTACTACTTTTGTAAAGTAAGATTCTAACCCAAAGTAATTTGAAGTAACTGTCTAAGAAATTAATGTTTCTATCACTAAATAGTATGTTTACAGGGAATCACCTACCTCTGCCTATCATCAATCTAATTTTTTATCTTCCTGTACACTGAAACAAAACAAAATGGAGAAGGGGAAAACGAGGGTAGGACAATGAGGGGAAGTCAGGGATAGACAGGGATAAGGAAGGGGAGGATTGGTGGGTGGAGAAAAAGAGTATCTTTGTCTAGGTGTCTGCCAGAATCAGCTCTGGCTTCTAAGGGAAAAAAAATTGTAATGAATATGATGGTATCAAGAGTACAAATGTTAAAACCTAGATGATGATGAAATGGGAAACACACATCACTAAGGAATTCTAGAAAAGAAATGTTTGAAAAACAATTTGAAAAGCTACTCTTAGGTGATCTGATTACCCCTTAGGTCATCACATTCAGAATGGCAGTGGCTCAAATATCAAGAGACTAAAGAGAAGGTGTCTTGCTTCAAAAAGGTAGTTACCAATAGTTTAATTAGAATAAGTGCTTAGATAAAAGATTTAGAGTTAACAAATAGACATAAGCAGGGCAAATGGAGGCCCAGATTTGCACACATATTTTAAGCACCTCCTTTCCTTAGAAAATGAACACATACACCTTAATACTATATATCAAAGTCCTACTTTTTCCTACTTCTATCATGCTCAGTTTCGGTTTTTGGAATCTCCTTTCAGAAACTCTGAAAAGCAACCTATTAATTCTCACAAACATCAAATTTAATTCAAAAAGTTAACACAGAACCCAAATCCCTTCTGAGTTTGGTCCACTCAATAAACTTAATCAGAGGCCAATCATGTGCCAGGACAAATGAACCTTTGATAGCAAAAGTGTGTATGTGTGTGTGTGTGTGTGTGTGCATTTTAATATATGAAATTTATTGTCAAATTGGTTTCCATACAACACCCAGTGCTCATCCCAAAAGAAGCCCTCCTCAATGCCCATCACCTACCCTTCCCTCCCTCTCACCCCCCCATCAACCCTCAGTTTGTTTTTTTTTAATTTTTTTTTAACATTTATTTATTTTTGAGACAGAGAGAGACAGAGTATGAATGGGGGAGGGGCAGAGAGAGAGAGAGACACAGAATCAGAAGCAGGCTCCAGGCTCTGAGCCATCAGCCCAGAGCCTGACGCGGGGCTCGAACTCACGGACCGCGAGATCGTGACCTGAGCTGAAGTCGGACACTCAACCGACTGAGCCACCCAGGTGCCCCTGTTCTCAGTTTTTAAGAGTCTCTTATGCTTTGGCTCTCTCCCACTCTAACCTCATTTTTTTCCCCTTCCCCTCCCCCATGGGTTTCTGTTAAGTTTCTCAGGATCCACATAAGAGTGACAACATATGGTATCTGTCTTTCTCTGTATGGCTTATTTTACTTAGCATCACACTCTCCAGTTCCATCCACGTTGCTACAAAGGGCCATATTTCATTCTTTCTCATTGCCACGTAGTATTCCATTGTGTGTGTGTGTGTGTGTGTGTGTGTGTGTGTGTGTTAAGAACATGACAAGGATACCCTCAGGGCAAGAAGCTAAAGAATCTCTTGAGACCACTTCTCAAAAAGAAAATAAAAGGAAAGATGCCTGTGACCTTCGTGATTCTTTTCATCTCTATACTGATAGTAAATATATTCTAGTTTATTCTGTGACTATATTTTTGTACATATATCATCAACTAGAAGACCCAAATAGGTAAAGGTCATGTTGCTTTTATACCTACAAGTCTCATATTTTAATAGGGATTTATTTTTTTTTTAATGTTTACTTATTTAGAGAGAGAGAGAGAGAGAGAGAGAGAGAGAGAGAGGAAGAGAGAGAGCAGGGGAGGGGGAGAGAGAGAGAAGAGAAGAGGAGAGGAGAGGAGAGGAGAGGAGAGGAGAGGAGAAAAGAGAAGAGAAGAGAAGAGAAAAGAGAAGAGAAGAGAAGAGAAGAGAAGAGAAGAGAAGAGAAGAGAATCCCAAGCAGACTCCTTGCCATGAGCATGGAGCCTGACCCAGGACTTGATCTAACAAACCATGAGATCATGACCTAAACTGAAATCAAGAGTCAGACACTTAACCAGCTGAGCTATTCAGGGGCCCCAATAGTGATTTAAATAGCTACACAACCAAAGATCATTTTTACCTTTGAGTCTTTTTTTTTTTTTTAATAAAAACAAAAGTTATCAATCAGAAAATACCCTTTGTTATATTTGGAGTGTTTGTGTTTAATCCTTTGTTCTCTCACTGCTTTAGCTGACTGACTTTTAATGTTTGCTGACAGGAGTAGCAAGGACCCCAGACTGCGCACCAGAAGTGGATTATCATCCTGCCTCCACCATGACAAGTCTTATGGTCTTGGCAAGTTTCTTGACCTCTGAACATCTGTAAAATGGGGACAACAAAACATACTTCACAGAACTAGAATGTAAAAAGATAGTGTCTGGTATATAGTTGGTGCTCCTTAAACATTAGTTCTTTCCTTTCTTGGTAAATCAATTTCTCTAGGCTTCAATATCTCATTTTTAAATTGATAAAGTGGAACTATACTTAAATTAATTTATAACAATATTTATATTCACTAATGAGGATTTGGATGGCCATAATTTTTTAATGTATGAGTATGTGGTGAGAAAAGACTCATTACAACTATGAAAAAAGAAAGAACCAATGAAAGTAGCTATAAATTCCTGGGCAAAAGGAACAAAGAAGAAAGCAGAAATAAGCTGTGGAGATAAATGTCATTTTGACAATTAAAAAGTCAATGTTACACTTTTTAAAGAATTGTTTACAACTTATAAATTAAAACAGGGCTGTCAACACTCACGATCTAATCTGCCCAGTTATCTGAACTATATATAACTTGCATTTTCACAAATTTGGTAAAAAAGAAATTGAAGCATTGAGCAATATAACAAAATTAAAGTTACTATGGACATTCTGAAATTAGACTTAATATTTCTGTTCATATCACTAAACCATACTAACGAAACTATTAGGGCCACTTCCATCAGAATTGTTGATTAACCTTGAGATAAATACATACCTGGTATTAGTAGAAACTGATTTTTTAGACTTCTTATAACTTTTAATTCCAAAGTATAGCTTTCAGGGCTTAATAGGTTTTCACTGTTCTTTGATCATAACTACTGACTTTCAAACAAATTTCTTTACTGAATGCCTGGCAATATCTCTGACTCTTTTTTTTTTTTTTTAATGTTTATTTATTGTTGAGAGAGAGTGCGAGTGGGGGAGGGGCAGAGACAGAGGGAGACACAGAATGCGAAGCAGGCTCCAGGCTTTGAGTTGTCAGCACAGAGCCCAACACAGGGCTCAAACCCAGGAACTGTGAGATTATGACCTGAGCTGAAGTTGGACACTCAACCAACTGAGCCACCCAGACGCCCCTATCTCTGAGTCTTTATAACTGCTCCTGAAGAGCCTTGTTTCTAATCTACTATATTGCACAGCAATTCCCATTACTTCTCCATTTTCATGCTCTCTTGTTCTATTCTCTTATTTCTTCACAATGTCCTATTTTTTTAATGTTTATTTTTAAGAGAGAGAGAGAGAGAGAGAGAGAGAGAGAGAGCGCGCGCACACATGCCAGTGGGGGAGGGTCAGAGAGAGAGCTGTCAGCACAGAGCCTGATGCAGGGCTCGAACTCACAAAAAGTGAGATTATGAGCTGAACTGAAGTTGGACGTTTAACTGACTGAGCCACCCAGGTGCCCCCACAATGTCCTATTTTAATCAAGATACTGCCCAATGTTTCTGATTGCCCACTGCATGCGTGCACATGCACCGCCCCCCCCCCCCCCAATACCTAGAGAGGTCAGACACTCAGGTGACTTTAATAATGAGGAAATATGAGGAAGTTGAATCATTTAATTACACAATATGAACTATGAATGAGGATGATGTCAGACAAAAAGGTGTGGTCTGAGGATATGGAAAGAGCTAGTAACACTTCCAAATGTAAAACAAGTGCCAAATTTTTTACCAAATCTTTAATTCTTCTGAATCGTTTTCTTAGAGCTCTAAAAAACATGAAAAGCCAAATCACAGAAGTCTTTAAATCCAATCATTAAAATATTTCACCACAATTCTAGTGTTATTTGGGAAAGGGAAGACATGGGTAAGTATTCAGAGTTAAGAAATCTTAATTGGGGAAAGAATTCTAAATCATGGAATAAATATGAATAATTATAAGCAAAGAGTTTCTTTGTAACCTTTGCTTCAACTGTCCTTTATTTCTTCTGCTATTTGTTATTAGCAGAATCATATAATCAATAGTTTAAGTACAGGAAAGAAAAGCTGCTTGAGTAGAAAAGCAAATACAAAAATAAAACTTTTAAAAAGATTAAAATCTTTGGTGGGGGGGAAAATACAACTTTTTAAGAAAGAAAAGAGATTTCTAGAATCCAATCAATTATGAAATAAATTTCTAGGTAGCCTCTGACATTCAGACGTAAACATCAAAGTCTGAAAACACATTCTCATCTGGAGATGCTAGAATCTAGGTAATGAGCAAAGATTCTATTCATTATAATAGTAGTTAAAGCTATTTAAAATCTTCCCACATATTTTGTCAATTTATGCATCCTCTTAAAATCACACCCTTTCCTGCATTCACCCTAAGAATAGTGTATTACAGGCCACATACATATAATCAAATCATGACCAATTTCCTATTGCCTAGGGAAAACCAGTTAATGATATAGTAAAACACTGACTCAAGTTTAGAAAAAATATCTTTAAGAGTGTTCATTAATTCAACAAAAAGAAATGATTATAGTAGAACTTGCCTCGAAGAAGTTACAAATCCAAAGAAAAATACTCAGAGAATTAGTTATAATTCAAAGCAGAATCAAGTAAGTACTATTGTACTATACACGAATGAGAGTCTGAAAAACAGCAGTACTTGTAAGGTAAAATGTACAACAGGAAACTTACGGGATGGGTAACTCAGTTAAGCTTTCAACTCTTGATTTTGGTTCAGGTCATGATCTCACAGCAGGGAGATAGAGCCCTACAACAGATTCCGTGCGGGGTGTGAAGCCTGCTCAAAATGTTCTCTCTCTTTCTCCCTCTCCCATGTTTAAAAAAATTGGGGACAGGGGTGCCTGGGTGGCTCAGTTGGTTAAACATCTGACTCTCAATTTCAACACAAGCCATGATTTCACTCCCCAAGCATGGAGCCTGCTTAGGATTCTCTCTCTCCTCTCTCTCTGCCCCTCACCCTGCTCGCACACTCTCTCTCTCTCTCAAAATAAATAAACATTTAAAAAGGAAATAAAAGAATGGCAAAGAGAAGAAAAAGAATAAAAAAAAAACACTGTGGGGAGCTATAAACCTACTAGGAATTATGGCTAGAGTCAGAGTTGGAAAGGTATAAAATCTGAACTAGAGTTGGGAAGGTATAAAATCCAGAACTCAGGGGGCACCTGGGTGGCTCAGTCAGTTAAGTGTCTGACTTTGGCTCAGGTCATGATCTCATGGTTTGTGAGTTTGAGCCCCGAGTTGGGCGCTATGCTGACAGTTCAGAGCCTGGAGCCTGCTTCAGATTCTATGTCTCCCTCTGTCTCTGCCCCTCCCTTGCCCATGCTTTATCTCTCTCTCTCTCTCTTTCTCTCTCAAAAATAAATATTAAAAAAACAATAAAAATAAAATAAAAATAAAATCCAGAATTCAGCAGCAAAACCTAGGTGTTGGGACAATTTGTGGCTAATAATAATCTAGGGAAACAGAATGGCTTAAGGAGATCAATAACAAAATATTAAGAAAGACAAATATCCAGCTGGGGGGTAGATGTATCAAAGTCAGGTAAGGAGATTTAGAAAAATTAGTCAGGCAAGAAGAAAAGTGGGACAATACACTATAATAAAAGCCAAAAGAGGAAAGAGTTTCAAGAAAGAAGGTAAAATAAGAAGAGCTGAAAATATTGAAATGTTCTGAGGTGGTTAGGCAGTTAAACATGTTCATCTCAAATAATCTTGATCTCATTTAAATAGTAGGCAAAGTCATTAGCCAAGATATGGAAGCTTGGAGTTTGGAAAATGGGGGACAATAAAAAAGGTAAACAGCAATCATTCCTTTTACCACCAAGACTCAACCCTCCAGGATCAGGAGGGGAAGAATTAAACACACACATGCACACCCTGCCACCAAATACCTACAGTATGCCAGGCATGATGCTATCACCTGGCAACACCCCTCAGTAAGTCTTCAAATGGTATAGCATCACTTCCCTTTCCCCATGCCTTTCCTGAACAATTCAGTGTCAACATCATTAGATAGGGCAGAGCCATGGGAGCCCAAAGCAAGGTCTAACACATAGGTGTGGCTAGGTGTGGGGTACCAGCCCAAGTGGGGTGTAGAGCAGGGGCTTTGTGGTGTCAGGGAACTCAGAGCCTGAGCAGGGTCAGGAAGATGACCATATTTTGGGGTTACACAGCACAGACAGGGTGTTAAAACCCATGCAGGGTGAGGAAGATCCTCACTTGGAGAACATCTATCCTAATGTGGGGTGTCAGAGCCCAAGAAAGATAAAGAGGTCTACAATAAAAAGTTTGAATGGGATGAGAAAGGTATCCATATACAGAATGAGATGGCAGCTACAATGGGAGACTGGTTACATATGTGGAGACTGAGGGCTCAATAGACTGAAAATGTTCACTGTGTTTATTCAGAAATCTCTACCTATAAACCTATTAAAGAAATAAGAGAGGAGCACCTGGGTGGCTCAGTCAGTTGAGCATCTGACTCTTGGTTTCAGCTCAGGTCATGATCTCAGGGTTCGTGAGTTTGAGCCCTACATCAGGCTCAGCGCTGCTGGTGTGGAGCCTGCTTGGGATTCTCCCTGTCTCCCTCTCTGTCTGCCCTTCCCCTGTTCTCTCTCTCTCTCTCTCAAAAATAAATGAATAAACTTAAAAAAAAAAAAACCTTTAAAAAAAAGGAAATAAGAGCTTACTTTTTAAAAATTTTTAAAAATGTTTATTTTTGAGAGAGAGAAGAGACAGAGCACAAGTGGGGGAGGGGCAGTGAAAGAGAGAGAGACAGAATCCAAAGCAAGGTCTCCAAGCTGTCAGCACAGAGCCCGATGTGGGGCTCAAACCCACGAACTGTGAGATCAGGACCTGAGCTGAAGCCAGAGGCTCAGTCAACTGAGACACCCAGGCATCCCAGTAAGAGATTATCTCAACAACGTGAATGCTATATGTAGTCAGGGGAAAGGCTTAAAAAATAAATTATGGCATATTTATACAATAGAATATTACGCTCATTAAAATTATGTTTTAAAGGTTATTCAGGGGCACCTGGGTGGCTCAGTCAATTAAGCATCTGACTATTGATTTTGGCTCAGGCCAGGATTTCACGGTTCGTGAGTTCTCACTGTGCTGACAGTGCGGGGAACCTGCTTGGGATTCTTTCTCTCTCCCTCTCTTTCTGTCCATCCCCCAATCACATGTGTACTCTCTCTTTTGCTCGCTCTCTCTCTCAAAATAAATAAATAAACTTTAAAAAAGTAAAAGGATATTCAGTAATGTGAGAAAATACTTTTGGTATGTTACATGAAAACAGGATAA